>NW_004524689.1:5916073-5937371 GCF_000260255.1 Octodon degus
CAAGACACTTGCATGTGGAAAAAACGAACAGCTCACACATCCATCAGGGATGGATAAATAAAATGGTGAAGTGTTTTAAAAATGTAAGCCTCCACGCTATATTTTGGTCCCACTCTCTATGGCTGTGCCAACCCGAAAGCCCCCATCGTGTCTGATCTCGGAAGCTAAGCGAGGCTGGGCCAGGTTAGTCCTTGGGTGGAAGACATCCACGCTGTATTTTGATTGTACTGCGTATGCCCAGGTTCCAGGGATTAGGCTTAGATGCCTTTGAAAAGCTGTTATTCTTTTCAAAGATAACTGATAACCAACCAGTTATCTTTGCATTTGTTACTGGAGAAACTCAGATGTGGGTCCCTCACGACCAGTGGGCTCTGTAACCTCTGGGCTCAGTCGCAGTGTCGTGCCTAGTGTCATGCCTAGTGCCCTGCATGGATGCTGTGTGTCTGTCCTCTGCCTTTCTCTGAGTGCCTACCACAACAGTCCAGGCGATGGAGAACCCATGCTCCTTCCTGTTGCTGTTTCTGCTTAGCACATCCTTGTCCCAGGCCTCAAGTCCACTGAGGTCCCAGTGGGGCCGTCATCTCCAATACCCGTGTACTGGAGCTCAGTGGGGACGGGAGCTACAGGTGTAGCACAGCCCAGGGTCCTCCGGCTCCAGGAAGCTTCGTGCGGTCAGATGCAGGTTACAGATAATAGAAGGGCTTATTAAGGGAATTCACTCCTGCGCCTTTAGAGGCTGAGAGAACCCAGCACATACCACTGGCAAGGCGACGACTCTGGGCACCTGGGAATGCGGCCCAGTCCAAAGGTAAAGGCCCCAGGCTCCCAGAAGCTGCCAGTGTAAGTCCTGAGGTCCCAGGGCCAGAGTCTGGAGTTTTGATGACCAAGGTCAAGAGAGGAAGAACGTGTCACAGGCACAGCAGTAAGAGAGAGGAGCACACCCGCTGCGCCTGCCCTCTGCACTCCTTTCCTGTCTTCTCCATCCGGGGCCCATGGGTGGAAGGGTTCCACCCACACGGAGGACGGGCCGTCCCTGATCGCTGGCGCATGCGTGGTCCTGCCCGTGCAGCTGGTGCTCTGCACCGGTGGCACCTGCTGCCTGTGATGGTCACTGCTGCCTGAGTGTACATGGGACTCTCCAAGTGCCTTCCTGCCTGTCTCCTCTCCAGGTGCCCTGACTGGGTACCCACAGCTGTGTCCTGTCTGCACGCTGGCTCGCTGTCCTGGGTAGAGGTCACTTGCTGTGTTTTACTTGTGAGTTTGTCTTTAGTTGCATGCTGTCCCCAAGCACTGTGACTGGCTCCGAGTACTTAACACCTAGCACTGATCTGAGCACTGACGCTGCTAAGTCCCATCAGTTCGCACAGTGGCGCTGGGAGGTGTGTAAGGCACAGAAGGGCTAAGTGACCTGTGCACAGGGCACAGCTGATAGGTGAGTGGCAGAAACCAGCTCTGAATCCAGGGAGTGGACAGGGAGCCGCTAAAATCGCATCCCCAGTGTGTCCTGTGATCTGGGCCTCCAGTATTGTGCGCCGAATGCATTGCGGCATCGTGGTCCCCAGCCCCAGGAGTGTGGGAGCCCGCTTGCCAGCTGCTCTGGCTGTGGCCACCTGAACCTTGTGGGAGAAGCCGGCACAGCCATCTGTGGTGTCCTTGTCCTCACGTCCAGGCTTTCCTGCTGCTCTATGTGCCTTCCTTGTTATTTTCTGAGACAGGGTCTAGCCCAGGCTAGCTTCAAGCTCCTGGCGATTGTCCTGCCTCAGCCTCCCGAGGGCTGGGATGACGGGTGTACACCACCACGCCCGCTGCGCCTGCCCTCTGCACGCATGCTCACTGCGGCGTTCACTTTCACGCGCGCCTTTCCTAGGGGGCCTCTCCTCCCTACCCTAGTCTCAGCACTGGGCTCCGGATGTTCACCACCCCCAGTGACAGCTGTGCCCCGTGGCCTTGTGGGTGCCAACCGTGAGGCCCGATGGCTGAGGCTCGTTGCCCCAGCTGCTCACAGCCGCCCTGCGTCTTGGCCAGCGCAGCCAGGTGTGTTTTATTGGCTCTATAGACACAGCTCCATTTTCCACTCGACTCAGTAGCTGTCTCCCGGGAACCGATCCCCAGCTTTCTCTGTGCCATATTCCTGACACCCCACTTTCCCAGACAGGCGTTTCTGAAACAGGGCTCAGGTCAAAGCCTGAATTCAGTTCTGCACAAAAGCTTGGGCCCCAGGAGGTCCCAAGAGTTGCGTGGGGGCCACAGAGAAGGGCTGGTTTCACTGGCAAAATTGAATTCCTCCCCTCTGGCTCTGTGGCAGCTGACTTGGTTAGAAAGTCTGTGCCAAGCCACCCCATCTGGTTTACCACAGGGGTGACAAGTGGCTGTCCATCCCAGGGCTGGTGGCTGGCCAGGCTGCAGGGGACAGTGGGCATTGAGGGAAGCAGAGAAGCACACCACACTGACCCTGCTGGGCAGGGCGGTCGGCCACGCAGCCTGTGTCCCAGCCCAGGCACATCTCCAGTCTGGATGTCACAGACAACTGGAAATCAGGAAGTGAATCCCAGGAAAAAATGTGGGCTGACAAGGAACTGGGCTCCTCCCTGGGTGGTGTCACTGCCTCTCAGTGACTGGTGGGAGGTCAGCCAGCTCCTCCTTGTCGGTGTGCACTGAGGACACCTTGTTCATCTTGGCGAAGGTCTGGTTGATCTCGACGAAGGTCCTGTTCTTGGTCTCTGGGATGACCATGGCGATGTAGATGGTGGTAAGGAGGCAGATCACCGCGAAGAGGATGAAGCTGTAGGGCCCGAGGCCCTCCTGTGGGGCGGAAGCGGCTGGTGAGCCTGGCCGACCATCCACCCAGGGACAGCATCAAGTGCTGGCAGCTGAGCCCCGCTCACCTGGATGAACGGGAAGATGAGGCCCACGGTGAAGTTGGACAGCCAGTGCACACTGCCCCCAACCATGAAGGCGGCTGCCCGCGAGGACTGTAGGAAGATCTCCGTGATGAGCAGCGCTGGGATGGGACCTGGCGGGGAAGGTGGAGAGGCTGGTGGCTCCCTGGGGCGGCCAGGTCAGGCCCTCGGGCTGACCTGTACCTCAGGGGCTGGCAAAAGGGCAGTGGCAGTTCTTGGGGGCACCTGGGGTGGGGCATCTGTCTAGCACAGTGGCCGACGTCCTGTCACCCTGCCCATCACTCAGCTGGCAGGCTCCGGTCTACTTGGCAGATTTCCCATTTGCACTAATTACGCCCCCTGCCTGGCCTCGGTTAGCACAAGAGGGAGAGGGGCAAAGCCCCTGCAAGGATGCGTGTCCCTTCCCCAGTGTCGATGAGGGCCACCAGAACCCCGAAGCCAGCTCCCGTCACGTACTGGGCCCGATGGCGTGTCCTATGACGTAGATGATAACACAGGCGATGCTGATATAGGGCATCCAGGAGAGCTGGTCCTGTGGGGTGGAGGTGGGGGGAAGCAGCTGTTAGCACCTGGCAGAGACAGACAAGGTGGAAAGCCAGGGTGATGGCACAGGCCTGGGACCCCAGCATGTTGGAGGCTGAGGCAGCAGGAGCACCATGAGTTTGAGGCCAGCCTGAACTACATCATGAGATGCTCCCTCAAAAAAAAAAAAAAAAAAGCGAAAAACAGCAGCAGTAGTGGAGACCTCAGGAGCCTTGGTCCCCAGAGGGCCAGGTGCTGTGCCAGGAGCAGGGCCTGTCACCTGTCCCCAACCCCCAGGGAGGCAGCTGAGAGGAGGCTGAGGACTGCTGGGTAGGAGGGGATAGAGCAAGGGTCCCCATTATTGGAGAGGCTGTATCTCCTAAGCCAGGTTTGTGTGCCCTCTCCTTTCCCCACACAAGGGAACCTGGGTCCTATCACAGGTAGGGCCACCGGCTCCTGCCGCTCCTTACCTGCAGTGCCAGGGCCACCGTGAGCACCACACAGGCTGAGAGGCAGGTGGAGAAGCCAAGCAGCAGCAGCAGGCGACGGCCCCAGAGCTCCACCACGAACACCTGGGCATGAGGAGGAGGAGGAAGAAGGCGGGCGGGGACTGAGTGAGGCTCAGGAGCCAGTGTCAGGGCCGCGGGGCCACAGTGCCTGGCCTGCATCAAGGCAGCCCCCCACCCTCTGAGGGTCCTGGGGCCACGTGCCTGCCCACGCTGTGCATGCAAATGCACGCTCATTGCACACCCATTGCACACTCATTGCCCAAACCGCACAGTGCTCCGGGGCTCCAGCTGCCTGCTCATCAATGAAATGAGGGCTCTCTAATCCCATAGCCCTAATCCTAAGGATTCCCACAGCACAGATACCAAGGTCTAGGCAGGGACCCCAGGACTCCCACACCCAGGACCCCTTGACTCCTGGCCTTCTCTGGGGGATCATGGGTGCTCCCCATCACACGTAGGGCCAGGAAGCTGGGGCGTGAGGGTTCTCGAGAGGGTTGCCACCTCAGATGTTGGGCCTGGCTAGGCGGGGCACTCACGGTACAGATGGTCATGAACACGTTGACGGCACCTGTGCCGGCCGTCACGTACTGGACATCGTTGGCCTTGACCCCAGCGCTCAGGTAGATCTGGTCTGCATAGTAGTAGATCTGGAAAGCAATCACCAGGGCTGGCGGAGGGCTCGGGGACAGACAGGGGACGGTCCCCCATGCAGGGACACTGAGGGCTGCCCCATACCGCGTTCACTCCTGACAGCTGCTGGCCGCCCATGAGGACCACGATGGAGATGAGCTGCCAGCGCAGGGACCGCAGGGTGAACAGCCTCCACACGGAGATGGAGCCGGCCGCCTTCTCGGCCTGGTCCTCCTGCCGGATCTCCTCTATGTCCTCAGCCACGTCATCCCAGCCACGCAGCCTCCTCAGCGCTGGGAGGGACACATGAGTGAGTGGAGGGCATCACCCAGGGCTGCAGGGAAGCCAGGACCCCGGGCCGCCCTCCCTCCCCAGGCCAGTGGCACCTTTCTTGGCAGCATCCTCATCCCGCTTCTGAATCAGCAGGTACCTCGGGCTCTCGGGAAAGAAGGGCAGCAGGAGCAACTGCAGCGCTGCGGGGACCCCAGTCAGTCCCAGGAGGATGGGCCAGCCTGCAAGCAAGGGGAGTCACAGTGCTCACTGCCAGCCTGGCCCGGGGACACAGGCTCTGGGAGGGCCAAGACAGCCCTCAGCGGGTAGTTAGCTAAGGGGTGACAGACCAAGGACACCTACTGACTGGCAAAAGAAATTCTCCTTCTGTCACCCAGGGACCTCCGAGGAGAGCTGGCAGGAGCAGCAAGCCGGCATACACCGATGGACACGGTTGTCCTACCCCAAGTGCATGCTCAGAGAAATTTGTGCCTGGCCATGAGGACGGCTGAGATGGAAACCGTCAGAATGTCCCCAATGTCCTGTATGAAGTGGACACACCAGCGGTGGCGTGTGCAGGAAGTTGAACTCCACACTGCGATGACAGCGAAGCCAGCAGCCACGCTGACAGATGTGTCCCCTCCCCCCATCTCTGCTGGGTGAGGATCAGGAAATCATTCTATTAACCACATCACTAATGGGGAAACTGAGGCAAAAACAAGGACAGGGTGGCTATGAATGTCACACAGTGCTGTCTCAGGGTGGGGAGGGCGCAGTTGAAGGCGCACGGCAGGCCTTGGGGTGGAGATGGCTTTCTGGTCCGGGGCTTGGTCACATGGGGGTGGTTTCTATTTCTCTTTTTGTGCCTTTCTCCTTTACTTCTGTTTTTCTGTCCCCCGTTTGTCTCTACTATGGAACATACAGGCCGTGGTTCACAATGCGAATGGTACCCTCCACGAGGAGGCAGTTAGGAGGTTAGCAGTTAGCATTCTTCTCAGAATGGCAGTGCCCACATCACCTGCTCTTTGTCCTGGGCCTCCAGCAGGTGGCCCTCATGGCATCTGTGTGCCGGCCACTGCCCTGGCTGCCCATCAGTAATCCACTCTCTTCCCGGCATCTTTCCCTCGAGGCACTGAGCGAGCTCGGGATGGTTCAACCAGGGAGCCTCCGGGCTGAGTGGGATTCGGTCCCTCACCCCAGACCACTCAGTCATTTGGGAGCAAAGCTGAGATTCAGGCCCAGACACGTTGGGCTAAATGCTCCTGACCATGTGGCCCACGGCAGCCGCCCTGTCCTGAGCACCGAAGACGCTTCTGATCTCCGACAGCAGATCCCACCTACTGAGATGCAAGAGAAATGGTCTGGAATGCCCCCACGTAGACTCTGCGATGCTTTAAATCTAGAATTCCCCAAAGCCTCATGCGCTGGGGCTTCGAGGACGTGGCCGGGGTCCGGGCTTTAGCCAGCTCGCTGTTAGGAGGTGATTGATCTCCTCCCCGCCTTCTGCCCTCACTCTGTCTCTCCCCCACCAGCTATCACCTCCTCTGCCAAAGCCCAGGTCAGCACTGTCCTCTGTGTGTCTGTCACAAGAGTGCCGCTGTCTCTGCGTCCCATGCCCGAGGCAGCTGGGACCCTCAGGGTGTGGTCAGCGCCAGGCCCACACACTGCTAAGGTGACCTTGGACTTGGTGCTCAGCTTCTATCCCAGGAGTGAAGGCGCTGCTAGAGGCTGGCGAAAAGCACCTTAGTGGTTCTGAACGGGGAATGCCGGTGTCCCTTTCAGGGTTTGAGGCTCAAAACCGAGAGGGCAGGTGGTGCAGAAACCGTGCCAGTCACAGGTCCTGGGGCCCCTGCCAGGCGCTGTCCAGGCTCTGCTGCAGAGGTGGACATGGAGTCGGGGCCCTTAAGGTACTCAGCAAGTCCCTGCAGTCGCACGTTCTGCTCTGTGAGATAGGGCTGTCACAGAGCCCTGGACGGCAGGCAGCTGGGGAGCCCCAGCCCAGTGCTGTGCACAGGGGTCCCTGGAGAACAGATACCGAGCGGCCCGAGAGAAAGCTGGCCCTGCCTGTCCCACCCGAGCCTATCTGTTACCACACCCTCACTCAGGGCCTGCCAAACAGCACCCAGTGCTGTGGCTTGGGCAACAGTGGGGACCCTGTGGCAGCCAGGCCACCACAGAGAAAAGACCAGCTGTGGCAGAGCGGAGAGAGCTGGGTGCCACCTGTGGCCCACTCACCCTCGTCATTCGCCAGGGCGTTCCGCAGGCCGAGCAGCTGGGCCACCAGGATGCCGATAGTGATGAAGAGCTGGGGGACCACCCCGAGGGCTCCCCGCAGATGCTTGGGGGCCAGCTCCCCTAAGTACATGGGGACCACGTTGGAAGACACACCTGGGAGGGGACACCATGAGCAAAGGTCAGCATGGGGGAGTCCTCGGAGATTCACGTGGCAACCACCGTATCTGAGTCAGAGCTTCCTCCAAGAATCAGTGGAGAAAGAAAATGCCTTTTTAATTTTTTGAGACAGGGCCTTGTTGTGTAGTTCAGTTTGCCTTCAACTCGCTGTATAGTCCAGGCTGACCTCAATCTCTTGGCAATCCTCCTGCCTCAGCCTCCTCAGTGCTAGGATATGAGGCATGTGCTACTTTTATGTCCTTATTATTATTATTTTTTAACTTTTATTTGTCTTTTTGGGACAGGGTCTTGCTATGCAGTTCAGGCTGGCCTTGAGCTACAACAATTCTCCTGCCTCAGCCTCCCAAACGCTGGGATTACAGGCATGTGCCACCACACCTAGCTAATTAATTCTTAGCCTCTTAGACTTTAAGAAGAGAGAAGTCATATCAGGCAAGCTTCCGACTGGGAGCTGTTGCTCCTCCCTGGGGTCACCTGGGGCACAGTCCCCACCAGACCTCTGAGTTCGGGTCCAAGAAAGGCCACTACTTTTGTGACTGGATGCCCTTGTGCTTGGGAGTGAGTATTCCCTTGATTCATGGTGCCAGAGACCGCAGTCCCGAGCTGCAGTTATTGATTTACATTAACAATCGTCCCGGGGCTGGGGAGATAGCTCAGGGGCATAAGTGCCTGCCTAGCAAGCACAAGGTCCCAAGTTCAATCCCTGGTACCCTAAAACAAACAAACAAACAAAAACAATCACCCCAGCAGGGCAGAGGCTTTGGATCATCTGCATTCTGCATGGTGCCTGCTCTGCCACCGAGTCCCCTCTCCTGGGACGCTGGAAGCTCCCCACTCAGAACAGTGAGGTCTAACGACAGACTCAGGAGAGCGCTTGGCAGCACAGCTCACCCCAGACCCAGGCTGGCCTCGAACTCTGCCCCTCAGCAGCTGCACACAAAGGAATCTGCCAGCCGGGACTCATGGGAGACCTCTGTGGGCTTCCCATCGTCCCTTGAGGGTTGCAAGGTTGCTGTGGTTACCGGCCATCAGCAAGCACAGGGCTGGCAGCAGGATCCATCCTTGCAGTAGCTTGCTTCTCAGCATGATGACCACAGCCCATAGGAAAAACTGCATCACAGAAATAGAGTCTAGGGCTGGGGAGATGGCTCAGTAGAGTAAGCGCTTGCCTGGCAAGCACAGGGTCCTGAGTTCAATCCCCGGTACAGCAAAAAAACAAGCGTTCTTTGAATAAAACTCTCAAAAAAAAAAAAAAAAAAAAAAAAAAAAAAAAAGGCAAAAGAAAAGAAAAAAGAAAGAAAGAAATAGAGTCTACACCAAAGCCTGGTTGTCCTGAACTTACTCCGAGAAATAGCAGAAACAAATATTTCAAGAGAAGATCTTATCACCAGCCACTGATGTCCTGACTTACACTTCAGAAACTACTGATCCTTGGGGCCGGGGAGATGGCTCAGTGGAATAAGTGCTTCCCTGGCAAGCGCAAGGGCCTGAATTCAATCCCCGGTTCCGCAAAAAAAAAAAAAAAAAAGAAAAAGAAACTACTGATCCTGAGATAAAGGACTGGCTCAGACCCTTCTGTACTCCACTTTCTGGATCTGAATCTTTGAAAGAACAGCTTCTTGGCTGGGGGTGGTGGGCACGACTGTAACCTCAGCACCTGGGAGGCTGAGGCCAGCTTGGGCTGTATAGTGATTCGAAGGCCAGCCTGAACTGCATAGTAAGACCTTGTCTCAAAAAACCAGCACACGAACATCAATACCTTTCTTGGGCTGGGGGGTAGCTCCTAAGCGTGTGCGGGACCACAGAGAAGGCGCCCACTCCCTACCTGTGGGGACCCCACAGGGGCTCAGGTGCCTAGGGAAGAGGTGCAGGAGGGAACCTGGGCTCACTGGCCCCTGGGAGCTGGTCCTCCCGCCTCCTCGAGGGTCCCGAGTAACCAAACAGCAAGGCCGTGTGGGGTCATCTCTACCTGCACAGATGCCCACCAGAAGTCTGGAAACTATGATGAGCTCATAGGACTTGGCAACCTTGCTGCACCCCATTAAGATCGCAGGCACAATGGAAAATATGTTGTTGAACAGCAGGGCGCCTTTCCTGCGGAGGAAAGAAAGGTCAGTTGGTTTGGCTTAAGGATTCATTCATTCATTTGTTCATTCATTCACTCACTCAACAAATGCTCTGTGGTGTCTACACTGTGGTTCCACCCAAGTGACAGCTTTCTGGGCCCAGGAACCGGGTAGAGGCCAAGGGCACAGCCCAAGCAGAAGGTCCTCAGCACAGGGAAGCACCATGCAGGGGCGTCAGGGTGATGACAGGGAAAGGCCCCTTATGAAAATACAGCAAAGGGTTTCTAAAATCATCTGTGAACTCAGTGTAACCTTGAACCCCGTGCCGGTGAGGATATTAGAAGAAAAGTACAGGCTGCCCTCCCTATTGTCAGCGCAGCTTCAAAACTCCTGAGTGAAATAGCAGTGGATTGAACTGAACATGGCATAGACAATTGTTAGTATACTCATCATACAAAAGTTTATTTTGGGGGCCAGGGAGATGGCTCAGTGGAATAAGCGCTTCCCTGGCAAGCGCAAGGGCCTGAGTTCAATCCCCTGTTCTTCCAAAAAAACAAAACAAAAGCAAAAATAAAATCCAGCCCACTCCACAGTGGCCAGCGTGGTGCTTGCCTACGTCCCATCACATGGGAGACTAGGTGGCTGTTACCCTCTTTTTTTTTTTTTTTTCTGTTACCCTCTTGTCATGATAAGGTTTAGGCCTGTGCTCAAAAATTTACTGATGCTGGAGCTGGGTCAGTGGTACACATTGTCATCAGGAGGCTGAGGCGGGAGGATCGCAAGTTTGAGGCCAGCCTGAGTAATGTAGCAAGACTGTCTCAAAATAAACATTAGAAAATACGTAAGTAGGGCCGGCCAAATAGCTCAGTGGATTAAAACACCTGCAAGCAGGTACAGGGGCTGGGTGTCCGATCCACTGGCCTGCTGTTCCGGCCCAGCCCCCGGGGGATGGCAATTGAGACTGCGTGTGGTGGCACGCGCCTATAATCCCAGCTCTTGGGAGGTTGTAAACAGGAGGATTACTACCAGCCTGATCTAGTAGTGAGACTGTGAACACCCTGTAGACTCTTCCCTAAAGTACAAGATAAATAAATAAATAAAATACGTAAGTGGAAAGGGCTGGGAATGTAGCTCAGGGGTTGAGCAATTGCCTAGCATGTGTGAGGTCCTGGGTTCATTCCCTAGGACTGGGAAACAAACAAACCAACAAAAAACCTCAGAAAACAAGAGTTGAAACTCCCCTCCCTTACCTGCCAAGTTTATTCACCAAGGGCCCGACCAGGAGGGACCCGAGGAAGCCCCCAAATGGGAACATGGACACAGTCAGAGACCACAGCAGCGTGACGTGGACGGGCGTCATGTACTCCCCAGTGCGGTTGTAGTAGGTTTCATTGTAAAACTGCTTCATGAACTGCGGATAAGAACACGGGCTGGAGTCACCCCCTTTGGCTTTGCATAAAGAACGGTGGAAGTCAGTTGAATGCCAGGGGTGTGTGTGTGTGTGTGTGTGTGTGTGTGTGTGTGTGTGTGTGTGTTTCCTGGTGACGTCAGGAAGAGGGAAGGGGCTGGGACACAGGGCCGGGCGCACTGGGCTCTGGGATGCCGCCGCCCTCACCACAGTGACAGCTACGTGATGGGGCCTCCTCGAGAGTAGCAGGGCTAGATGTTGTGTGTCTCCCCCAGAAGTAAAGGCTGGGGACCTGGGTACCCCTCCTGTGCCTGTGTCCCCGCAGATCTGTGCCATGTACCCTCAGGGGCCCCCATCTGCTCCCCAAGCCAGACCTACCTCAGAGGGCGAGTTGACTGCGGACACATTGTACCCATACTGGAAGGATGAGCCGAAGGCGGCGATCAGTGTGGCCAAGGCCAGCACCAGCGTCAGCCTCTGCAGGAGAGGGGCACAGGTTGGGGGCAGCAGGGTGCCGGGCCGCAGGCTCAGCCCCATGGGGAGCAGCGATGCCCTGGAATCTGAGCTCTGTGGGTGCCCAGCCCCCTTACCCTGAGCAGCTCCTGGGATCTTTGGGCTCTGGTAACCCTCTGTCCAGGGCCTGGCCTGTGCTCATGGGTGCGGACAGCACCCTGGGTCTCTACTCTTCAGATGCCACACCCTCTTCCCAACTGTGACTGTCCTGAGGTCTCCAGGCCACTGGATGGGGTGTGGCCAGAAAGAAACCAAGTCCAGCACCCCATCGAGCATACGGTCATGGGCTATGCTGCCATCCCTGCCCTGGGACATGTCCATGCTCAGGCTTTGTCTGAGACAAACTCTGAAAATCCAAGAGAAAGAAGGAAACTTTCACACCAGGAACTCGGCAGGGCAGGAGGGTGCAGAGCTGGAGGCCAGCTTGGCTGCCCAGCAAGCTCAAGTCTGGCCTGGACTGGGCTTTGAGACTGGGTCTCCAACGATGAGAAATAAAAAGAGAAAAAAAGATGGAGCCAGAGAGACAGCTAAGTGGTGTAAGGGGCACAACGGCATTTGCCTGTGACCTCAGCAGTCTAATGACTGAGGCAGGATCATCCAAAGTTTGAGGCCTACAGGGCTGGGGAGACAGCTCAGCAAATAAGTGCTTGCCTGGCAAGTGCAGGGACCTGAGTTCAATCCCCGGTACAAAAACCCCACAAAAAACAGAAATCAAAGTTTGAGGCCAGCTGGGCAATTTGGGGCCCATAGGCCCAATGTGAGAAGCCAGGGTTCACAGCCAATACCACAAAAATGGAAGGAAGAAAGGAGGGAGGGAGGAAGGAAAAGGAAGAGCAAAAAGAAACCAGGTAGAGGTCAAGCCTTCTCATCTGACTGAGACGTTCTTGCTTCACCCAGTGGGCAGACCAGTGGCTAACTGGCTGCTCTTTATCAAACTGACGAGGGGGCTCATCCAGCCAGAAGTCCTCTCTGGTAAGGCTGCGGGGGTGGGAGCACCCCATGGAGAAACCTCCAACAGCCTCACACCCCTGGGGGCCGCTGGGGGCAGGTGACAGCGCATGGGGAAGGTCTGGTCTTGGCACTTCTATGCACCCACTTGCGTAGGGACACGTGGCTCAGCACCTCCCATCAGGCTGGCTCTGCGTGTGCATTCATTCACTTATTCATTCACTTATTCATTCACTTATTCACTCACTTATTCACTCATCCATTCATTCAGTCACTCACTCACTCATCCATTCATTCACTCAGTCACTCGCTCATCCATTCATTCATTCAGTCACTCACTCATCCATCCATTCATTCATTCATTCATTCATTCATTCAGTCACTCGCTCATCCATTCATTCATTCATTCATTCAGTCACTCGCTCATCCATTCATTCATTCATTAGTCACTCGCTCATCCATTCACTCATTCACTCAGTCAGCCAGCACAGTGAGCCCCACGTGTTTAAGTGCCAAGGATGTGGTGCTCTTGCTTTGCTCTGTTGGGAAAGAGGGGAAGGGAGAGAGGGATCCAGATCCCTCTCAAATTACCTTCCTGGGAAGATGGCAGCAACCAAAGCTGCCACTTCCTTCCCCCAGCAGGGCACCTCCTGGGCACCAGGGGTGGTGACCAACGTCCTCACGTTTGAAGTCAGCAGTGCAGTCCCAGGCACTGCTCCCTGGGAGCTGCTTGGTCTCAGGGCTGCTGTGCTCCCCGCTCTCAGGAGGCTGAGACAGGAGGATCACTGTGGGTCTGAAGCCCACCTGGGCTATATAGTGGGATTAAAGCCAGCCTGAGTGACACAGGCAAGACCTGCATGGTTTGGGGACTCAGTAGAGTAAAGCAAAGGGCTTGGCATCCACAAGGGGAGCAGGGCTGCTTCCTTCCCATGCAGGGCCATTGACGGCCAAGCACGTTATCAGCTTTCAGGAAAAGCAAAGGGCGGGCCAGGCTGGAAAGGTCTGCAGCCCTCTCCCAAGTGAGACACAGAGAGGGACAACCGTGGGACCAAAAATTCTGCTCCCAGGTGGGAACCCAAGAGCAAGCTGTGTGTCCGTGCAAACCCAAACCCAGTCTTTATAGCAGCACCAAGGTCCTCAGGTGGGAGCCAGCCAGGTGGCCACCAACTGATACAGGGACAAAGATGACACAGTGTGTGCCCACAATGGCCATAGAAAGAAATGAAGGACCTCAAGGTTGGTGACGCACGCCTGTGGGCTCACACCCTGGGAGGCTGAGGCAGGACGACTTCGTGTTGCTCTGGGTTCAATCCCCAGGACCACATAGGAAAAAAAGAACAAAGGATGAAAAGAAAAGAAAAGTATGAAGGGCTGGCACACACTAGTGGTACGAAGTGGATGACACTTGAGAACACAGCTCTGAGGAAGTGGCCATAGGCCAGCTGCTGTGTGGCTATACTTGTGTGTCACATCCAGGACAGCCGAGGCCCCGGGGATACCCTCCTGGGTGCTGGGAGGGCAGGCGTGCCCACTCCGCCCATGTTAGGTTATTTTCCGTTTGCAATGGGTTTGTCAGGATACAGCCTCACCCTAAGCTGAGATGCATCCGTCCTGAAGGTGTGCAACCAGTGTTGCTGCACACTCACACACAGCCTGCGCGTGTAATCACCGCAGGGGATCTACTCTCCCAGCAGGAAATGTCAAGAGCTGGAGGCGGCGTCATTAACCACAGCCGGGCGCCCCACACAGGACAGAAGGCCTGCGCCCCACACAGGTCGGAAGGCCTGCCCAGCCACAGGCGGAAACTTTGCACTCCGCAGGACGCGCTCTCTCCCCGGGGCCTGGCAACGGCTGCTCTGTTCTGCTTCTGTGAGTTTGGCTTTTTTTAGATTCCACAAACCAGCGAGATTATGCAATGGGACTTTTGTTGTTGTTGTTGAGACAGGGTCTCGGTGTGTAGCTCAGGCTGGCCTTGAACTCGCCACGGAGCCCAGGCTGTGGGAGCTTTCAGCGGTCCTGCTGCCTCAGCCTCCGGCCTGCCGGGATGATGGGCATGCTAGGAGGTACCAGGGAAGTCACTCGCTTTGGAACACTAAACCAGCTGTGGGGGACACTCCACAAAATACAGCTTCTCACTTTCTAACCCACCTTGTGAGGGTTGGGGATATAGCTCAGCCACACAGCGCCTGCCTGGCAAGGATAAGGTCCCAGTACCAAAAAAGAAATGAAAGTAAATAAAGCACTTTAGCGGGGGGCGATAGGGGGAGAAGGGACAGTTCAACAATCTGAAATCGCTGTAAAATGCTTTGCTGTAGCTTTTCTTCTTCCTCTGTTTCATTGTTTCCCCAGGTCCAAGTCAGCTGGCAGGTCCCAGCCCCTTCTCTTTACATTCGGACATCCAAAGGCCAGGGAGAGGAAGGCCACGGGGGCCACAGCTCTGAGGGACAGAGAGCTGGCATCCCCACCCCCACTCTGTGAGATCCCAGCTCAGCAGCATACTGGCCCCGGGCCATGGAGTCAAGAGGTGTGCTGTGCCCACCCAGCCTCTGCCCGGGGCCACTGGAGTCCTTGCTACCCTCCCCCCACAGGTGCTGCCCTCTTCTGTCCCTCAGGCCCAGAGCTGACCAGGACCTCCTTGACCCCAAGTCTCTAAGTCTTTCCTATCAGACAGAGGTGGTAACATTTGATTTGTCCAATTCTTCCTTGGCTTGGCTTTTTGAGACAGGGTACCACTATATAGCCCAGGCTGACCTCGAACTCTCAGTGATCCTCCTGCCTCAGCCTCCCAAGTGCTGGGGTCACAGGCATGTACCACCATACCTGGAAGTATTATACTTTCTTGTGAAATCCAAACAAGAGGGGTTGGGGAGATAGCTCAGTAGAATAAGGGCTTGCCTGGCAAGTGCAAGGGCCTGAGTTCAGTCTCCGGTTCCACAAAAAAAAAAAAAAAGAAATCCAAACAAGATAATCCCTGTGAAGGTGCTTGGCAAACCCTAAACACAATGATTCGGAAGGCTGTGTGTTTTCTGCCATGTAGGGACATTATTAGCTTTTCATATAAGGAAAAAGGCACCAGTGGACCTGGTGGCTGGGGACTGGGGCTCCATTAAGAACCCTGTGACCCATGTGACACCTGTGCCACAGAGAATTACCCCTTGTGCCAAGGGGGCCACGCAGTCACTTAGTGGCGAGTGCAGCGTGTGCCACACACCACATGCATCACCATCTCTTTCAGTCATCCCAGCGCCCAGGAGGTGGAGGGCAATCGACTACTCCCATTCTACAGATGAGAAAGGAGAGGAGGTGCAGGAGAGTGAACAGCCGGGGCTTTTGCCTGGGCACCCTCTCTGAGTTCCCACGATGCTGAGTAGGTCTGGGTCCCCACAGCAAGCAGCCCACACCCGCGCCTGAATCCAAAATATGTCTTGCACAAATGTGTGCTCCAGGGGCCGAGGAGATAGCTCAGTAGAAAAAGCGCTTGCCTGGCAAGCGCAAGGTCCTGAGTTCAATCCCCGGTTCCACAAAAAACAAACCAACAAATAAATGTGTGCTCCATACAGGGCGAGGTGGTGCACATCTGTCATACCAGCACTCAGCAGCTGAGGCAGGAGGATCGCTGGGCATATGAGCCCAACCTGGGCCGCAGTAGTGAGTTCAAGACCAGCCTGGACTACATAGCAGGACCCTATCTTAAAAGCAAAAAAACCAAGAAAATGTGTACACCAAGCAGATGCTATTGTGCTGGGGGGAAAAAAACTAATTCCTTGAGTGTTAATACATTCATTTTTTTTTTTCATATGTTTTCTCTCTATGCCATCCAGGGTGGCCTCAGACTGTGGTCCCCGTGCCTCAGCCTCCCTAGATGCTGGCAAGGCAGTGCCCAACGCCCAGCCCCGCTGGTGGGCGTCTTTTCAACAGCTGTTCTGGGAGAATGATTCTCCAAGGCACCTGTCAGAAAGCTCAGCTCCAAGGCCCATCCTGTGACCGCGACCCGGTGGACCGGGGCCCGCGGGGTGGGACCGCGGGGGTCCTTCCCAGGAGGCCCTCAGGGCACTCACCCCTTTCTTCTTCTTCGGGTCTGCAGGCTGGTCCATCGCTGCTCTGCCTCTCTAAGCTGCGCACACTGTAGCGGCAGAAAGACAAGCGGTGCACTTTGGCCTCCGCCCGCGGCCAAGTGCATTTTTATAGCCAGCCCGAGTCTAAATAACCCCTTCGGCACCCGACGGCCTCCCTCTCACTTCTGCTTTTAAACCATGTGTCCGGCTGGCTGTCTGCAGTGTCCTCCTCGCGGCTGGTGACTGCCAGTGCATTTTAGGCAGGAGCATATGGACCGCAGCTGCTGTCCTGACCCCACAGGACCCCAAAGACTGGGGACCTGCCAGCGGGGCGCCTCCAATTCTCTGAAGTGCAGAGTCAGTTCTGCCCAAGTATAACCCCCTTTTCTGGTGGCGGGCATCAGACTCAGGACCTTGAGCATGCTAAGTCCCTGCTCTGACACTGAGCCACAGCCCCGGGCCCCTCAAGAGATTTTGGACTGAATTTCTTATTTTCGTTTACGATACTAAGGATTGAACTCCTGGCCTCTTCACTGGGCTACATCCCTGGCCCTATTCTTTTCTTTTTTTACTTTGAGATAGGGTATTGCTAAGTTGCTAAATTGCCGTGGCTGCCCTCAAATGGGGGAACCCTCCTGCCTCAGCGAACCAGATTGCTGAGATTACAGTTGGATGCCACCAATCCTGGCTGGCAGTTATTACTAATTTTTGTTCTTTTTTTTCTTCCATTTATTTATTTATTTTAGTCTTTTTGATTCAGGGGTCTCGCTATGCAGTTCAGACTGGCCTTGAGCTCACTTTGTAACCCAGGCTGGTCTTGAACTCACAATGATCCTCCTGTCTCAGCCTCCTGAGTGCTGCTGGGATTACAGGGGTGCTCCACCATGCCCAGCTAATTTTCTTATTAAAGTGCAACACTGAATATAGATTGATTTTGCCTCTTAACTTTGATCCTGCAACATTGCTAAATCCACCTATTGGTTCTAGAAGATTTTCTGTAGATTTCTTTGAATTTCCTACCCAGATTATATTGTGGGCCCAAAACAGATAGCCAAGTAGTTTCACTTCTCCCACTGAAAGCTGTGTGCATTTCGTTTGCTGAATACAATGAAATCCAGTCTTAGAAGGAGCTATCAGTCCTTTATCAGTTAACATGACAACACTGGGTGTTGAAAAATGTTCTTTATCAATGGAAAGTTCCATTCTGTTGTAAGTTTGCTGAGAATTTTTATCATGAATGGGTGTCACATTTTGTCAAAAGCTCTGGAGACAATAATGTTCTTTTTTAAAAATTTGTTAATATGGTGACTTTTTTTTTTTTTTTCTTCAGTACTGGGTATCAAACTCAGGACCCTGCCCTTGCCAGGCAAGCACTTATTCTACTGAGCTATCTGCCAGTCCCTAATATGATGACTTATATTCATTAGAGTTTCAAGTTTTAAACCAGTCTTTCATTCCTGAGATGAGCTCCACTATATTTTTTATTTATTTTTGGATTCTAGTTACTAAGTACCAGCTAAAATACCCTTTCGATCACAGGTCATTTTCCCTTATAAGGAGCCAGGGTGGCCTTGCTATAGGATTTTCTGTGCGTTCATCACTTTCGGGGAGCAGCAACTCCCTGCACCCCTTCACGCCAAGGGCAGGAAGGTTTCAGTCCCTGCTGGCGCCTGGGTCGTCTGCCCATGGCCAGGTCCCTGCCCACTCCCGTGCGGGACGCATGCTCGGCTGCTGCAGGCTATGCAGCCAAGTGGCCGCTTGGAGAGCAAAGTCCCCCTGCCCTGTTTTCTGTCTTCACGATGTGCGGCGGCTGCCGTGATTCGCCCTGGCACAGGGCCAGCACCCGAGGCCTTCATGCCGTTCACCTGACACAGCAGCTGCTGGGCGCCCACCCATGCCGGGCCCTGGCTGCCGGCTCAGGACAGGGTCAGGGACCCTCGAGCAGGGACTGTGCACGCTCCCGGGAGGTCTGGGCGTCCGCCCACCGGTGTCACTCACTGCCTGTCTTCTCCCCCACCTCCAGCCCTTACACAAAAGTCTCCGGGTAAGGTGTGGCAAGACCAGGAGTATCAGGTGACGTCAAGGCATTTGGAAAATTCTCCAGAGGGCAAGCACTCCCGCGGGGGCGGGGTCACCTACCAAGGTGACTTCGCCAACCAAGAGAGCTGTCAGAGATGACCTGAGGGCGCACGCCTGC
Source organism: Octodon degus (assembly GCF_000260255.1). Lineage (NCBI taxonomy): Eukaryota > Metazoa > Chordata > Mammalia > Rodentia > Octodontidae > Octodon > Octodon degus. The sequence continues at coordinate 5,934,504 of NW_004524689.1, forward strand.
GATCCCAGCACTCTGGGAAGCTGAGGCAGGAGAATCACAAGTCTAAGCCCAGCCTGGGCAACTCTCGAATTTAAGAACCTATTTGGAAATTAAAATTAACAATCTGAGCAGGCTTCCTGGCTCCCATTTCAGCCGTCCTGTATCTGCTTTCGTGAGCTGAGCCGCTCGGGCCTTGCCTCGACTTACTCAGCTGGGACCTGCAGAGCTGAGGTCCTGCCGCTGGCGTGCAGGGATTGCCCCCCAGTACCTGGTTCCTGTTGTCCGGAGCCGCGGGCACTAACGCCACCAACGCCCCCGGAGCGCGCACCCGAGGGAGGTGGGGGCGTGTTGCGGGGGGCGGGGCGGGGACTGCGTTCCCTGCAAAGTCCCCGCCCCCTCTGCTGGGCTCTGTGAGGGGCGACAGGTCCTTCTGCTTCTGATTCTGGGCCGGGTCGTGACCCATGGGTTCCCGGAGTCTCCAACCCTTCAGGCTCGGCCTTGCTGCTGGACAGCGACGCTGGCTCTGCCCCCTCCGGCCTCTTTCTGCTTTGGGGCTTAAAAGGACGCTATTGCTGGGCCTCTAGTTCCAGCACTTGGGAGGCTGAGGTAGGAGGATCACCTGAGCTTGAGGCCGGCCTGAGTTATACAGTGAGACTCTCAAAAAGAAAAGAAAAGAAAAGAAAAGAAAAGAAAAGAAAAGAAAAGAAAAGAAAAAAGAAAAGATGGGGTTGGGAGATGGCTCAGTGGTCTAAGTGCCTGCCTGGCAAGCGCAAGGACCCAAGTTCTATCCCCGGTACCACGTGCTGTGCTGGCCCTGGGGGTAAAGCTGGCCCTGGGAGCAAACCAGGCGTGGTGGTGCACACCTGTAATCCCAGCACTGGGGAAGCTGAAACAGGAGGATCGCTACAAGTCCGAGCTGCGAAGGAAACCCTGTACTAAATAAATAAATAAATAATTTTTAAAAAAGAAAGAGAAGAAAAGAAAAAGGTAAAAGATAAAGAGACACGGGCTGGGGATGTAGTTCAGTGGCATAAGCGCCTACCTGGCAAGTACAAGGCCCCTGAAACCTGGCACCGGAAAAAAAAGTTTCCGAGAAAACTACCTTGATAGGCACCCACAGTTGTGCTTAGAACCACCTCTGATAAGAGCCCATGGGTGGGTTTTAGAAGAGATATGTTTGGGGCCCTGCCTATGTGCTGGGTGCTGGGAGCTGGGTGCTGAGTGCTGGATCCTGGGTACCAGGTGGTCTCTCCTCCCTACTACAAAGAGGATTGGCTGTGGGAAGCTGCATCAGGAACTGGCAGAAGGGACCCTCAGAGGGCCAGGAAGGGCTGCGCAGCCTGGACTTGGACTTGAGATCCTCCTGCCTCAGCCTCCAGAGTCCTGGTGTGTGCCACTTTGCTGGCTGAGTGGAGGAGGATGGATGAGGACACAAGCGGCCACTGGGTGTGGGTTGCAATAGAAGTAAAAGGGTGGGAGAGATTTGGGGTGCCAAAATTGGCAAAATATAGTGATGGCCAGGGTGGGGGAGGGGAGGGAACATTTTTCTGTTACGATTGCAAGACATCAATGTCTTCTGTCATGGGAAATGTCGCTGTACAGATGGCACTGGCCCTGCTAGGTGCTAGGTGTTGCCCGCAAGCGGTGAGGTTGCTGGTGTGCAGCTGGAGCGGGGTGGCTCTCGGCACACTGCGCATGCGTGTGTGCCCACGTACTGGCCTGCTTGGGCACCTGGCCCTGCAGGGAGCTCTAGGAAGGGGGAGAACGGGGCCCAGATGGGACCCCGGGAGATGAGCCGGCTCAGGGCTGGCGGGGAACGGAAGACACCGGCTCGTTGTGATGCAGCCCGAGTCAGGCTCCCTGGTTTTGGTGCTGGTGGCTGAGCCCAGGGCCAGCACAGGTGAAGCACAGCACCGGCCTCAGGGACACTCAGGCCCTGCCCTGCAGATCATTGATCCAGTGACACAGCCGCAGCCTGGAGACGGAGACTTGAGGCGCAAGCTCCATGCTGCCCGTGCAGGTGTCCCTGGGGTTTTACCCAGGCTGCTGCTTCTTCCTCTTTTTGAGGTAACATCTGGTTATTCGGGGTGGCCTTGAATTCCGTGGAGTTCCTTCTACCTCAGCTGCCCGAGCACTGGAACTACAGGCCTGCGCCACCAAGCCTCAGCAAATTTTATCAGGGCGGCAGTGGCTTTTGTTTACATCACATTACAAAGCTGCCTGGGATTCACCAACGTGTCCCTCCTGGACACGGTCTTTCTCTGGTCACAGGGCAGGAGATCAGCTCCTTTAGGACATGTGGTTCCCATGCAAGCAGAAAGCCCTGCATGTGCCGGGCCATGGTAGCTGGCTCAGCTGGCAGGAAGGGCAGGGGGCAAGAGGCTGCAGGGCCACTTCCATTCTGGATTCGATAAGGGCTATCATTAACAAGGTCATGGGCAGGGCGTTGCCGGAGCCCTGCTTGGCACTCCTTGCCAGGGAGGGGCGGAGGCAGCCCCTCAGAAGTCCCAAGCCCACCAAAGGAACCTTCTCTGCCTGTGCCCGCCCACTCCTGCCAGGCGCCACCCTCCCCAGAGTGGCTGCGTGCACACAGGCAGCTGCCCCGTCTTCCTCTCAGTCCCGCTGCCATCCCAGGGCCTGGCTACGCTTCTGCCAGCTGTGCCTGAGACAGGGAGGCCCTGACCACACCGGGACACACCTGTGACCTCCAGGCCCGGAGCTCGTCATCTTATTTTCCCTTGCCAAGAGCAGAATTTGACCCTGCCTATCAGTGAGTCCAAGGGCACTGGGAGGGGACAAGGGTTCCTGGGGACCCACGGATGAAAAGCGTGGCCATCTGGACACACGAAGGCTCCTCAGTACCCAGCCAGCTCCTGCTGTTTATGCCTT
>NW_004524689.1:5938066-5949045 GCF_000260255.1 Octodon degus
TGTTCAGATCAGACTGTTAGGCCGTGTGGGCGTGGCACCAGGAGTCCCCAACCTCAGGAGGCTTATCCAGAAGAGCCCCTGGAGCCCTGGGTTTGAGACCAGCCTGGGCAACACAGTGAGGCCTTGTCTGTCAAAAAATAAAAAATTAAAAAATTGAGCAGATTGTGGCAGCGCATGCCTGCTATCCCAGCACTCAGAAGGCAGAGGCAGGAGGACGGTGGGCTCAAGGCCTGCTTGGGCTATCTCTCCAGACTGCCTCTGAGCAATGAAACTTTTGAGCAAATGGACTCCTAGGCTGGGGATATAGCTTTTTATTTTATTTATTTTGCAGTACTGGGGATTGAACTCAAGACAACAAAGGACATCCCTCATCACAGGCAGCTGCAAAGCTGGGGTCTCCCAGCAGGGTCAGTGCACGGGGACAAGGAAGCTGCAAGGGCAATGGGACTGGCCTAGTGGCCTGCGTCACAGGCAGGAGGGCCATGCTGGGATCCCAGCCACAGGCCGGGCTGCTGAGAAGCCTGCCGCTGTTTCCTCCACGAGTTGAATCTGTGCTGTCCAGCTTGAACTGCTGCCCCTCCCTCCATCCCTCCTTCCCTCCCTCCTTTCCATTCTTGTATTGATAGGCAAGCCCTCTTCCACTGGGCTATACTGCCAGCTCCTAAGCACACTTTGGGATCTTAAAAAACATGGGTAGGGCTAGGGGTGATAATGGCAAAAAGCCCTGGGCTTGATCCCCAGCTCGGAATGAATGGATAAATGAATGCATAGCTGAATGAAGGAATGCATAAATGACCAAATATCCTCTCCTCCCCTCCCACTCTGAGAGCCCACTGAGGCCCCCTTGTGGTCACACTGTCTCGCACGCTGCTGAGCAATACTTGGTCTTTGTTCCCTCCCCTGCATGGCCCACCAGGGTCTGAGGCCTTGCTGTCACAGGGGCTCCGCCCTGCTGCCCAGCAAGAGCCCAGAAAGAGGCAAATTCACGCTGGATTTGCAACCCTAGCTCTTAAGAGGCTGAGGCAGGAGCATCACAAGTTCAAGTCCAGCCTGGGCAATTTATCAAGACCCTGTGTTAAAATAAAAAATAAAGATCTGGTGCTGTAGCTCCAGGCAAAGCCCCCAGCGAGCTCTCCAGTACAGGGGAAAAAAAAACCAAAACAAAAACCCTGCCATTTCTGGAAGCAGACATAGCTTTCACTTGAAATCCAGAAAGCACAACAAAATTTGGACGCTCTGGGTGCAAAGTTCCAAGAGGGAGAAGTTTAATAAGAGTGCTCCGGAGGTGGGGCTAGCCTGGGCGGCTGCGGGGTGCAGGCAAAGTGGCCAGGTGCTGCCGCTGGGGCTGGCAGCTGCTCCTTTTGGTGCGAGCCTCGTGTGCAGGCGTCCTGGCATGCACACAGGGTGGCGTGGGCCAGCACAGCCCGGGCCTGGAGCTCTGGACTTGACGCCCCGGAGTCTGCATCATCCTCTCCTTCAGGCAAACTCAGGAGGACAGACACCCTCAGCCCTTTGATTTTGAGTATCTTTTTTTTGGGGGGGGTACTGGGGGTTAAACTTAGGACCTTGTGCTTGACCAGACAAGTGCTTATTCCACTGAGCTATCTCCCCAGCCCCCCTTTTTGATTTTGAGACCCCAGTCTCACTGCATCATGAAATTGCTCAGCTGGATTTGAACTTTTTTTTTTTTTCCCAAACCGGGGATCGAACTTAGGTCCTTGGGCTTGCCAGGCAAGCACCTATTCTACTGAGCCATCTCCCCGGCTCTGGGTTTGAACTTATGAGCCTCCTGCCTCCGCCTCCTGGAGTGCTGGGAGGCCACACAGGAGCCACCCTGCCGGGCTGGTGACTACCTCTCAGCAGGGAAGGGTAGAGACACCCCTCAGGCCTCAGCCACACCAGAGTGATGCTCTGTCCCCACCGTCAGTCACCTCACCTGACTCCACACACCATGGGCAATCAGTTCACCAAACACGCTGAAGAAAAATAATTCATTTATTTAAATTACAATAACAAGGCTTTGTTCTCCATGCTGAGAGGCAGGCTTTCCACAGTTCTGCATGTGCTAAGCCTCACTATGTCACAGCACAACTGGAAATTTGTAAAAACAAATTTTCTTGCTGGGGACATAGGGAGACTCCTGTCTGCACGCCCAGCCTGGGCCCACATCATAATCTTTATTGAAAACAAAAAGAAAAACAAACCAAACACACACGCACGCACGCACACACCCACGCACGCACATACGCACGCACGCAGAGGCCCGAAGTGGCTGCGAAACTGGGTTGCGCGCTCTAGATCTGGCAAGTGCATGAAAGTGCAGCCCAGAGACTCGGTGCTGGCCAGCGTCGCGCCAGTTATGGCTGAGGTCATGCTTGGGTGATGGTGGGACAGGCAGATAAACATTAACAAAGCTGACAGAGGAGAAGGAAGCCCAGGGCTGTGGGGAGGGAGCGTGGTGGCCCCTTGGCTCTGGCTTACATTTAAAACAAAAACTGAGAGCTCAGTGGACTGAAGTGCCTGCTTAGGCAGACCCAGGGACTGGGGTTCCATCTCCCGCGTGCTATGCCAGCCCCGCCTCGGGGGCATACTGAGCTGGCACTGAGACTGGCTGTGGTGGTGCAGGCCTGTAATCCCAGCGCCTGGGGGACTGAAAACAGGAGACTCACTACCAGTCCGATCTGTGTAGTGAGACCCTGTACTAAATACATAAAATAAAACAAAAGTCCCACCGTTTGATCAATTCCTGTTTTGCTCTCAAAAACAAAATTTGTATCAGGAAAGTTGTCATTCACAGGACTTACGAGCTTTCAGGCCCAAATTTGTGGCTTTTATCCTAGTCCTTCAGTTTTTTGTTTTGGACAGTCTTGCTGTGTAGCCCAGGCTGGTCTGAAACTCCTGGTGACCCTCCTGCTTCAGCCTCCTGTGTGCTAGGAGTAGAGGTATGCATCACTTCGCCCAGCTCATCCTCGAGAGTCCCCACCCAGCACAGTGGCCTGCTACTGGCTGGGACGGAGGTGTGAGGCTGTGTGTGTGATGGGAGGGAGAGGTCTGGTGAGCAGAAAGGAAGGTGACAGGAGGCACTCGAGGTGTGACAAGGAGCAGACAGCCCAGCCTCCGCGTCAGCCAAATGCCCAGGAAGTCTGAGCCCAGCAGCGGCAGCAGCTGTTTCCCAGGCCCGGGCTTCCCCTGCGGGCCTCTCCCGAGACACAGCTGGCTGGCAGTTGCTCCAGGCTCGTCACAGGGTTGCATTGTGGGGTCAGGGGTCAGGGGTCAAGGTCCCGCCCCCTCTGTGGCAGTCCCCTTCCTCCTGGCCAGTGCTGATTCACCCTGTGAATCATTTCCTTGTTTCCCCGCAAGAACTTCTCGTTCTATCCTAGACCCCGAAAGCCCTTCAGCAGCTCTGCCCCAGGATATGTGCTGATGTCTCTAGGAGACCCCAGGGACGTATGGCGGCGGCTGTGGTGGCCAGGGCTGGGTCCTTGGACTCTGGGGGATGCTGCCCCACCCTGAGCGTTAGAAATTCGCCTTCACAGGACAACAGAAAGGAGCCTTTGGGACTCAGTCCTGTGAACGAGGACTCCTTTCCTGATACATATTTTGTTTTTGGGAGCAAAACAGGAATTGACTGCGTGGGGGTGCAGGGTGTTGATTTAAAATGAAGCCAGAGCTAGTCATTCCAGTTTTGTGGTGTCTAAAGGAATCCAGGGGAGTTGCCCCCCATCCTCCAAAAGATACGACTTCCTGGTGGAGCCCCGGAACCATCTATACTTCCTGTTCCAGCCTCTGTGAGAAGCTGCAGGATAGAAATGAAGACACAGAGGCTTTTTAAGCTCTCTTCTAAGGCTGAGGATTCACACCAAAAGCACCAGGCTTGGGTCCTGTCTCCAGTACCAAAAAATAAAGCCAACCACTCTCTAGCGTGTTTCTTTTAAATGTAAACATTCACTCCAGGATCCAGCTTGCCTCACTTGCAGCCCCCCCCCCCAAAAAAAAGAACACTAGAAAGGCTTTCTTACTCAGGCGTGGGGTGGGGTGGGGTGGGGTGGGGGGTGGAAGGGTAGGGGGTAGGGGAGCCGGACCAAGCAGGCCTCTACCCAGGCTCCATCCCAGCCCAAGCCTACACCTCCAAGACTCAGTATTTGGATCCTTCAGTAACTCCCGAGTGGATCCTCTTCCTACAGGAAACTCAACCAGCAAGTGGACGAGCCCCATGCCCTCCCGACCCACTTCTTCTGGTCAAACTAAGGAGGGGATGGTCTGAAACGCCTGTTCTCAGGGACACCCTGAGAGGCCACCTGGCCAGCACTGGAGGAGGAGACCTGCATATTATGGGACAGGCAGAGGCAGGTCTGTGGGTTCTGAAATGCAACCCTAAGGGCTGATAACCCACAGCAAGAAACCTAGCACCCCGACACTGACTCTGGGCCTGAGCTGAACTGTGCTTCTTGGTGGCCATCACTTGCAGCCACAGGGGACAGAAGGCATGGCCTGGTTGGAAGGAACTGGCCTCTCTGCTGACCAGCACCACTGGCCAACGGAGCTGGCCGTCCCAGGGACTCTGCTCCCTGGCTACAAGGTATCTGCTCCTCTTCAATGTTGGTGCCGGGGACCCATCCCAGTCCCCTGACAGTTAGTCATGGCGGGGCACAGATGGGGGTCTCACAATTGTAAACAGTGCATCGTGGCCTGGGGACACTGTGGGTCCCTGGACGACAGGCTCTGGTGGAACCCTGGGTCCCCAGCTCCGGAGTCTCCTGCTGGCCTCTAGCAGATGAACCCCAAGTGCACCGAGGGTGTGGGAGGTAGAAGAGGCTGAGGGGGCTCTGCTTCCTCATGAGTGGACAGCTTCACCGGAGTCCTGAGGGTCTCCCAGCATGGAGGACGTGGACACCTTGAGGTGGTTGGCCGGGCTTGGGGTGGAGGGCTGGAGACAACAGCAGCACAAGGCAAAGAGCCGCTCTCTGATGGCACGGGTGCCCAGGACGAACAGGATGCAGTTAGCTCCGCCCTGGAAGGTATTCCCAACGCCCTACAGGGAAAGAGGGGTGAGACTGGCTGGGACGGGCCACTTAGCCCTGGGCCTGGCCCCCTGCACCGGGAGGGATCGCATTGGACAGCGCCCAGCGCTCTAGGCTGCCTGCCGGAGCGCCCAGTGCCCACTGGGCCCCTTGGGGACCCTCAGACCTACGTGTAGAAGGACAAGTGCAGGTGCGCGCACCAGCGGGGAGCCACACAGTGTGAGCACGAAGCGCACGGTGCCCCAGATGCGCAGGCAGATGAAGACGAGCGGGATCAGCACGAGCTTCTTGTCAGCCACTGCGGCCCAGGTGGAGGCGGGGGCGCAGGGCTGCGGAGGAGGATGGGCCTCGCAGATGGGCCGGTACTCGGACAGCGCCTCGTGCTGCAGAGGGAGGGCCAGAGGGGTGGAGGGGGCTGCGCCTCTCGGCCACGTGCACCCACTGCGCGTGGGTCCACCTCGGGCTTGTGCTGCGTGCCCCACCTCCTTGGGGGCCCCCCACACCTCCGGCTGTGGTGTCCAGGACAGAACATCTGTCCTCACCTGCACGCCCCTCCCCCACATCCTGGCTACACAGGGTGTGGTGGTGCATAGCTGTGATCCCAGGACTTGGGAGGCTGGGGCAGTAGGATTGCTGTGAGTTCGAGGTCAGCCTGACCTACATAGTGGCTTAAGGCCAGCCAGGACAGCAGAACCTGTCTTAAAAGAAAAATAAAAAGCACTAGCAGCCTTGGAAAGATGTAGAAGGGGGCAGCATGTGGGAAGGGAGCAGGTGCCCGGAGGCCAGAGAGGGCTGTGAGGAGGTCCTTGCTCCAGATGGGTGCACAGCAGGGTGGCCCTGAAGGGACCTGTCAAGGGGAAGTCAGAGTTCTCTGTGCCACTGCCCGGGCAACCGGATGCCAGTGTCTGATGGAATGCACGCCGGACATTTTCCCATTCCTCAGGGTGAGTAACCTGTGTCCTGGCCACAGGAGGGCAGCAGAGGGCAGGGCTGAGAACCTGGCATGGAAGCCCACGGTGGCCTACCGCTCTGTTGATGTGTTTGCGGACCAGCAGGTAGAGCACAGGCAGCGTGATGTAGGCCAGCATCTCCCACAGCTTCCCGGTGAGCAGCAGCCACAGCAGGTGGTCCTCGGCCTCCAGGTCCACCCAGCACCAGCCCACGGACACGTCAGAGGCGTCGTAGCCAATCTTGTTGAGGGCAACAGCCACCACAGTGATGACCAGTGGGACGCCCCAGCTGAGGGGCAACAGGAAGAGGGATGCACTGAGGTCATCAGCAGCGACCACACATCGCAAGGGTAGGGTCCTTGGGAAATAAGGAGCTGGGGACCCCGGGGTGGGGGCACAGGCCTGCGATCCCAGCACTCTGGGAGGCTGAGGCAGGAGGGCTGCAAGTTGGAGGCCAGCCCCGGCAATTTAGTGAGGTAGCTCAATACTATGGCCCTAGGTTCACTGCCCACTGCCACAAATAGAAAACAACGCCAAGCCAAGCCAGGCAAGGGCTGAGATTCTGGTGGCCCTGCCTGTAATCTCAGACACAGGATACTGAGCAGGAGAATCACAGGCTCAAGGCCAGCCTAAGCAACTTAGCCAGACCCTGTCTCTGAATTAAATAATAAAAGGACTGGGGGTGTCACTCAGGGGCAGAGCACTTGCCTAGCATGTGCAAGGTTCCATCCCAGCCCCAGAGAAAAGGAAAAAAGAGCTGGGATGCTCGTGCAGCAACCTGGGTCTGCGTCAGGACCCCGCTCCACTCAGGAGCTTATCTGGCCCTGACCAGCGGGAGAGGACAGAGCACAGAGCACCAGGCAGCAGCATGCAACGCTGTGGTGGCCACGAGCACACAGCTGGCTGCACTTTGGGAGCTGAGGGTCAGGAATCCGAGCTCCATCTGGAGGAAAATCATAGGCATGAATCCAGAGCCCAAGTGGCTCCAGGTCACTGCGACCAGGCCGAGAGGTGCTGGGGCCATGGTGGGGGTGTCCTCCTCAGCTGGGGTGTCCGGGCACCTGTCCCCTTCCTGTCCCTGGCCTCTGCAGGATCTTCGTTAGTTGCTTAGTTGCCCAGGCTGGCCTCACACTTGTGATCCTCCTGCCTCAGTTTCCCAGAGTGCTGGGGTGACAGTACGGGCAGGCGTCACTGTGCCGGGGGAAATCTGAACACTCCCTGTGGCTTGACTTGCAGTCAGCTATTCACTGTCATTACATGACACTCCTAGAGGGGGCAGAGCTTAGTGCGATGCACCCATGAGTTCTGCAGAGGTAGCACCCCTGACATACAAGTTATTCTCGTGTCACTCTGGGTCACTTGACAACCTCGGCTCTGCACTTGGGCCCAGGTAAGTAGCCCATGGGTGATCTTTGACAGACACAGGGCTGAAATCTCCCCCTGAAGCAGTGAATACTGCTTTTTACAGACCCATGTCCCTTTAGAGACCCAAGTTCCCAGGTCTGCCTGGTCACCAGACACACCCAGGCTGCCCTCCCCCTAGGTGTGGGAGGCAGATTGGAGACCCAGGGTGGACGATCTCCTCTCTTGCACAATTTGTCCCTGCTCTGACATAGCGACTGGCACACTGACTGGTCTCTCTCCGGAACCCACACATCACTGCTCACCAGCTGAGTTAATATAGTGTTTTTTTTTTTTTTTTTTTTTTTTTTTTTTTTTTTTTTTTTTTTTTTTTTTGTGTGGAACCGGGGATTGAACTCAGGCCCTTGCGCTTGCCAGGGAAGCACTTATTCCACTGAGCCATCTTCCCAGCCCCTCAGGTGAGTTAATATGAATTAGTGCCAGTGCATTTTATTGTAAGAAAGGGCTCTCATCTTCCTCACTTTAGGTTTCTCCAGACAGGGTCTCACTGTGTAGAGCTGGTCTTGAGCTCACTGTAGAGCCCAGGCTGGCCTTGAACTACAGGCAATCCTCCTGCCTCAGGCTCCACTATGCCCAAAGTATCATGTTAAAATTCATGCCACCCAAGGATTTTTTTTTTTTTTCAGAACCAGGGATTGAACTCAGGCCCTTGTGCTTGCCAGGGAAGCGCTTATTCCACTGAGCCATCTCCCTGGCCCCTACCCCAGGATCTTAGGATGATGTAAATCCTGCTTCTTGAAAGGGCTGGATGGGCTCAGGGCTCTGCCTCCAGCATGTGGAACAGTTCAGGGAGTTCAGAGGGCCCAGCGCAGGAAGAAGTGGAGTTGACGGGGACAGAGTGCCTGCAGCCCCTCCAGTTTCTTGGAGGACAATTTTTCTAGGACTGGAGGAGGAGACAGTTTTAGGATGAACCGGGCAGCACCCAGGGCTATATATGTGGGTGATACTTTGCCAGCTCACCTCGGGCTGTGCGGCCAGGCTCCTAACAGGTCACCAATGGGTCCTGAACAAGGTGTGGGCACTTGGATCCCCGGTTTATGGGGCCTCCCTGGAAACCATGCGGACAGCACTGTGTACACTGCTGGTGGACCCTGCAGCCAGGGCAGGCAGGCACAGGCTGGCTGAGATGTACCTGGGAGGACCATGAGGGAGGGTGAGGGAAGGGCGTTTCACAGGTTATGGCAAGTGAGCTCTGAGGGCCACCTGGGAACCAGAAACTGCTGGGCAGGAACGGGGAGGCAGCAGTGAGGGAGGAGGAAGAGGAAGAGGAGGAGGGTTGAGCAACCTTGCAAAACAGGCTGGACCAGAGCCGCCGGCTTGAGCGCACAGCCAGGGCTAACTGCTTATGCTTCACATCGGGCTCATCAGAAAGAGATGCATGTGCATGTGCGCATGCGCGGATATGCAATATAAACTTTTAAAGCTTGCATTCATTCATTTACTTATCTTACACAGGGTCTCACTATGCAGCTCAGGCTGACCTCGAACTCGTGGTGATCCTACTGCCTCAGCCTCCTGAGACAGTGCTGGGATTACAGGTGTGCACCACAGGGCCATCCAAGGCCTGTGTTGTAATATTCAGTCTTATTGCCACTCCTCTCATTCACTGAGTGCCTGAGGCCATATCCCAGTGGAGCTGGGCAGTGTCCACCAAGGAGGCTGGGTGCAGCATTCGATCTGGCTCAGAGGTTGGCTGATCTGCTTCCCACCTCAGGCCGAGGGACAGAGCACATCCCATCTGCATCTTCCCCTTGACAATCACGCATGGGCAGTGTCCACTCAGCAGCGCCCGAGGTGGGGAAACTGCAGCTGCTCCAAGGTGTTCCCACCTCACAGGAGGGACCAGGAACACACAGAATAGGGAACCGATCAGCTGCTGCCAATGATGTCATTTCCAGGCATCATGAACTCTAACTGCCGGTTTACAAAATCCCCTAACATGTAGCCACTGGATCTCAGGTGAGAAGAAAGCAGGTGTCCTGGGGGCCCTGAGGGGGTCGAGGATGTGCGCTGAAGGACACAGGCAGCTCAATTTCTGCTTCGAGAGCTGGACACTTCCGGTTCTGACCGGTACCAAAAAGGAAGCCAGCAGCCCCCAGGGCAGTCAGATGGGTTCACTTGTCCATGAGGAAAAGGCCCGGCACTTACTTGATCTGTGGTCCGAGGCGCCCCCCAAGATTTAGCTGTTGAAGCCCCAACCCTTAGAACCTGAGATTGAGACTGTATTTGGAGATAGACTTCCAAGAGGTAATTAAAATAAAATGAGGTCATAGACCAGGCGTGGTGGTGCACACCTATAATCCCAGCACGGGAGGAGCTGAGGCAGTGTAAATTCAAGGCCATCCTGAGCTGCACAGTGAGCTCAAGGCCAGCCTGCCTCCATAGAGAGACTCTGTCTCAAAAACCAAAAACTAAAACAGGTCCACGAGTGTGGGCCTCAGTCCAATAGGGCTGCTGTCCTCATAGGGACGGAGGAAGGCACAGACCCTAACAGGAGGGAAGCCAGCTATAAGCCCTGGGGCCCTTGGGAAACAGCTGTGTCCTCACCTTGAAGTTGGGCTTCAGCCTCCAGCCTGGTTCCAGTTTCCGTTCCTGTTCCCGTTCCAGTTCTACGGGCAAGGGCTGAGTTGGGGGCCCACCCCGCCCTGCTGGGCAGGCAAGCGTGGGGCAGGGAGATGGAGGGGCAGCTATGGGGTCTTCACAGTGCAGCCTTCTCGGGGCCCTTTAGTTTGCCTCTAAAGGATTTGGGGAAGGACCTGGGAGCACCCCAGGGTTCGTACTTTCACCTGCCCGACTCCCACCCTACGTTATGCCCAGCTCTGCCCACCTGGGGACTCTGTGACCAGGCAGGTGGGCACGGTCTGGGGGGCCCTGCTGGAATGAGCCTGCTGGCTTCCCGAGGCCCTGCCCTTGGGGCTGTGCCCATCCTTCAATGGTAACATAACTCAGGGACGCTGGGGCCTGGCTGCAGGGAGCCAGGTGACCTTGGCCAGTCACTCCCCTGGGACAATGGACACCTATTGTCCAGCATGTGTGGACAGAGCATAAGGACACACGTGGAAGCACTCAGGGAGTCAGTCCCAGGCAAAACGACCTGTGTCACCATATGGCGAGGCTGCTGGATGAGATGAATGGCCTTTTAAATATGCATGTCCCTGGCCCTGGACCCTGGGGAGCGCCTTATCACCTGGGTCCTGGTCACTGGGCCTCGTAGGCTGAGGGCAGCTCTGCCCACATGGCCCCTGGGGTAGTGCCAGGGCCAAGCACCTGCCATAGGAGTCACACTGCATGAGCCAGTCAGCACAGGGTCCAGATGAGGCAGTGCTGGCATCTGGTGACAGTTACTCCATGGCAGACAGCTGCAGGGCAACTCCAGACAGAAAGGCTGGGACCAACCCATCCTGTACCCCCTTGGAACTCCTGGCAATTCTCCTGCCTCAGACTCCCAAGTGCTGGGATTACAGGAATGTGCCACCACTCCTGGCTCACCAGTCAACTCTTAATAGCACCAGTCAGCCCTCTACATAGCTCCAATGGCAGATGCCCCGCAGCAGGAATTGTGGAGAGGGGACAGTGAGCCACAGTA
>NW_004524689.1:5949615-5950889 GCF_000260255.1 Octodon degus
AAGCCAAGAGGTGACCAATGACAACAAGCTCAGGACCTGCCTGCTGGGAGTGCAGAACAGAGACCACTCAGGAGGACGCAGCACACTGGGGAACAGTCTACGAAACCAGGAGGCCGTGCTCCTTAAAAATGTCAGCGCTGGGGCTGGGCGGCTCTGCAGCAGGGACCCTGTCTAGAACTTGGAGGTTCTTGGTTCTGTCACCAGCACTGAGAGGCAGGGGGACACCAAAATTTCAATGTTATAAATTCATCTGGTTTATTTGTTTTGTATTTTGAGAGGGTCTCACTATGTAGCGCAGACTGGTCTTGAACTTGCTATCTAGCCTAGGCTGGCCTTGAACTCACAGCAACCTCCTGCCTCAGCCTCCCAAGGGCCAGGATTACAGGTATGAGCCACTATGCCTGGCTAAACTCCCCTTCTGGAAATACAGAAGTGCGTAGAGGCAAGGGGCGTCAGGCCTGCTACTCTTCCACGGCTCCAGCAAAAATAACTGCAGGGAATAAGGCTGACACGACAAACTGTAATATCTGGGAAATCTGGAAAGCTAAACATAAATGCTGCTGCTGCTGCTGCTGCTGCTGCTGCTGCTGCTGTGTGTGTGTGTGTGTGTGTGTGTGTGTGTGGTGCTGGGGATTGAACCCAGGGCCTCAGAGTTTTATATTAGGCAAGCCAAGAGTTCTGTATTAGGCAAGCCAAGAGTTCTACATTAGCTGGGCATATAGCTCAGTGACACAGGGCCTGCCTGGTAAGTGTGTAAAGCCCAAATAATTTTAAGATCACATATAGAAATAAATAGGTAAAATGTCTTTCAATTAAAAGGCCCACCTGCTGGTTTGTGGCTATAGAGCTCAGGCAAACCATGTCCCTAAGACAAAGGGGACATAAGAAAACCTTGGATGGGGTCCTGTTACTTGGAAAACAACTAAAACCACTGAGTTAGCCAAGAAGTTGCCCTTGGCCCTCCCCTTGTTTAAATTCTTGCAAGACACATACATTCCCAAACCCATGGTCTAACTATTGAAAGCCATAACAACAGGATGTCCCAGGTCACAATACCTCGATTTCTTAAAAATGTTCCCGGAACATGACAACCACAAGGTTAGACCCCCCAGCTACCCTCGGACTTACTCCATTTGGACATCCGGTATTGTAAACCACCAATTATTGTAAAGGGCAACCTACACTAACCAATGCGATTTGCTTCTGTAACTTGCTTGCTCCCTCCCCATTTTGTGGTTTTTGCCTTTAAAAAACTATGCCTGCTACACTGAAGG
>NW_004524689.1:5951244-5953270 GCF_000260255.1 Octodon degus
AAAAAAAAAAAAAAAATCAAGGGCAAGAGACAAGGTAGAATTGTAAAAGGGCACAGACCTGGTTAGGGTCTGAACTGGCTTTTGCCTCTGAGCCTCCCATTCACTTCCTATGAGGTCTCGGGCCACCTCCCTTGTCCACTGTGGATGCAGGTGAGTGCCCTGTCCGTCTGGCAATGTCGCTGGTGATGTGTGGCTAAGGGACACACAGCTGTTTGGGAACCTCCAGGCCTGGTGCAGCTCCTGAGGAAGGGTCGAGCTGTACTCCTACAGCAAGGAGGACAAGTGCTTGCCCAGGCTGGTATTAAGACAGGACCAAGGCCACACGGGTGCTGACCTGGGACCTGCTTGGGTGCACGGTGCTCTACCCTCCTGTTTGTATGCCTGTAGTCAGCTGCAGTGACAGTTCTTTTCACTCCACAATTCTTCTTCTTTCTTGCTTTATTTATTTAGTACAGGGTCTGGTAGTGATCCTCCTGTACCAGCTTCCCAATGCTGGGATTACAGGAATGCGCCACTACACCTGGTTTTGATGGTCTGCTTGGTGCACCCAGGGTTCTGGGGCTGGCATGGTATGTGGTACCGGGGACCGAACTTGGGTCCTTCCGCTTGCCAGGCAGGTGCTTAGACCACTGAGTTATCTCCCCAGCCCCTGTGTTAGTCACATTTTAAAATATTTTCCAAAGCCAGGTATGGTGGCACACGCCCATAATGCCAGCACTCAGGAGGCTGAATCACTGAAGTTTGAAGCCAGTCTGAACTGCACAGCGAGATCTTGCGTACAAAACCAAACCAAATCTGAGCTTTACAAAGACTGGAAGGCTGGAAGAAAAGGGCTGATGATCAGAGTGACTGACTGGGTCTAGATCTTCCCCATCAACAGAGTCCTCAGTGACAGTGGCCGCTTCTATAAAGAACTACACTGAAGGGTCTTTAGCAAGGTTGTTAGTGAGGATCTGGGTCAATAAATGAACCTGTTGGACAGGTTTTACCAATTCCCTTAAACTGCTTCTCAGGAAGAAGCCTTTCCTAAGAAACACAGAAAATGCTTCCTCCGGGTCCCTGATGAGGAATCCCAGCTAAGATTTGTTAGGAATCTGTTTTCTAGAGGAGCAGCTTATCACCGGGCTCAGTTTATCATTTACGAAATGCAATGCAATAACATCTTTTAAGGAGAAGAGGGGAATCTCCCCATTCCCCAAGGGCTCTGGGCTCTGTCCCAAAGAACCATGTGGGTGCGCTGGAGGTTGGAAAAGGGAGAGGAAGATTTTGACTCAAAACATTTGAGAAGCAGGTCCCTTAGCTTTTTAGGGCCCCAACTGCCCTCTAGCAGCTATCAGAGCCAGAGGTCAAGTGACTCTCTAGCTTGTCGCCTCAGCATGACACCCAGGTGACTGGTCACTACCAAAGTGCTGAGCTCTGCTCAGTGCTTGGAAAGTGCCCAAGTTTTTAATAGAAAGGACCTATAATTAGGGCAGTCGGAGATACTCCCATCCAGAGGACAGGAGGAGACCAGCCCTGGGACTCACGCCTCCAGGAGCCTCCCACGGCACGCTGGCCCTTTGCCCCAGAACTCAGAGCTCTTGAAGTATAGAGAGCAAATCATGATTACTCAGAACCTAGAAGCAAGTGCCTGGGCTGGAGTCTACAAAGGACCCCAGATAAAACCGAAAGGAAACCTTTGCAAATCTTACCGCCCTGACACTGCGACCTGGGAGGAGCTGCCTGCTCCCCGTGGGCAGCAGCACGGACGGCCAGACGCTGAAACGGGAGACTCTGGGCACGGAGCGTCGTCCCAGTGACTTCTAAGTGACCAGGGCCAGACACTGGGGGCAAGCTCTGGCTTCTCCTCGCTGGGAGTTCGGGCTGCCGCGGGGGGCCCCGGGCCTGGGAGGTGCCACCAACCTGAAGACGTGGAAGACCCAGAACAGGCGGTCGGCCTGGGGCCCGCGCCCCGCGTGCACGATGCTCAGGTACAGATAGAGCGCGATGGCCACGGTCCAGAAGAAGGAGCTGGTGTTGGCGAAGG
>NW_004524689.1:5954020-5955191 GCF_000260255.1 Octodon degus
GGGTGGTAAGGGGCCTTAGGGCTAATGTTACCTTCTTTGCTTTGGCAGCTTTCTTGGAGGGTGTGGGTGTTAGAGACATTCTTTCCACTGGCGACACAAACAACCCCGGAGTGTGAGCCGCATTCCTGAGTGGTATCCCAGTGCTGACAGCTCGGTGCCAGCTTTTCTTACAACTAGCATACTGGTTTCTTTTAAAAACAGCTATCTATCTATCTGTCTGTCTGTCTGTCTGTCTGTCTGTCTGTCTGTCTATCTATCTATCTATCTATCTATCATTTTATTTGGTGTGACTTTTTAAAAACCACAATGAATCAATGAAACATTGATTCCTAACGTGCACTTTTTTGTTTGAAAATATGGTACTTTTAGTTAAGTCCCTTTTAACTACACATTGGTTTATCTTTTATTTTTTATTTTTTACCTTGTTCACTAGTTGGTGGAACCGTCCTTTCCGCCCACTGGGCCTTCCTGCAGCCCAAATCTTCTCCTTTAGCTCAGCCCCCCAATTCTTCTCCTCCAAACCTGGCAAACACCGAGCCACCCGCCGGCCTGAGGATTTGTCTCTCCTGGACAGCAGGCATGAATGACTCATGTAATGCCTGTCTGAGCGTCTGGCTGTCATCAGGGTGTTCTCTGGTGTCACGGAGCTGCAGCATGTCACCACAGGGGACAGGCACCCGCTGTGTCCTCTGCTGTATCTACTTACCCATCCTTAGCCGATGAACATCCAAATTGCCAACTCTCTGGCTGCTGAGAAAATCCAAGTACGTGTTTTTGTGTAGATGGAAGTTTTCAGCTATCGGGTAAAGATCTAGGAATGGAATTGCAAGGGTCCCAGGGAACCTTAATCTGGTGATTCTCCGAAGAGGTGTACCGCTTTATCTTCCCAAAAATGATGAGGAGGACCCCAACTTCTCTCAGTTACATGTCTTTTTATTATGTCTTGGAGGTTACAGCCACACTAGTGGGTGTGAAATGATAGACTGCGGTGGCTTTGATCAAGTTTCTCTAATGAATAAGCATATAATAAGGTCGTCTTCTCAGGGGCTCGCCCTACATTCTGGATCGTGTTTGGAGAAATATCTGTTCAGTTTACTTTTTTTTTTTTTTGGTAGTATTCTTCTTTTTTCTTCATAATTTTATTGATACAGTTCACTTCTTTTTTTTTTTT
>NW_004524689.1:5955457-5961875 GCF_000260255.1 Octodon degus
TGCCCAGCCAGGGATGGAACCCCAGTTCCTGCCCTCGCCTAAGCAGGTGCTTAGTCTGCTGAGCTATCTCGCCAGGCCTTTAAATAAGTCTTCCTGTTGTTGAGTTACACAAGTTCTTTACATAATCTGGATACGGGGCCCTTATAAAGACCCAGTGTGCAAATGTTGCCTCCCCTCTGTGCGTTGTCCTTCACTTTGTTGTTCATGCACTCCAAGGCCAAGAGGCAGGTGGGGGTTCTGTTCTGCAGACGGTATTTGCTTTGTGTGCACGAGGTGCTGCCAGCTAAGAGGTTTGAGCGTTTTCATTTTATCTGGTCCCCCTTGGCTGGTGGTGCTTCGGGACTGGCTCTAAGGCCCCAGTGCCCTGTTGCCACCTGTGGAGATTTGCATCTGTTTTCTTTCTCGTGGGTACTGTGGTTTTAGTTACTGTGGTTCACCTCTCTTTCTCTGCCTTTTTCATTTTTATTTTTTCAGTCTTTCATTTTTCTTTCATGTTACTCATTTTCTTTTTCTTTCTCTTTCTTTTTGTTGATACAGGGTCTCACTATCCAGTTCAGATTTGTAGTGATCCTCCTGTCTCAGTGCCCCCAGCTCTGGGATTACAGGGGTGCAACACCACGCCTGGTTTCAGGGCCAGCAAGGCCAGAGTTCCAGGGCTAGTACAGCATGCGGTACCGGGGATCGAACTCTGGTCCTTGCTTTTTCCAGGTTAGAGCGTTCTTTCTTTTAAAATGTCATCCTGGGTCCTTGAGGGCCCCTGCAATCCCATATCAATTTGGAGATTTCTTCTTTCTTCAATTTAGCAGGAATTGACTTGATGCTACACATAAATTCGAGGAATGAAACTACTCTAATAATAATAAACCTTATCCAGAGGGGTGAGGAGGCACACTGTACTCTCAGCAGTCTAGGAGGCTGAGGCAGGAGGATCGACAGTTCAAGTCCGCACTGGTCCAAGTAGCAACGAAGTGAGGCCCTGTCTCAAAATAAAGATATAAAGGGCTGAGGGCACAGCTCAGTGAAAGGCCCTGGGTACTAGCTCCTGTACCCCCAAAGAACAAAGCACTCCCTGTGTAGGACATGTGATGTTTCGGCTTCTCATTGATTTAGGTCATAAACTTTTTCAAGTAGTTTTATGTTTTGGGGTATATTTCAGGCTGATTTTGTATTTGATTCATAGAAAGAAGATATTATGTTTGTGTATTTAACTTTTTTTAAAAAAATATTTATTTATTTTTTTATTACATTTATTTATTGTGTGTGTGGCCAGCTCAGCCCACCAGGGGGCGGGGCTGGCTGGCATGTGGTGCTGGGGGATCGAACCGAGGTCCCTGTGCTTTGCCAAGCTTGTTTCAAGTAGGTGCTTTAGACCACTGAGCCATCTCTCCAGCCCCTGTATTTAACTTTTTAAAAACAATTTTTGAGGCTGGGGAGATGGCTCAGTGGAATAAGCACTTCCCTGGCAAGCGCAAGGGCCTGAGTTCAATCCCTGGTTCTGCAAAGAAAAAAAAATTAAGTAGCTACATGTGGTGGCACACACCTGTTATCCCAGCACTCGGGGGGGCAGAGGCAAGAAGATTGCCGAGTTCGAAGCCAGTCTGGACTATAAAACGAGAAGACACTAAACTAAAAATTAAAAAGGGCTGGGGATGTAGCCCCATGTAGAGGTCCTTGTTTCAATCCTTCTACTGTGTGTGTGTGTGTGTGTGTGTGTGTGTGTGTGGGTGTGTACAGTCCTGTGTTTTTTAAGTGTGTGGCACTGGGAATCAAACCCAGGGCCTCACGCAAGCCAGGCTGTACTATACTGCTACACCCCCCAGTCCATGTCTTCTAGTCAACATAATTTTGTAGGAGTCACTCACATCCTTATGTGCAGCTGTAGTTTTCATTTTTGTGGCTGTATAGTATTCCATTCCATACATACTATATGTATCTATTTTATTACTTTTGGACATCTGGGTCCCCCCCCCACATACATTCAGGTTACTAGGAGCAATGCTGAAATAAGCACATATGCTTTTTTTTTTTTAATTAGGAAAAAAAGCTGGATGCACTCCCAGCAGCATCAGCAGATCTATTTGTAGTTTGCAGGGGGCAGGAGAACAGCTGCTTTCTTTTCAAGTCAGTTATGATGGTTCAGAAGCCCCCGCCCTCCTCCTGAGGGGACCTGGTGATGCGGTGGCGCTGAAGCCTGCAGCCTTGTGTGAAGAGCTGGATCTTGCAACCAGGGCTGGGCACAGCTGTTGCCTGGAGCGGAAGGTCACCAGGTCACCAACCTTTAGCTCTCAGGGAGAGTGGGGGCGGAGGCCTCGTGGGTGGCTGGTGGCTGGGCTTTGTCTCACACCTTGGAGGCAGAAGAGCTATGCCTGTTCCTGTTCTTTGTGCCTTGTGTCTTTAGGAACGTCGGGGCCGTCCTGCCTGAGACCCCTCAGCCGGACACCGGAAGCCAGCTGCGCCTGTCCACGCTTCCCGCTGCTTGGGCGGGGAGTGGAGTGCCAGGGCCTAGGGACCCCCACTGAAGCACCAGGCTCCTGACCCCAGAGTCAGAACAATGGAGGCTCAGCCCCCACTTCAGGCTCCGAGCTGCCCGCCCACACTGGACATTGGTGCTGTCGCCATGTGGCACACGGCCAGCCTCCTGGTCCTCCCTCCTGCCTCGTCTAGGGGGCTGGAAGCATCACCGATGACACTCACATCCTGACCCCGAGTGGGCCCCCAGGCGCCGTGCAGGGCCAGCTGGCAGCCCGAGCTGCCCAGCACCCAGAGGCCCCGTCCCTGCTGCGCGACTGGCCGCTGCCTGGAGCCCGCAGCTGAGCTCTTTCCCCACACCAGCCTGTCCCCCAAGGACCCGACATCCTCCCCCTCCACAGCCATAAAGCCAGTGACATCCCAGCATCTCTGGACCAGAGGGGCCTCCGCGATGAGCTGAGTCAACTCCAGTGTCAGTGACAGGCTGTGTGCGGCAGCTACAGGAGACCACAGGCGGGACTTTCCTCCTGCCCTAGGAGGAACCCAAGTTAGAGGGTGGGAGACGCTGCCCCACCCCCACCCATAGCCACTAGGGACCGCTGTCTTGCCCTCCAACCAGGTGCCTTGAAGGAGGAAGAGGAAGCTGCCCTGGGGCCCCCTCAGGTTCCTCACTGGCAGCAGTGGGAGGAGATTGTGCAAACCCCCACCCCCCTAGCAAGGCCGTGCAGCCGTTGGGCCGCAGAGGGAAGGAGGTCCTGGTCTTCTGGAGCACAGCCTGGGACCCGCTCTCTCCACAGGAGCCTTCTTGGTGTTGGTTTTGGCAAATATTTTAAAATGCCCCCCCCCCTTTTTTGGACACGGTCTTACTATGTAGCCCAGGATGGCCTCAGACTCAAAGGAATCCTCCTGCTTTAGACTCCAGAGCGCTGGGATGAAGGCATGTACCACCACACCCGGCCCCCAGAAGAGAGATCTTACACTGCAGTGGAAACTTGGGGTCCACCCCTGCCCCTCTGTCCCAGCCCCAGTTAATGGGCAGAATCCTAAAGATCCAGCGTATCCTTTTAGGGTCAAGGCCTCTGTCCTCACACGGGAGACAGAGGCAGGAGGATTTCTGAAAATCTGAGGGAGCCTGAGCTACTTAGTGTGAGCCTGTCTAAACAGACAAACAAAGCTGCTTCAACAGTGATGCCTGATTAATTACCATCTTCATGCTATTTTATTTTCAGCGCTAGGAATGGAACCCAGGGCCTTGCACCTGCTAAACACACACTCCACCACTGAGCTACACCCTCAGCCCTCTTGTGAGACAGGGCGAGCTCTTCTCAGGTTTCACCTCACACTCGAGATCCTCCTGCCTCGGCCTGCGGAGCAGCTGCGATTACAGGCCCGTGCCACCACGAACTGTTAAGTAAGTCTGGCAGGGCTGATGGACTTGCAATGTTGGGCAACGCTCACCGCTCTTGCCAGACATTTTCAGCACTTCCAACAGAAGCTGCTCAGGCAGTCACTCTCCACTGCCCCAGCCCCAGCCTGGCTCCCTCTGATCTGCCCCGTGTCACTGCCTTTGCAGACTCCAGCCACTCCCCACAGGGGATGCGACCTTGAAGAGCCATCCTTCCTGGCCCTTAGCTCCTGTCACCTCTATAGCCTCTTCAAGGTTCATCCTTGCCACACGAGTCATTTCATGCTTTTTTTCTGGCCAGTAATATAGAATAGTAATATAGTAATATAGACTATATATAGTCTCTCTCTCTATATATATACAGTATATATAGACTACATATAGATTATATAGTATAATATAATAATATATATATATAATAGTATATATATATGGAGCGGAATATATGTATTGAAGGAAAGAAAGCTTCTGTCTGAGAGAGAAGAGGACCCAAATGGGTTACCCAGGAACCTGCCTTTTCTAGAGATTTCATAAAGCAAAACCACAAGGCGAGGTGGGCCCAAGATGGGGAACACGGGCGCTCACAAGGTGGGCGTGAGCAGGAACAAAACCACGATCCACCAATAACGTTACAGGCACAACTGCTCACAGGCTCCAGCGGCGCAATCGGTTAGCGCGCGGTAATCGGTTAGCGCATGGTAATGAGTTAGCGCGGTACTCCTGCAAGCGTAACTGCTCGGGTAAAGTGGATGTATCTGGGATCAAATGGGGAAGTGAGTCACAGAGC
Source organism: Octodon degus (assembly GCF_000260255.1). NCBI lineage: Eukaryota > Metazoa > Chordata > Mammalia > Rodentia > Octodontidae > Octodon > Octodon degus. The sequence continues at coordinate 5,960,119 of NW_004524689.1, forward strand.
AAGCGGACATGAATACAGAACACGGGCTCTTCCTGCAGGGGGCCAGGGCAGTGGCTCTTCCTGCAGGGGGCCGGGGCAGTGGCTCTTCCTGCAGGGGGCCGGGGCAGTGGCTCTTCCTGCAGGGGGCCGGGGCAGTGGCTCTTCCTGCAGGGGGCCAGGGCAGTGGCTCTTCCTGCAGGGAGCTGGGGCAGTGGCTCTTCCTGGTTTTTTCAGGGTGACTGATACCTGTTTAGAAGAATAGACCACATTATTTTTGTTATTGCTGAAATTATTGGAGACGGGGTCTTGTTAAGTTACCCAGGCGGTAACTTGTCTTGTTAAGTTGGCCCAAACTTGTGATTCTCCTGCCGCAGCCTCTCAGAATGCTGGAATTACACGGCTAGCTCAGTTTGGGTTTTTCTTTTTGAGGCAGGATACACCGAACTCATATAGCTCAAGCTGTCCTTGAACTCATGATCCTCCTGCCTCAGCCTCCCAAGGGATAGGACCAGAGGCATGCGCCATCGCATCTGGCCCAAGTCTTTATTTTTATTTTTATTTTATTTTATTTAGGACAGGGTGTACAGGGTCTCATTGCGTAGATTGGACTTGTAGTGATACTCCTGTTTACAGTCTCCCAAGTGCTGGGATTATAGGCGTGCACCACCACCCCAGTTTCAACTGCCATCTCAGGGTGCCCTGGGGGCAGGGCCGGCATGGCAGGCCCAGGAATCGAACCCTTGGCCCCTGTGTCTGCCTAAGCAGGCACTTTAATCCTCTGAGCTATTTGGCTGGCCCTTCAAGCCTTGATTCTCAGAATGCCTCGAGGGAGGCGGTCAGGACTGTGGACATCCCTCCTGCCTTAAAGCCCTCCATAGTCTCCCAGAGGATGTGAGATTTCTTGGCTTTAAGAAAGGGGAGCGTGAGCTATACTAGGCTGTAGACCCTGGTTTTAAAGCAAACTAGATTAAAAGAAAACTTTCAATAAAAATATATAGGGCTGGGGAGATAGCTCAGCATTCTAAAAGCCTGCCCGGCAAGCACAAGGTCCTGAGTTCAATCCCTCATACCATATGCCGTGCCAACCCTGGAACCGGGTGTGGTGGTACATGCCTATAATCCCAGCATTGGGGAGGCTGAGACAGGAGGATCACTATGAGTCCAAACTGCACAGCGAGACCTTGTACCAAAAACAAAACAAAACTATATATATAGTTTACACCATACCCTCAGCAGGAAGATCTTCCCTAAATGTGGTCTCTGTTACGAATGGGCTCTAAATTGTCCCCTGAAGACCATACTCTAAAGGCTTGGCTGCAGCCTAGGACAGAGGTGCATGCCTATAATCCTAGCACTTGGGAGGCTGAGGCAGGAGGATTGCAAATTGGTGTCCCAGCTGCCTGGGCAAGTTAGCCAGACCCTGTCTCAGAATAAAGCACCAAAAGGAGTGGGGATGTAGCTCAGTGCAAAGGCCCCAGGTTTAGCCCTCAGTGCTGCAATCAGTCAAGTCAGTCAAGGCTTGGCTGGCACTTGGGAAGCGGCTCGATCCAAGGAGCTCTAAGTCTCTCAGTCAGTCGTTGAATCCCAGGATGAATCCACATTGCGTTGTCACTAAAGACGGTGGGTCCTGGGTGTACTCCCTGCTGCCCTCACCTGGTTTCAGCTCAGGGATGACAGCTGCTGAGGCAGTTTGGGTTTAACTTGGGCAACAGGAGACTCCACCTGAAAGAGAGCTAGAGAGGGAGAGGGAGAGAAGGAGGGAGAGGAGGAAGAAGGGG
>NW_004524689.1:5961975-5964742 GCF_000260255.1 Octodon degus
AGAGAAAGGAGCAGACTACAAGGAACAACAGGCATCACAGATATTTCTGTCATGAGGCAGCTGTTGCAGATTCTGGGATAAAATCAGCTCACTGCCTGTACACTGCAGGCGCTCCCTCGGCCGCTGCTGGTCTCACCCAGTGCTTAGAGGAGCCATTTGCCTTACTGTGCACCCCCACCCCCACCCCCACCCCCACCCACTCACCGGAAGAGCTCTCACGGGGCCATGTGAGGGCCGCTGCAGAATCAGGGTTAAGGGCTGGCTCGCAGGATCCCACGTTCAAGGCCGCCCTGGGCAAATGAGCAAGCCCTTATAAAATCCACAGCACTGCGGGTAAATCTTGGGGGTACCGCGCCCCGGGGTTGGGACCCAGGACGGTACTGAGGATAAAAACAAGGAAAAAAAAAAAAAAGGCCAGCCTAGCTTCCCCTTCCCAGCCAGCCTGGCAGTGTGGAGACAAGGCAGTAAGTCCAGGCCACCACCAGGGGCGCTGCTTCTCCCACGAGGGGACCCCATTTCCTCTCTCCGGAGTGGAGGTGGTCCCTGGAGGTGACACCTGTATCTCAGACTGGAGAGACACCGTTTAGCTTTAAAAACATGCTTATGGAGAGCCAGGCCTGACGGTGCATGCCCCTAATCCCAGCTCTTTGGGAGGCTGAGGCAGGAAGATCCCAAGTTCAAGGACAGTCTTAGTGAATTTAGAGGCCCTCAGAAAAAGGGTATGGGGCGCAGTGTGCGCTCAGGGGTACAGCGCTGGCCAAGTACGTGAGGCCCTCAGTTTAGCTCCCAGTTCTGTGAAAAACAAGCCCTGTAACGGCCGGCAGGTACAGGGAGGCCGGTGTGAAGACACAGGGCTAGGGCGCCATGTGCGCTCTGAGACAGGCTCTCACGAAGTTGCCCCGGCTGGCCTCGAACTTGAGCTCATCCTTCCTCAGCGCCTGCGTGCTGGCTGTGCAGGAACCGCACCCTGCCCAGCTCTGAGCCTTGCCATGGACGGTGGCACCCTGGAGGCCTCCCGCAGCGGCCCCAGCGACCGGCTTCCCACGCTGTCATCCTACACCGGCCCCAGCCGGTGGCTGCGCCAGTCGTGCCCCATCGTCACGTCCGGTGGCGCAGGGGAGACCAGGGGGAGCGAGAGGTGGAGGACAGCCAGGGCCGAGTGACGCCAGCAGGAGCCACGGAATCATCACAGGGCCTCGGTGTGGGGTCCTTTTGTACGAGGAGTGGCGAGTATAGAGAAATTGGCTTCCAGTCATCCTGGAGGCCGGGGGTCCAGTCCCGAGGGGCCTTGCTGCCGTCAGCTCTGGGTGACAGAGTGGGCAGCGTCCCCTCTGAGCCTAGCAGCATTAAGCCCCTTATCAGCCCTCGTACACTTTCTGGGGAAAACTTTGACTGGTTGAGACTGAGTCTCGCTAAGCAATCCAGGCTGGCCTGGAGGTCATGGCGATCCTCCTGCCTCAGCCTCTGGACTGCAGAGTTTACAGCATAGGCCACCATGCCCAGCTCTGGGGGCCACATGCAAACCTGGGCAGCCTCTGCTCAGCTGCCTGTCCCCTCCGCTTGGAGAGGGAAGAGTTTGCATCTAGGCAGTTCCTTCGGTGTTAAGTGTTTCCCCTCTTCCGACTTCACTGGATTCCACGCTTCAGGAGGCTGTGGATTTCTACATGAAACTACTAACACACGGATGGAGGAAAGGCCCGATGTGGTGGCACAAGCCGGGGCTCCCAGCACTAGGGAGGCTGAGGCAGGAGGATCAGTGTGAGTCTGAGGCCAGCCTGGGCTACAGAGCAACACCCTATCTCGAAAAAACAAAACAAACAAAAACAAAAAAAAGGAAAAAGAAAGCGATCGAGGCAGGTAGGCCAACCTGTGACTCGTACTTCAGGCATGAAAATTAGACTTTGACAGGAGCTTGTCTTTTGAAATGACCCTTCTAAGTTTCAAGACAGTGTCTTTTAAAGTGCCAGGCTGGCCTGACATTTGTGGTCCTCCTGCCTCAGCCTCCCGAGTAGCTGGGACTACAGGTGTGCTACCTCATCTGCCATATTTGGCAGTTGACTTTGACCTTCCCAATTTCTGTAAAGGAGGACAAAGGGACTTCTCCAGAGTGGCCCTGGGTGACACCTAGTCTAGGGGACAATGGATGACGTGGGACCACGGTGAGAGTCCCTGTCTCCTCCCCACGGCAGTAAACCCATGAGAGATGCTGAGCGTCAGGCCCAAGCAGGATGCAGCCTGTAGCGGTGAGCCGCTCTAATCTACACCAGAGTAAGAGCTCTGGACTCACATTGTGAACGGTACTGGGCAGGCTTGGCCGGACTCCGGGATGGCATCCAGAAGTGCGGCGTGGGGGTGCGTGCGCATTTCCAGACAGTTGTCTACCCACTGACCCTCCAAGGGCCAGAAAGGGTGTTGAAAGTAGGGGCCTTTCTGTTGTGTTAGTGTGTAACAGTTACAGTTTATAGATTACTTAACTTACTTTGTATGTTGGGAGAGTGTTTGGAAAACAGAAGAATTTGGCTTCTGTTTTCCAAAAGCTAGATATAGTGGGGGTGACACCTGTAACACCAGCACTTGGGAAGCTGAGGCAGGAGGATGGCTGTGACTTGGAGGCCAGCCTGGGCTACATCACCAGACCCTGCCTCAAAAACATCAACAACATGGGCTGGTGAGATGGCTCAGTGGTCTAAAGCACCTACTTGGAACAAGCTTAGCAAAGCACAGGGACCGCGGTTCAATCCCCCAGCACCACATGCCAGCCAGCCCC
>NW_004524689.1:5974105-5975356 GCF_000260255.1 Octodon degus
TGATCACATTTTTTGAGAAATGTAATCCCTTATAAATCCCTGAATCTAAAGTATTTTACTATAGCTGTGTGAAAAACTGATTAAGGAAAACTGTATTTCCTTTTACCTCATGTTGTGAAACTGAAAAGTTCAATTAAAATATATCCACTGTCTTGAAAAATAAAATAAAATAAAAAAATAACCCTCAGATCCATGTCTCCTGCACAAGTTTTCCTGGCTGGGGCAGCCACCCTGGTCCCCCTTTGCCCCGAGTTCCAGGAGCTGCCTGTGGCTGCTCCATAGTTCCAGCTGGCATGGAACTATGGGATGCAGAAGGGAACCATTGCAAGCAGGTGCTGTCGCCCAGGGACTGTGCCTCTGCCGGTCTGGGTGTTGTCACAGGTGAAGCTTTCTCAGCAGTGGCTGAGTCTAAAGCGTGTGACACTGGGGGTGATTCATGGGGAAAAGTCACTAAGACCCAGCCCATTGTCCCATCAGCAGATGAATGATGAAGAAAATGTGCTTACACACAGCACGGTCATATGCTGCCGTAAAGAAGGACAAACTTGGGGCCGGGGAAATGGCTCAGTGGAATAAGTGGCTCCCTGGCAAGCGCAAGGGCCTGAGGTCAATCCCTGGTTCTGCCCAAAAAAAAGAAGGACAAACTTGGGTCACCTGTAGGCACAAAGGATGAACCTGAGGTGACAGTGTTTGTAGTAAATCAGATGATTAAGTGCCTCAGGGTACTTCTAGCCCAAAGTATGTCAATCAAAGAGTAAAATAGGGCTGGGGAGAGAGCACATGGTCTAAGCACCTGCCTGACAAGCACAAGGACCCAGGTTCGATCCCCAGTACCACATTCCATGTGCTGTGCTGGCCACTGAAACCCAGCACGGTGTCACACACCTGTAATCCCAGCGCTGGGGAAGGATCACTGCAAGCCTGAGCTGTGTAGCAAGACTCCATACCAAATAAATACATAAATAAAAGAAAAATTTTAAAAAAGAGTAAAATAGCAGACAGATCACAGGGAGATGGATCTTCAGCAAATGAGAAAGGAGACAGAGATGGGGAGGCAGGGGATGTAAAAAGAACTGAGGTGTGTCGTGTATACGTGGCCGATACACCATGCATGTGCCCACGATGGACTGAAAAAAAAACAAGCTCAGATAACCTGAAAGGCAGCGGCCAGGGTGCTTGCTGGGGAGCAGCAAAGGGGTCTCTCTGGGAGGGAAAGGCTGACAGCAGAGGCCATGACCCTCTACCACTGTC
>NW_004524689.1:5976926-5987972 GCF_000260255.1 Octodon degus
ACCGCACCTGGCTTAGAGTGGGATCTTCTCATACTTGCAGCTGAAGGCATTCTAACCACCCTCTCCAATGACCTAAGCAAGCCGAACGTCACAAAGTACAATGGGAAAAGTGGAGAGGGACACTCAACCAAGACGTCTGTCCTAGCAGCAAACCTGGGGCGCTGGCTTCTTCCCTCAGTCACACCCGGACCACCCTCTCCACCAACACTGCCATAAAGGGAAGCCATGTCATGCTGGCTGACAGCCCTTCCCCTGGCTTGCCACCACACTCACAAACCTGTCTGGTTCTGGACTCATCCGACCAATCTGCCACGAAGCAACCAAGCTCCAGCCGGTACACTGAAGCACAGCTGTGGTCCCAGCACTTGGGATGCTGAGTCAGGAGGATCGCTGCAAGTTTTGAGGCCAGCCTGAGCTACACAAGACTCTGTCTCAGAAAAAAGAAAGCAAATGTAGATTATGCGATAAAAACAAAAAGGACCCAGATTCCACAAAAGCTTTCCTTTCTGCACCAAGCAGGTAAAAGTCAAAAATGCTTTTCTAACACCCACGCCACGTTTCTACCCACAAACACAGCAACACCCTCCTGGAGCAAACTCCCGGTGCCCCTGGGCCCTATGGCCTTTTGCTCATGTTGGAAATGGGGAGCGAAAGGAAAGGGAGGTCACTTGCTTGGTGGCCCAGGGCAGTGGGCATCACTAGGGACCGGGACCGGGACGGCTGGCTCCACCTGTCTGACCTGCTTGTCTTGCCACCTCCTCCGCCAGGCACTGCTGCCAGGGTTGGCTTTGCTGCTGAGCCCAGCCCTCCCTGTGGCCCCACCATGACCTGTCCCCAGTGAGGCAGGCGCTGGAGCTCCCTCCTGAGTCATCTGGGCTCTAAACCTAAAGATGGCACAGGGAAAGAATGCGGGAGAGAGGGGGAAGGGGAGAGAGGAAAAAGCCCGGTACCGCAAGAGCCATGGTCACAGCCACCAAGTGGGGCCAGGTGGGGCTGTGCACGGTGACCACCAGGTCGGGCGCCAGGGCTGCCGAAGCCCAGGCACGTGCTTCGGTGCTGGCCAGAGACATAGCACAGGGACAGCAGGGGCCCAAGAGGAGCTGCGGGCACGGTGCCATCTTGCCAGTGCGGGCGGGCGGGACACTGTGGAGCCTACGAGGACACCAGGACCTGGTTTCCCAGGAACTGGATGAGACACAGCCTGGCCTCCTTTCTGCCGGGGACAGATGGTCACCTGCTGCCGGGCATGCTGGGTGTCTGGGCCCAACCTCTGGGTGTGTCTGGGCTTTGCTCAAGGGGCTCCCTGCTCAGAGGTGGCCCAGACCCCATCCAGCTGGGCATGCAACTTCTGATTCAGATACAGCCGCAGGGTCAGAGGCCTTACGAAACCCCCAGAGGGCAAGGCTTGCCAAGGTCAGATGGCCCCAGTGTTGGGTCAGCTGCTGGTCCTAGGGTGCAGGCTCACTCCAGAGAGGGGTCACACTCAGGGACTTCTCCATGGGAAAAGCGCTGGTGGGCACGCCCTTGAATACTTTAGGGAAGTATTCACCGAGGACTTCTGCTTGGACCAGTAAGAAACAGCCTCGTAGATTTACATTCGGGTCCCATGATAAGTCACCCGGGATCCCCCAAGTTGGAAGGCTGCTGTGGTGAGGGCCAGTGAGTCATCGGGGACCGGTGATGAGGTCAGCTTTTTGGGAAAGGAACAAAGGAAGCCACCAAGTGACTGGGTGGGTGGGGATGCCAGAGCCCTGTCACAGGCACCTCTGACCCAGCGGGGCTTGCGGGAGGGCCGTGACCAAGTGGCGACAGGTCGGGCTGGGTCTAGAGTAGTGACCACAGGGCCCAGGAGGGTCCTCACGGCCTCAGATAGCCTGGCCCAATGTCACTCACCCAGCTCCCATGCTTCTCAACTTCCTGCTGTGGGGTCCTGGCCAGACCTCAGCGTCATCACTGACAGGCCCTAAGCCCAGAGGGTGGTGACAATTCTTCCCAGAGCAGGGCAGGTATTGGGGTCTGGAGGGGCCCCTGGAAAGAGACCCCGGGATGGGGATTTATCAAGCTGATCCCTCAGGCCCGAGGCCCAGTGGTGAGGTCGTCATCCAGCAAGACAGCAGAGGACCTCGGCTGTCAGGAGCTATACAGGTGACAGGAGCTCTTGCATGCCTGTCTTGCCTGAGTAAGTCAGAGCCTCCCTGCCTGAGACAGCTCTTGCCTGCTTTCCTGACTGGCCAGAGCAGCAGGATGGGACAGGCAGCCACCGTGGGGGCAGGGAAGTTGGAGGCCACTGTGCGGCAGATTGGACAGTGCCCGATGGGAGCAGGGCTGCCCAACTCCCTGAGTGCAAGACAAGGAGGCCTGAGGTTCTGGGTGCTGCGTCTGGGGCCCCCAGAACAGCCTGGCCACTAGGCCAGGACCCTGACTGGCTCGAGTGAGTCTTGCTCAGACCCACATCACACTCCCTGGTGCTTTGCTCGGGTGGCTACCATGTGCACCAGAAACCATTTCAAGAGGTGGCAGGTAGGGAGGGCAGTGCCCAGGCCTTTGAAGTCTACAGGGACTTGGGGTGGGGGTGGGGACAGAAGTCACCCAGCCTGTTAACTTCATCCACCATGAACCATCTGACTTTTGTTTTTTCTATTTTAGGGAAGGGTCTACAGAGTGTTCAGGTTCTCACTACTAGATCGGACTCATAGTGATCTGCCTGTTTACAGCCTCCCAAGACCTGGGATTACAGGTGCGTGCCACCATGCCCAGTCTCAATTGTCATCTCAGTGTGCCCCGGGGGTGGGGCTGGCCCGGCCCATCTGACTTTTTTACTGGCATTATTATAAAATTCTAGAGCTAGATGTGAGAGCCCTGGCACCTTCAGGAGGCTGAGGCCGGAGGGGAGTTTTATGAGTCCAGCCTGGGATACGTGTAGCATGACCCTCTCTGAAAAAATAAATACTGTAAATAAAATTCTAAAAGGACACCAGAAAGAAAGAAAGAACGGGTCCAGGTATCTTGCGGATGGGGCCTCACTGGCTTGGGAAAGTGCCCACAGAGTCCTTTCTAAAGATCCATAATTGGGGCTGGAGGGATGGCTCAGTGGTCTAAAGCACCTACTTTAAACAAGCTTAGCAAAGCAAACGGACCACGGTTCAATCCCCCAGCACCACATGCCAGCCAGCCCCGCCCCCTGGTGAGCTGAGCTGGCCACACACACACACACACACACACACACACATAAATAAAAAATTAAAAAAAAAAAAAGATCCATAATAATTGAGCCAGGTGATCAGGCTCCAAAAAACTGTCCCCAAATGAGACCTGCAGAGGACCAGGGAGAGAGGATGGGTGGACAGTGGCACAGCTGGTCCTCCGTCCAGGGTGGAAATCGGGCCCGGATGGCCATGGCTTGCCCGGGGGAGGCTGCTGAGCCTGGACAGAAGCCCTCTGCAGAGCACGAGTGACGAGGACGGGCGTCACGCACGGCGGAGCAACAGGCCCGCTGGTACATTACACTTGGCACCCCCTGAGCTGCCCTTGCTGGCCGGCGTCACCGACCCCTGGAACTGGCTGCTTACTCTCCTGGTCACACTGTTGGAGACCTGCGACCCCTGCTCTTCGCCCACCTGTGGGCCCACCTGTGGGCCAGCTCCCCTCTTACTCTGACAGCTGCAGCTGCTGTGGACAGCCCACATAGGTATCCCCTCGGTCACCCACTTTCCTAGGCTCTCTGGCCCTTCAGGAGAGCTTGACTTCCAGAGACAGGTCAGAGTGGGGAAGTGGGGTGGACAGGGGCTGACTGAGGGGCGGGCCACACCCATCCTGGCAGGATGCCAAGAGAAAAACAAGAAATGTGACTCTGAGCACAAGAGAATCACATTTCAACTAAATGCGGTGGCAGCTTGCTCCTCGTTGTTAACTGGATCCAGAAGCAGGACAAAAACCATCAGATTCAAACAAACAGCCATGGCTGGTGAGGTGGGGGGGCATCACGGGGTGATGGGTACTCACAGGCGCTAGCTTGCCTGCCAAGGACCCAGTGAGTCATTCCTGGCACTTGGGAGGCTGAGGCAGGAGGATCTCCATGAGCTTGAGGCCAGTCTGAACTATATAGGGAGATCCTATTTCAAGGGAGAAAAAGATTTCGGGCACCAAATTCCGTGAGTTTCAGGGCAGTGACACAGCTGTGGCTGAATACTGCAGGATGATGTGGAGAGAAGCCGATGAAAGGCTTTCCCTGTGTGACTTTGAAAGAATGAAGACGTGTTACATGCGTGAGCCAAGGCCGGAGATGCACGCAATCATCATGTGCTACTGCACACATGGACTAAGGACAAAAAACATCCAGGGGCAGGTTACGCTGCAGCTGAGTGGCTGAGTGCTTTCCTGACACGCAGGAGGCCCTCGGCTCTGTGATCAGACCGGAAAAACCAAGCAACTGCACAGGGAAGGAACGGCGCTCAGGCTTAGGCTGTCTTGGAGTGCAGGAAAGCTGCCGGGCAGTGGTGCGCCGGGCGTCTCCTGAGCTTAAGTTAAGCTGCCGCTTGGAGCGGGGGCTGCCCTGCCAGAAATGACAGCACCATGAGCAGGTAGGGTCCTGCCGTGACAGCTGTGCTCCAGCCTGTGCTCTGCCCTGGCTGGCTGTGACACCCTCTCGGGGGTAGGAGACACAGAGGCAGGACATGCCACCGGTCCCCCAGGCCCAGGAAGGTGGACTTCACAGAGCCTGAGATGGGACCAGCTTGGGCCCTAAATCTAGCCACAAGTGTCCTTGGCAAAAGGCAGAGAGGGTTTGAGATGTGCAGAGACAGGGGTTGGGGCGAGGTGGCCAGAGTGTGGATTCTGGCCTTGTGGTCCCCACAGCTGTGAGACCACGGATGCCTGCTATTGTGACCACCCCGTTTGCAGCCATGGTTACTCCCAGTGGCCACGGGGCATGCACCAACCCCTGGGGGCATGAACAAACTTGGCCAGCAATACGCTGGGGAGCAGGAACTGGAGGGTGACGCAGCACTGACCCAGCCTTTACACACCTCGCTCACCTAACCAGGGCCAGAATCTGGCACCTGACAGAAATTCAGAAGAGTGACTGGGAAGAGAAGAAGGGGTCTGCTGAAATCAGCCTCACTGACAAGGTCAAGAGGAGAAAAGAGAGATAGAGAGCCACGGAGCAACAGAAAGCCTGCCCAGGACACACGCGCCACGTGCAAGGCCCTGTGGCCAGAGCCGGGGCCTTCTGGCTGTTGACCACACCACACGGCACAGCGGACAGGGTGCAAACACGGCGTCTGTCTCAGGAGGGAAAAGCAGAAGTCATTGCTTCTGCTACAGAAGCAGGGGGCTTTCTGAGGGAGAGGCGGTCGGGGGCTTTGCTTCTGTCTGCTCCTGCTCTCAGTTGAGCCTGTTTGTTTTTACTCAGGAAGCCGTGCTGGCCCCCACTGTGCATTTAATGCCACCAGGAGGACACCTCGGAGCCAGGATCACTTCCTGCTGAGAGTCCGGGGGATGCGCTGGCCCCCTGAGACTGCTAAGCAGGTGACTCCCCCAGACTGAGCCTGGCACAGGGGCTGAGGTGACCATGGCAGGTGCCTCAGCAAGTTTGTTTGTTTATCTGTTTGAGACGGGGTTTCCTATGCCGTTTAGGCTGGCCTTGAGCTCACTTTATAACCCAGTCTGCCCTTGAATTGGCGTGATTTTCCTGCTTCAGGCTCCCAAGTGCTGGAATGACAGGGGAGCACCACCATGCCCAGCTTTCTGGTTGTCTTTTACACAACCCCTGTGGCCCCTTAATTATGGGGTGGTAACTGTCACCCCCCTGCAGGACACTGACTGGTCCTGCCGTCACAGGGCTCTTGCTGCTGGCCTCACAAATGACCAGAGGACAGAACAGCCACCAAAAGCATCTATTGGGGACAGAGCCCAGGGCACCACCTCCTGGGGTGCAAGACCTCCCTTCCTGGCACCAGGGCAGAGCCTGTCATTATGGTCTAACTACCAGCCGCAGCACTGGGCGATGTCACCCCAGCACGTCACAGCCCATGAGGCTCCCTCTCCCGTGGACACTGTCCCTGTGGGCTTGGAGGAGGCACCTGTCCTGCTGAGGAATCCAGGTTACAGCCCCTTCCCTGGCGAGGACCCTGGACCCACAGACAGGCACGTGACACATGTGTGTCCTCCCAGCTCTGAGTCTGTGCTGATCTAAGGCAATGAGGGCAATGACCCTAACAATCCTGTGACTTATGGTCCTCAGGGGACTGTCACAACCACTGTAGTTCCCTTCTCACTGCTGGCACCTCCAGCTTGACAGCAATGACAATGACAGCCACAGAATGCAAGGCACCGCACAGCCAAGCCAGGCTCTGCCATGGCCATGCTTGGGCTAGGAACTGAACCCAACCCACCCGGAGCTTGGGCTCCACAGCAGGGCCCTGGAGCTGCATAGCAGGGAGTAAAATGGTGGCCCTTTGCCAGCGCCAGGTACAGTGCTGGGCACGCGGTGGGAGCGCAGCACAACAGCTTATTCTGAGACAAGAAAACAAGTCCAACGTCAAAATCCAGCCCAGCCCTGCTGGGGAAGTGGGGGTACAATAGGAACCTTCTCACTATTGATAAGGGCTTTTACCTTTCTCCGCTTCCTTAAATACAACTCCTTAAATACAACAAAGCAAATTTGACACACATTGAAGGAGAAGGGCAAGTGTCACCCTTCAGCGTGGTTGTGAGGTTTAACGGAAACAACTCACACAAATGAGCATCATTAGCAAGCGCACAGGTGGAGCTGCATGACTGGAGGGCCAGAGAGAGACAGAGTCTGAGATGGGAGAGGGGAGAGGCGGGAAGCATTTGCCTTTCAGGCACACCCAAAATTCCAGCACTGGGGAGGCTGAGGCAGGAGGATCGCAGCAAGTTCTAGGCCAGCCTGGGTCATGAGCAGCCTGAACTACATAGTATGACCCTGTGTCAAATGAATGAAAGAGTGAATGAATGAACAAAAGAAAGAAAGAAAGTAAGTCTATGGTTCACTTCAAAGGCTCTGGCTTCATAGCCCAGTCTGTCCTTTCTCCCCTGGCGGCCCCTCCAAGTCCTCTGTCACCATCCTATGCACTGAATGGTGAAATGCCACTTTTCTGGTCAGGGCTCTGTGAACAGAGGCAGGAGTAGCTCCTAAGCATTCCTCGGAGCTGTCACATCTATAGGTCCCTGGCATCCAACCCAGAGCTGGGGGTGGCAAGCTGGGGGTGGGGTAAGTTACGTTTCCACTTCCATCAAAACAGACTCCTGCCTAGAGGTGCAGCTCATGCATGACACCCCAGGTTCAACCCCTGGCACCACAGGAAAACGAAAGACGAGACCCTGCTAGATTAGGGCGGTGTGGCTGGAGACGACACTCTTTACAGACGGTTCCTTTTCTTTCTCACATCAACTCAGGTACTTCACTCGCTCTACATATCTGCAGCATTAGTTTTTTGTTTTTGTTTTTTTTTTTTTAAAGGAAAGCAGCAGTTATTGGGAAGGGGAAGATGATTTGCAATGTACAAATCAAACACACAAAAATGAATTACACCGCAACCCTGTGAAGCAGGTCCTATTCCAAGCCCAGCTCCACAGATGGGAAACCAAAGACAGAGCAAAGTGTTTCCAAATCCACACAGCCAGTGACAGAGACCAGCAGGCAGGCGGGTCAAGACTCCACAGCCAGGATCTGACTGGAATAATGGGGACCAGTGGGCCCCGAGGAGTCTTAGGAATGGACGAAAATGGGATGCAAATGGGCACCAGTCACCTACAGCGTCACCTCCCAAAGTCTGCACCCAACAGTGGGTTCTTTCTTTCTTTATTTTTTAAATGTACTTAGGACCGGGTCTACAGGGTCCCACTATACAGTCTGGACTCCCAGTGATCCTCCTGTTTGCAGTCTCCCAAGTGCTGGGCCTACAGGCATGTGCTACCACACGTCTCAGTTGCTGTCCCAGTGCGCCCCGGGGGCAGGGCCAGCGCGGCACACCGGGGATCGAACCCCAGCCTCTGTGCTCTCCCTAAGCAGGCACTTTAGTCCACTGAGCTGGCCAGCCCCCCACAGTGCATTTTACACACATGGCAAAGGCCAGACTGATAGGCATGGTACAGGTTCGCACTGTCTGGGCAGAACCACGGATCATCCCAGGGCCGCGCCACTTACCACCTTTTGTGCCTGCACAGCCGCCCTCCTCTTTATTCAGACTCACCACACACAGCCAGCGCTCAGTCAATATTTGCCGACAGAGTCCTGCCTTAGTATTTTCTCATGCATTACCTGATCTCCACAAACCAGAAGCTGTGTGTCCCGTCAGAGGACAGCATGTTGTTCATCTAAGAAAGTGGTACAGGCTGAGGTGGCAGGCAGGTGACCCAACCAACTGGAAGAGCTGCCTGGACGCTCCGATGGGAGGATCTGGGGCTGTGATGGATCTGTGCATCGAGGGCTCGGGCAGAGGGGAAGTGCGGTCCTTGTGGCTGACAGGCCGGTGAGCCAGGGGACCCCAGAGAAAGCTAAAGAGAGAGCAGGGCAACATGGCAGTGGATGCCAGCGGTGCCAGGGCCCCAGCTGCTCCTGCCCCTCAGCCGTCTCAATCAAGGGTCAGTGCTGGGAAACATCACTGCCCCCCAGCCTTGACCACTACAGCCCAGCGGGGGCACAGAGGCTCAGGGGAGTGCCCATTTGTCCCCAAAAGTCTCATACTCAAAGGCAACTGGACCCACAAAACTTGGGAGGTGTCACTTTGCCCTCAGAACGTGGCCCTGCCAGAGGTCAGGCACTCCTAGCATCTAGGAGCACAGCATGCTTGCGTCACAGGCCAGCGGCCCTGGCCTTACTGCAGCGCCCTGGCCCTGCCGGCTAACTGCTGCAGGAGTGGAGACAGCACCCAAGCGATGTCACCTAAGCACTGCAAGGCCAGACCCACCCTAATCTGCAGGGTCACCCCCTCCCTGGTTCTTCATCCCGACCACATTGATCAGGATGGCCGGCAGGGGGCACTTTAGTTCACCTTGGGGACAGGAAGCGGGAAACCCCTTCGGCCCCCTCTTTAGAACAAGGCTGCAGAAGACCTGGCTTCCTATATAAGGCTACCTTAGTGACCAAAGCACTTTGCCCAGCCAGCGACATTTTTCAGCACTACCCCCCCTCCACACACATACCCGGTGACTGGGATCAAGGTCTCCTCTCGCCAGGTGGGGAAGGAAGCACAGGGAGGTCGAGGCATTTGCTCAACTCCAGGGCTGGGGAACTTTGTAGGGGAGCCAGGGTCCCCGTTTTCCACTCCGGCCTCAGCGGCCCATCCTCGCATCCACAGTGGAGCCAAGGAGAACGAGCCAGGCCGGCAACACTGTCCAAAAGGAGTCTGTTTTCCGGAAAGGAGAAAACCAAAGAGTGTCTTGTTGCCTCTGGGAAACACTTCCCCTTGTGACACCGAGGCCACACAGCTGACCGGGTTCCTTAGGAGAATTCGAGGAGTTGGCACACACACCCGAGGACACGCGTGTTTACCTGGACCCACCCTGGGTGCAGAGAGTGGGTCACACCGCGTCGCCTCCAGGTGGCTCCTGCCCCAGCTCGGCTTGTTCTCCAAGAGCCGCTGATGGCGCGCTCATGTCGCCGAGGGCGCAGCCGGCTCGGAGGACAAGCCCAGGCAAGCCCGGCAGGGCTGCGCTCGGTGCTCCACGGCCAGGCACGCGTCTCCAGGGCGCTGATCAGGTCCGAGGGGCCGGGTGGGCCTCCTTTCCTCCAGTGCAAGGACAAGGCGGAGACCAAGTGCGCGCGAGGTGGGAGAGAGAAGGTGGCACCAGCGTGGTGCGCGGGGTCCAGCCCAGGCGCAGCGGGCACAGTCGCGTGGGCTCACAGCCGACACATCGCGCGCCAGCCGGGGTCCAAGCACGCCTGGCACAGGGTGCGGGGCCGAGACCCTCTCCACTGCACCCGCTCGTTGCCGGGGGGCGCTTTCCGGCCGGAGCGCAGAGTTTGCGCAGCGCTTTCGCCCCCTGCCGCCGGGTCGCGGGCTCCCTGGCCACCGTCGCCCTTTCAGGACCCCTCGAGCCTCTTTGGAAGGACCGAGGCTCCAGGGGCCTGGAAAAAAGCAAAAAAGAAACCCGGGGGCAGGGAGTAGGCGCTGGTGGGGAAGGTCCCGAGGCTGGACCTGTCGCCTCTTGGACAGCGCCAGCCCAGAGGGCTCGGAAGTCCCAGCAGCAGATAGAAGGAAGAGGGAAGGAGCGTCGGGGGGGGGGCTGGGCCGGGTTCCTCGCGGCCGCCCCGCCCCTACCCCACTCCACTCCCCAGTCCACCCCACCCCCACGCACCTCGCCCTGGAGGTCTGACGGCGCTGGGGGCAGAGCTCTGGGCCAGGCACCCGGGCGTGTGTGGGTAGGGCTGGCCTCAGCTGGGTGCAGCGCGGGCTTCCGTCCTGGCCTTAAAGGACCCGGGAGATGCGGGAGATGCGGGGCTGGTGCTGCCCGGGCAGCAGGGCCAGCCCTGAGGCGCACGTCTCGCATTTCTCCTTGTTCTCAAGCTGTCCTGCGTGCACGATGCCCCGCTAGCAAGGGTCGGTAGGTAATGATAGCAGGACAGCCTTGAAAACACCCCCTACTGCAGTAGGGGCGGGGGCACAGCCTACTACCATGACGGTGCCATCCAGTCCAGCCCGAGGAACCTCCCAGCCCCCGGCTTTCAGCCTGCCGCACCGACTCTGACAGTGACTCTTCTCAGAAATGCTTCTGCTTGGGGTTTGCTAGGGATGGAAGTCATGGCATCAGCAGCAAAGCATCTTGGCAGGCGGAGCTGCTGCCCAGGTCCACTCGAGATATGCACACTGTACTGTGGGAAGATGACACCGCGCAGGGCCAGGTCCCCTCTGTGAGCTCCAGGCTGCAGGTGAAACTGTCCTTGGTGTCAGCCCACAGCCCGACAGACTTATTCCTCCTGAAGGGAATCCTTGCCCAGGAGGCAAGGATGAGTCCCCCAGAAGAGGGCCCTGAGGCTCCGAAGAGTGTGGCTGGGATCCGGGCTTCCCAGACTGCTGGAGG
>NW_004524689.1:5988317-5999776 GCF_000260255.1 Octodon degus
AGGGAAAACTCTGCCACCAGCACAGGCAGGATCAGCCCCAGATCCATGCCTGGGAGACCCCAAGCTCTGACTTCCTAAGCCCCTGCATCTTAGCTCAACTTAGCAAATTTGCCTGAGCATGTCTCTGTCTATATAGACAGCCCTGGCCCCCAAAACACTATGGGACGAGTGGATGGATGGATAGACGGATGGGGGCAGCCATCCTCCCCCATGACTATGAGGCCCTCCTGGGCTCTTTTTTCCCCTTATTCTCCTTTCAGAATCACCAAAAATCCCTGCCCAGCTGACACTTGGAGACAGGAGCCAGAGAACTGAAACAACCTGATTCTTGCATACTTTTCTGTCCAGAGAAGTCCATCTGGGCAGGCCTCCTCCTGCTTTCTTCACCAAGCACTGTGTGAGCAGGGCTGTTGTGTGAAGGTTTTCACCTGCTGGACCCGGCCTACTGACCCACCCACCTGTACTTTCCTGCAGATCCAGGTGGTACCCAACCCACACACCTGCAGCTCACACCTCCCTCCCAGGCTGCAGATGAAGGAGCCATGGACAAGTGTCAGCTGTGTCCCTGTGGGTGGCTACCATGCTGGTACACTGTGACATGGGCCCCCCAAAGCCTGGGCGGCCCCAGCTTTCTCATGGAGACCTGCAGTTGGTGGTGGCCAGCTTCTCAGTCCCCTCTGAGATGAACTCCTCAACCATTAAGTGCTCAGGGGACTCTCAGATGCAAGCCCAGGGTACAGGGCTCCATGGGGCTGCGACAATCAAAATGAGAATTTTTGAAGAACGCACACACTCCTACTTAGAGTGGTAACAGCTGCACCCCTTTGCGAATGTCCTGACACCTACTGAAGGGCATCCTTGAAATGCTGAAGGTTAGAGTAAGTTGATCACACTTAAAAAGACGAAAAAAAGGCCTAGATGGGATGACACAGCCATAGCCCAAACACTCTAGGAGGCTGAACCAGGAGGATCACAAATTTGAGCCCAGCCTGGGCAATCTGACTTAAGACCTGTCTCAAGATAAAAAATGAAAAAATGGCTAAGAATGTGGCTTAGCATGAAGGCCCTGGGTTTCATCCCCCTAATGAAGAAGAGGGGTGGAGGAGAAGGAAGGAGACAGTCAGGCAGGCAGGCAGACAGGCAGGCAGGCAGGCAGGCAGGCAGGCAGGCAGGCAGGCAGGCAGGCAAGGCCCAGGAGTAGAAATACACTCCAGTACTCAGGAG
This sequence comes from Octodon degus, assembly GCF_000260255.1. Taxonomy (NCBI): domain Eukaryota; kingdom Metazoa; phylum Chordata; class Mammalia; order Rodentia; family Octodontidae; genus Octodon; species Octodon degus. The sequence goes on from NW_004524689.1 coordinate 5,989,542, forward strand.
GCTGGGGAAGGAGGGCTGGGATCCCGTTCAAGGTCAGCCTGGACTATGTGGTGAGACCCTGCTTCAAAAGCAGAGAGAAGAAAGCTGCCAATCCTATTCTTCTTATTCTTTCCTGACTAAAAATACACAGCAGGAACCCAAGAGGTCACCCCAAAACCTACTGCCCCCTCATGAGAGCTCCCCCTAGCGGTGGGCCATGGGGAAATCAAGCATCCTGTGATTGCTCCCACTCTGCTGGGCCTGGTGGTGGCAGCCACTGGGGCAGGAAGTCCAGAGGCCCCTGTGGCCTTGCACGCCCTGGGTCAGGACCAAGGCAACTAGGGTCCTGCAGAGAATGGGTCTAGGGGAGGGACTTTCTCTACCAAGGCCCTAACCTCAGAGAACTGTGGGAGGCGTGCAGGGCAGGCGGGGTGTTGGGGCTGGCTCTCCAGCTTTCAAGAACATGTCCCTGAATAGGGAAGCCTGACTTGAGGGGTTGAGGAAGAAATTACCAGCAGAATAAAAATAGCAAGCAATCGAAGGCGTCCCGATGTGGACAAAGGGAGCCCTCTTCTCGGTGCTGCTCCTGCTTTGCTGACCAAGCACTTCGGCTCCCGCGGCCTCCGAGTTCTGCTGGTTTCCCAGCGACCCACTGGGCTGTTAGCCGGTGCATCAAAGCCATTTCCTAGCTCGGGACAGGTGGCTAGCTCCTGCCCAGAAGCCCTCCCTCCATCCCTCCGTCACCACGAGAGAGGTAATTACCAACCCCGAGAACACACGTTGCTTAGCCACTTTTTGGGGTCCCTATATGTGCTTCTGTATCCTCAGCTATGTCACATTCAGTCTCTCCACAGCTCCCCGGGGTGAAACTCGCTGAGCAGGTGGTAAACTGAGTCACAGAGATGCTCCAATTCCTGTCATACAGCTGGGCATGGTGGTGCACGCCTGTAAACCCAGCACTAGGGTGGCTGAGGTGGGAAGATGGTTACAAGTTCGAGACCAGCCTAGGCTGCAAAGTGAGGTCAAGGCCAGCCTGAACTGCACAGCAAGACCCTGTCTCAAAAGCAAACAAACAAATAAAGTCATACAGATTTGCAAGCAGTAGAGCTGGGATTTGGACCCACGAAGCCAGGAAGCTCCCCCACTTCCTGGTGCCCCATACAATACACTGGGCTCCATTGGACAGAAGCAGGGAGGCCCACGGGGGGAAACCCCTCTGGTTTTATTGAAATGCATGAAAATTCCCTTCTGGGCCCTCAGCCCAGAGAAGTGAGAACTCCCCAAGTCCATCTGCTTCTTTTCTGAAGGGGAATTGAGACAGGCTCTCACTTTGCAGCCCAGGCTGGCCTGGAACTTGGCAGTCCTCGTGTCTCAGCCTCCTTAGTAGTGGGATCAGAGGCTGGCACCACCATGTTGCCTCCTGCCTGGATGCTCGATCACATACAGGTATCTCCTGTATCTCCAGCTAGGAGTGGGGACAGGGCCAGGTCCCCTGCAATGTCCACACTGACAAGGAATCCAGGCTGTGGTCCTAAGGATTGGGGGAGGGATGTTTTCCCCATCCGAGGATCCCCTTGCAAAGAGCCCCGAGTCCCAGCCCACCCCAAGGCTCACAGGCCCTGTGTCAGCGGCAGCCACTGGCCATGGGTGATGGTAGAATTGAGTCATGAAATAAAATCTACCAGGGCTGGTGAGATGGCTCAGTGGTCTAAAGCACCTACTTAGAACAAGCTCAGCAAAGCACAGGGACCGCGGTTCGATCCCCCAGCACCACATGCCAGCCAGCCCCGCCCCCTGGTGTGCTGAGCTGGCCACACACTAAATAAATAAATAAATAAATAAATAAATAAATAAATAAATAAAATTAAATTAAAAAAAAAACAATTACAAATTTAAAAAAAAAAAAAAAGAAATAAAATCTACCATTCAGTTCCTCCCGTTGGCCCTGTGTGGTTAGCGGCAGCTTCTTGGATTGTGCTTTGATTACAGCGCAAGTCCCCCAAGTCCTCAGAAAGTACAAAGAACTGGCTTTCCACTGCACCTCGGCCCGGTCTCACTGCACGGCCCCCGCCCGTCCCAGGGCACACCAGCTGGCTCCACCTCAGGGCCTTTGCGCTTGCTGCCCATCACTTGTCTCCCACCCTCGGGGTTGGCTTCCCTCCTCCTCTTGGCCTCTCAGCCTACACCACCAGACCCAGGCCGTTCGGTCCTCTGTGCTTTCTTTCCTGTCAAACATCTGTGTTTCTGTATCCCCCATGGCCTCTAGAACCTGAACTTCTTCCTGCCTATTTCTGAATCTCAGCATCAGGCACTGTCATTGCCTGCACATGCCACAGGGACATTGGCTGAATTGGACCAGCGGCGCTGGCTGCCTGAGCTCCCACCTTGGACCCCTGTGTCCTCCCCTCGCCCCACAGCGCCTCCTCCTTCCAGCCCTAGATGTCTATGTCCATCCACCTGAGGTGTGCATTTAGGCTGTGTGGAGTGGTTCTGGCGCCTCTGGGCGCATGGTTCCTTGCATGGGAAACCTTGCCTCAAAAAAGAGCTTTCTGTTCTTCAGGCTGGATGCACTTGGGATCTTTCTTCAGAGTTGTGTTCTAAAGTCGGCTCCTGTCACCCAAAGCCTAGTGGCTTCCTGCATGCTCTTCTGGAGCCACTGGATGGACCAGTGTGCAGGATGGGGCCACCTTTGCTGCCATGCCAGTCACCACAGTGTACATAGGTGGCAGAGGCTGTGACCATGCAGTGAGTTCCTGTGATCCCAGCACTTCAGGAGGCCGAGACAGGAGGGTCACTGGGAGCCAGATTGGAGGCCAGCCTGAGCTACACAGTGAGACCCTGTCTCAAAAAAAAGGGGGAGGGCAGGGAGATGGCTCAGTAGAATAAGTGCTTGCCTGGCAAGTGCAAGGGCCTGAGTTCAATCCCTGGTTGGGGGGGGTGGGGAATATATATATATATATTTCCTCCCTGTGGCAGGAGGAAATCTGAGTGCCCAAATGGGATAGAAATGGATAGGTGGAAGAGCCAAGATAAACAGAGCCCAGGACAACGGCCCAGCATCGGGCCATCTAATAACACCAGTGTCCAGGGCAGCAGAGGCTGAGAGAAAGTGCCAGAAAGGGGAGCCCCTTCCCGCAGTCTGCCAACACTTTCCACCCAAGGACATTGGGGTGACCCTCAGGAACCCCAGCGGGCTACTCTGCTCCACCCGGCCTGGGGCAGGCGTGCATGCGCGGGCGCTTGCTTGTGCGCATGCGCTGCGTTAGGTAGCGCCGTCATCCCTTTGCCTGGATAAGCTTCAGGTTTAGCATCAAGTTCCTTTCTGTAAATAGCGGCGACCCTTTAGAGGCCCTCAGAAAAGCCTACTTGGAGCTTGGCGAGCTGGCACAGGCCTGTAAACCCAGCCCTACAGGGGAGGGCGACTAAGGCAGGAGAATCACCGTGAGTTCAAGGCCAGCCTAAACTACATAGCAAGACCTTGCCTCAAAAACAAAACAAAAACAAATACAAAAACAAAAAAAAGTGTGTGTTAAAAGCATCCAGGCTGTGGCAGGAAATAATAAAGGGTCACTCACAGGGCCTCGAGGGTGGGACGCCATGCAGTTCCACGGACTCCAGGGACTAAAGAGGTATATGGGAGGCTAGGGACCCCAACAGGTGGCTGCCCCAAGGTCCCCTCACTGGGCACTCCCTGGGCGTATGGTTTTTGGGGTGCTCGGCTCAGTGGGCTTCTTGGCAACACTGAGGACTTTGCCTCTTTGGGTTCCCAGGAGTCCATCCGGGCCAAGCTCAGCCTGCCTCCCTGACCCTCGCTGAAGAAAAGCCAAACTTGCACTTATGAAAAAACTGCTTAGGGGCCGGGGAGACGGCTCAGTAGAATAAGTGCTTCCCTGGCAAGTGCAAGGGCTTGAGTTCAATCCCAAATTCCACCAAAAAAGAAAAAACAAAAACAAAAACCAAAAAACAAAAAACTGCTTATAGGGATCACTGCAGTGAAGTCAGCGGGATTTGTTACACAGATTGGACCCTAGTGTCTGTTGGACCTCAACAGGACTGTCCACAACAGTTGGGTGCAAAGGGTGACCATGGGACATAAGGGGGCAGCATCTTGGAGGAGACACTAGGCTCTCATGCCTCAGGGTTTCCCTAAAGGCAGAGAGGTGGAGAATGCACCAGACAAACACAGGCTTTGTAAACATTTCCAATTGAAAAGCAGGACACTCTAGGCCAGGTGTGGTGGCCCGTGGTGGCGCATGCCTGTGATCCCAGCACTTGGGAGGTTGAGGCAGGAGGAGTGCTGTGAATTTGACACCAGCCTGGGCTACAAAGAGAGCTCAAGTCCAGCGTGAAATGAATAGTAGGACCCTGGGTCAAAAGGAAAAAAAAAAAAAAAGAAAAAGAAAAGCAGGACGCTGGTCTTGCCCACACACAACCCAAACCAGCATCTCCGCCCCGAGGACGGGTGATGATGCAAAACTGCGCGGTGGCCAGGCCAGGGCCCACCCCGGTCTCGCACAGACCCTGCATCGAGAGTGTGATGGACAGAGACAGAACCCTGAGACCCCCGCCAGCGAAGCTCCCGACCCAAGGGGAGCACTCGGGGGGGGGGGGGGGTCACACCACGCCATGTGGTTCCATCCCGCACCAGAAGATGGACCCACAAGGAAGAGGTGGCTGCAAGCCAGGCTCTGCCCCGAGACACGTGGCCTCTGCTGGGCTGCTTTGCTGCCTTGCCCTGCTGCCCAGCAGGGACAGACTGCAGGTGGATGGATTGGGGACCCACTGAGTGCCGTGGCCCTGGGAAAGGAACACAGGGCCTTCACACTGAGTGACACCTCTATTTTTAATTTTTACGACTAAGCCACTAAATTGCTCAGGCTGGACTTGAATTTGTGACCCTTCTACCTCAGCCTCTCAGAGAGCTGGGATTACAAGCCTGCACCACTGCACCTGGCGGTGATGTTGATTTTTTAAAGATACGTGGACTTTATCCTTTCCAGATGTTTTTACAAACCTAATTCCCATGGCGATGGGTGCCAGAGGACAGTGAGTGTGTGTGTACACGGTGCTGCGAAGTGGACCTAGGACTCTGCACGGAGTGGGCCAGGGGCTCCACCACTGAGCTACACCCAATCTCCCACAAATTCTTGTTGGGTTGAACTGGATCATCAAGAAGGAGAAACCAAGAATTCTGTGGCAGACAAAATATCTTGACACCATTAGAGTAGGAGAACTAACTTGCTATTGGTTCTCTTTTGTTTGTTTGTGTGAATTGAAGATAGGGTCACAGGGTATACGGGGTCTCACTACACAGATTAGACTCGTAGTGATTCTACTGTGTTCACCCTCCCAAGTGCTGGGATTACAGGTGCGCGCCACCATGCCCAGTCTCAATAGCCATCTCAGAGCGCGGCTAGCACAACAGGCCAGGGATCGAACCCCGCCACTGCTGACGTAGGCAATTTAGTGAGCCGAGCTATCTGGCCAGCCTGCTATTGGTTCTCTTGGAGACGGCCCTGCCAAACTCACAGGACACCAGCTAGACCGCAGTGAGAGCCTGGCTGCCTCCCTGCCCTTGGCTTCCAGCGTACCCTGAACACCCAGCCTGCAGCCACACCGGCCAGAAGTGGAGGGCCGAGGAGTGACGAGCTGGACCCGGAGGTCTGTACAGCAGCAGGGTCATGGGGCCTACGGAAAGGGGCCGCCTCAGCCGAGAGTCACAACCATTCACCTCGCAGGAGCTGAAGGTCACCCGATGAACTTAATTATGGAGACAATTGAGCAGAGGCCCAAACGGATGACGTCATGCATCAGAGAGGAAAGAGGAACTCACCTGTAATCCCAGCTTGCTAGGAGGCTGAGACGGGAGGATCACAAGTTTGAACCCAGCCTGCATACTTAGTGATTTAGCAAGTCCTGGTCTTAGAATGTAGTTCAGTGTGACAGTAAGCCCTTCCGTGGCTGCCCTATTCCGGATGGCCAGCCCTCCCTGGAGACACTGCCAAGCTTCTCTGATCACAAATAGTTGTACCTTCCTAGAACGGATAAGTGCACCACTCCAAGAAAGGAGAACAGTCGGAGGAAGCCACTGCACCCGCCTCTGTACAGCAAAAATGAAAAGCTGGGAGGACCCGGAGGATGGCACAGATGCTGTGTGGCACTGCGATTTCTAAGTAAATTTCTTGTTCTTTTGAATGGAAGCAAAATCTTGAAAAACTTTCCTGCCTCAATTCACGGAACAGAATTAAAAAAACAAACAAACAAACAAACCCAGATACAAGTAGTGACAGTCCGGATTCCTTCCTGTGTGCTCAGGCGCCCTCTGCTGGCGAGAGCCAGAATTATAGTGCTAACAACCGCACAGAGGACCCAATTTTCCAGAACTGCAAAGAGGGGGAACTATCAAGAAGTGGAATGGTTTCTCCCCTGGCACTCTGCCCAGAAAGAGTTGTAAAGCAGAGGTGCTGCAAACCATATCAAAAGCAGCGTTCGAATTCTGCAGCCGCACTGCCGGTTGGCTTAACCCCTGATTCTTAGGACCCCGGGTCTGGGTTCTCTCCTGGCTGCCCGTCACCTCACCCCATCCTGAGTCAGGTGCCTGCTGGGTCCAGGGCTGATGACCTCATCCCAAGCCCCTATGCCAGGAGGGAACATGTTCTGGGGAATTCCAGGTCAGCCCAGAGTGGGTGTCCTGTGTCCTTGGGCCAGTCATCTCAGTTCTGGCAAGCTAGGGCTGGGGCCAGAGTCTTCCCAAGCAGCGTCCAGCACTGCTGTCCCTTGTCTTGGGCACTGGGGTTAGGGTTGAAATGCATACAAGGAGAGGCAGGGTTTGCTTCATTCGCAGATGTGCTGGGAGTAGGGTCGGCAGAGAACCTGCCAATTCAGCACAGGTTGGGGACAGGCTTCTGAGCTCCCAGCCACATGCCAGCCTCCCCAGTGCTCTCCGGCTGTCCCAGCACCCCCTCTTTCCATTGTCTGGGAGCTGCCACCTTGCAAGTGAGCCGGGGGAGAACCAGCCTGCTCTTGGGCCTCAACTTTCCCTTGTCCCCAAGTTCCCAGAGAAGCCGCAGCGCCTGGCCGGCCACTTGGCCCTGCCTGGAGGGTGCAGCCCATGTCTCCTGCGTCCTTGGCAGGGAGCTGGCAGCTGCAGTGCCCTACCATCCTGGGCTGAGCTGAGGAGGCCCCTGGTGTTGGCAGCCTGAGCAGGGACCCCAAACAGATGACATCATGTATCAAGAAAGGTCACTGCTCGGCACCCCCTGCCCACTGCACCTCCTGTTCCTCCTCCACTTCCTCCTCTCAGCATGGTGCAGGCTCAGGGCAGCCAGCAAGGTGGAGACATTCACTCTGAAGCCCCAGAAGGGGACAAAGCATCCACCAGCCTGGAGGCTCTTGCTCCGGAAGTTTAGGGTCCTCCACTGACTCACAAGTGTGCAGGGTGGAACACCACTTTCCAGCTTCCAGAGACAGGACTCTGGCCCAGAAAGAGCCCCCGGGGATGAACCAGACAGCAATTTCATGCCCGAGGCATGAATCAAGCCCTGTTCCAGAGGCTGCCATTCCGGACAGGAAGTGCTGCGGGAGCCTGGAGGCTGCCCACCTTGTCCCCAGTTCTTGGCTCCACCACCTAAGCCCAGCTCATCATCCTGGAGGGTCAGCAGCATCCGAGCTCCAGCCACATTTCCCAGCCTGCTTCCCTCTGAAGGGGAAGCTGCACCCCCACATCCAGGTCCAGCCTCCCCAGGACCAACCACATGAGATCCAGTGGGGAAATGCTTCTTCCCACCTCTTTGTAGCCTCTATTTGTCTCTACTGGGGGGGTCCCAGGAATGCCTAGAGGCAACATTCAAGAATGGGGTCCCAGGAGTCCTTGGTCCTCATCCCCAGGCTGCCTGAGTCAGGAACCCCTTCCTTACCCCAGCCAGCAAGGCAGCCTGTGGTCCACGTTGAAGTCTGAGGCTCAGGGCAGGGGCGTAGCTCTGCTCCAAAACCCTCCTGCCATGTCTGAGGGTCTGGCCGGAGTCTTCAAGTGACATGTAGTCCTGCAGTGCCTGTGGGAATGGCCCATCTAAGGATGCAAACGCTCTGAGTCCAAGTTTGTCCTTTTTCCCCCTGGGGAGAGCTGCTTCCTGCCCAGCCCTCAACTCCAGAGAAGTATTGTCCTCAAGCAAAGGTGGTCTAAATAAAGCCAGGGACTCACTCCCTGCACCAATCAGCAGCGCCGCTGCTGCTCTGGTCTGGGCGCGGGCTGCGCAGCCGCCGGGAGGTGGCCGTCGGGACGCGGCGCGGGCAGAGCAGTGGTGCAGGGTCTCCGCATCGCCGCGGCTGCAGCCCCGCCGCCTCAGCACTGCTGACTTGGCCCGGGGTGGCGGCGGGCGGGGAGGGAGGGCGGGAGGGGGAGGCCTGCAGCAGCCCGGGCTCCAATGGCCCTGCGCAAGGAGAGCCCGGCAGCCAGGGCAGAGACAGGGCCCTGAGTCAGCGCTGGTGCATTGGGGGTGTCGCCGGGAGCGTGGGAGCCAGACCCATAGCTACCTTGGACCATACGGGGCACCTTTCTGCACCCGCTTCACGCAACCTCCTCCTAATTCAAAACCAGTGGGAACCTTCTCATGCACCCAGCCCTGCGGTCCTTGAGGCATGGAAAGGTGGGAAGTTCATTTCCCAGCCTAGTGCAGAACCCCCAGGTGTAACAAGGGCACCAGACTGTGACATGTGGGGGGACGAGGTGTGCAGCACGGGTCACCCCTTGCATTTCCTGCCTGAGAAAGCCTGCAAAACATTGGTCCTGGTGTCCTGGATCACCTCCCAGAGTGACTTCCTGCACTGCTGTCTGAAAAGGGAAGGTGGCCAGGGCTGCAGGGGCTGAGTGCCCTTCCAGCCCTGTCCATTCCGGCCTGGGTCATATCACCTTGGTGGTGTGTCTCCTGTCCCTGCCACGGTGACATGGTCATCTTGCCCAGACAGGGCCAGCCTGAGGGCAGGAGCCTCTCGCAGTGCAAGGCACAGGCTGCTGTGCCTGCAGCATCAGGCTGCCGAGCGAGCCCAGGTCACCTGCTCTCACACAGAGCACATCTGTGGTGCTCCTGTCCCACTTGACCTCCCCACAGGTGGCCAGAGGTTAGGGCATGCGGCAGCGTGCTGGGGGCCGACAGGTGCATTTGCTTCGCTGCTGGCCACAGCAGGCCTTCCTTTGGTTAATTCCAGATGGGCAAAAGGCTCATCTGTCCCCCAGGCTGTGGGGAACACAGTGGCAGGGTGCCTCCTAGCATGCCAGAGCTGTCTTTTGCTCCTGTGAGGTCACAGATGGGGAGGAAGACCTCAAGCCCAGGGCCACATGGTCCACTGAGGCAGCTTGCAGGGCTGGGCAGGGGACCAGGGTGCCCTGGTGTTGGTAACATACAAGTGAAGTCCCATCTTGCTGAGTCCTACAATGGTGACCTCAAATGGCCCTGCTGGGGGTGGGGACTGTAAGGACATCTTTGGGAGCACTGAGCTCAAAATCAATTGCACCCAAAGATGTTCACATGGAAGTTAAAGTTGCTGCAGATGAAAGGGGAGAAGCCAAAGAGGGTTGTAAGTACATGGGAAAGGCATCAGAAAAGGGAGCCAGAGAAAGGAAGGGAGGAAACTTGTATATTGGGAGCCAGGGGTTGGTGTACAATCTAAGACCTCCTAAAATATCTGTCTCCTAAATGCCTGTGGCATGGGGACAAGCGCCACGTAGCCCAAGTAGCAGCAGCACCTACAGCCCCTGTTGAGCATGGCTAGACCTGGGTGCCGTCTACACAGAGAACCAGGATGGAGCAGGGCACCCCTGAAGCCACACACTTCTGCCAGCTCAGCTGCGACGCCAGCTGCCGCCTCAGAGGCTGCGTTTGTGTCTGAGAGGATTGCCGCATGTCTTCGGAGCAGATGTACTGAGGGACCAAGAATATTTTGGTCAGATCAGAGCCTGGGGCTGCCTGAGTGGATATCACCCTTGGTGGCTCAGGGAGTCACCTCCATGCAGACCTGGACCTCACACTGCATGTCTAGGGGTGCTGTGCCAGCAGCCAGCACACACAGAGGCAGCCGCTTTAAGGGAACTCTGGCTGGGGGACCAGGAGGAGCCCCCGCACCCTGCGCACCCTGGCTCAGCCCTTGCTGCCAAGAGGGACATCGATCTTGCTCTTAAGTACTGCATGCAATCCTGGCCCCTGCGGCCACAAATCAACCGGTTTTGAATTTCCCTCCAAATCTCATCTGAGTAAATCCAA
>NW_004524689.1:6000271-6003909 GCF_000260255.1 Octodon degus
GCTGCGGCTCTGTCTGCAGTCACTTGAAGGAGAAAGATTTCGCAGTATGGCACTCTTAAAGCTGCAGCGTCCAAATTCTCCTTCAAACCCCAGTGTCCCCGGCACTAGCTAACTTACCCAGGTCTTCAGAGAGGGTGGGTGGGCGAGAAGCCTGGGCAGGGGCGGCTCGGGTAGGTGGCTGGCGGGGTCAGGCTCCCAGGCTTGCAAGGGTAAGCTGCCCTGCGAGCGCCTCTGCAGCGAGACCTGGCTGCGGGGACTGCAGCGGGACTGCAATGGAGTAGATTTTTTTTAAAAAAAATCATAAAACCCCACCATGATTCCCTCCACAAACTTATATTCCTTGCAGCTTAATTAAAACACCAGGTGCAAACATGAAACCAACAGGAGAAAGAACCTCCTCTTATTTTTTTTTTTTTCCCAAAAAGAGTTGAAGCAGCGTTTAAAAATTATTTTTAAAGGTTCTCCTTCCCGTGAGCCACTGACTCAGCTCTCCTGCCACAGCGCTGGCGCTGTCAAGAGCCATGCGGGAAAGAGCTGGGCTGGAAGGAGTGCACGGGGCCGGAGTTTCGGCAAAGTGCAGGAGGAGGCCCGAGCTTGTCCGTCAGGGACGCCCCTTTGAAACCCAAAGCAAACCAGCTGATCCAGTGCCCAGAAACCAACACACCCGCCGCCGGGGAAGTTACCTCTCTCTGCAGCTCCCGGCCGCCGTCCTGCCTGCCCGGATGCTGGCAATTCACAGGCTGTGCTGGAGAGGCAGGACCCAAAGTCAGAAGTGTCAGCTGGGTCCCCGTGCGGAAAGGGTGCCAGGAGCCGGCGGCGCTGCAGGCGGCTCTGGCTGGTCCGCCCCTCCCCCTGTTTAATTTAAACCCCGACTTTGCAGGGTTCCCACTCCTGTGACACATCTCCAGAGAGCCGCCTCCCGCCCCTGCCCGCACCCCCCACCACGCGGTCCAAGCTCTGCTCCACCTCACTTACTCACCTGAAGGTGCTTTAGTTGCAAAAAGAGAAACAGAGACAGAGACAGAGACCGCAGAATCCTAAATTTGGGAGAAGGGTGAGATTTGTGTAGAAGTTTGAAAATTGCATCTTGATACACAGGAGGAGAGGAAAGACAGGGGCAAACCTGGTTGGCTTCAGACTGCTGTACACGGGTGCTCCCTTCCACAAGGACAGAGGCTGGCTGTGGTAGGGAAAGAACAGGAAAATTCCTCCCGGAGCACCAGCAAATTCTCAACACTGGTAAACCTCTGAGTTTTGAGTTTTCCCCAAGGAAACCCGATTTACAGGGCATGTGCGTTCCAGGGGCCAGGCCACACATGTGGCCCTGTGGTTGTGACCCGTCTGTCTGTGCTTCCTCAAGTTCCCACCTCTGCCTCTGGGCGAGCCAGGATCCCCTGAGATAGAGATGGGAATTGCATCCGGAAAGTTCCAGGAGAGAGAAGTCTGGAAGTACAGCTAGGGTAGAAGAAGCACATCTTAACTGAGCCCCCAAAGGGTGGGGGTGCAGCCCAGGGCCCCAGCGGGGGAGGGGAAGCAGGTGTTCCCCGGGTCTGAATGTAGTAAAACCTAGAAGTCTGAGAAAGGTCGACAAAGGAGAAAGTGTGTGTGTGTGTGTGTGTGTGTGTGTGTGTGTGTCTCCATCTCAGGTAGTTGGGCTAATGTTGCCCTTCTAAATAAATTTTTCAAAAAGACTGATCACATCGGTGACGCATATGCTCCAATTTTGAAGGCAAACCAGGAGAGTGGCTTGGAAAAGGTGGCCTGGGACACAGCCACATCCGCTGCAGTGCACCATGGCCGTGTGGGCACTGTGGGCACCTCGGGCACAGGCGGTGCTGGCTGCCCATGCCCACCTCCCTCTCCTGTGTCTTTGGCCAGGCAACAGCTTTGAGCCATGCTAGATGAAGAGTTGAGGTCTGACCACCATCAGCCAACCTCTAACCCCCTCCTCACACCCTCAGGGGCTGTGGTGGCTCAGACAGGCTGCAGACTCCAGGGGGTCAGAGTGGAGCTTGATTCACAATGGGAAAATGATGGTGGGACCTCAGGAGAGGTCACCTGGCCAGCAGGAGGCAACTGGGATTAGGGTTTGGGGCTTCCTAGTTGGGTTTGGTGACCCCCCCCCCCCACTGTGATCCCAGCTCTCGGAAGGCTGAGGCAATAGGATCGCCAGAGTTGGAGGCCAGCCTGGGCTACATAGTGAGACTTTGTCTCAAAAAATTAAAGAATTTGGGGTTTCAGGATCTTGCTGTGATCTTGGCGCTGTCATCAGACCCTTTGGGGCACTGAGTGGCCTCTGTCACTTCTTCATGTGACCTTGACAGTTGCCTCTCTGCTCTGCCCCTGCCCACCCAGCCCCAGCCCCAGCCCGAGTGACATCCAGACTTGAGCCTAGGAACCCCACCTCTTTGAAATTGGGAAAAGCACCAAGGAGTTGGCTTGTAGCCCCAGACAAGACCGGACACAAGCCAGCGAGGGCACACTGGTCAAGGTCCCTGTGATTCTGAGATCCAGGGTGTCCTCTTTGGAGTATCCTCACACATTACCAAACACCGTGGCTGAACACAACAAAAATACACCGTGTCATTTCCAGAGGCCAAAGGCTCTGAGGGGTGGGGAGTGGGATTTGGAAGCCTGGGTTTTGCCAGCTGTGTAGACGCCCCCTACGTGTCCCTGCCTCTTCATGGGGCCTCTACCCTCTCTTTATCCTGTTGTAATGGGTAGATTTAAGGCCACCATTATCCAGGTAGTGTTGTTTCCAATCCTTAATTTTTCCCCCTGAGATCTTTAATTTAATTGTAACTATGAAGGACTCTTTTCCCGAGTCAGGTCACATTCACAAATTGCAAATGGACATCTTTGGTCGCTGTAACTCAACCCCATCTTCCAATGAAACAACAGAAACAAAACGGGGTGGCTTATGGGAAGTTCACAGCTGTAGGATTCCTGGTCTTTTTCTAGAGCTTTCTGTATTATTTAATCCTGATACAGCCCTAGAAATCAGAACCCCCATCGTAGCACCATTTTTTAAATTTAAATTTTAAATTTTATTTTTGGTACCAGGGATCAAACTTATAACCTTATGCTTACGAGGCAGGCGCTTCTGCCACTGAGCTATCTTCCTGGCCCATTTTATAGTTATGAACTAAAGCACAGAGAGGTCTGGGTAACACTGCTCATGGGGGATGGTGGGGCAGAACTGAAGTCACGTGGTTTCAGAATTCGTGTTCTCTAAACTTTTTTCTTTTTGAGACAGGGTCTCACTTTGTAGCCCAGGCTGGCCTTGAACTCAGGGGCCATCCTCCTGCCTCAGCCTTGCAAGCACAGGGATTATGGATGTGCGCCACCACACCCAGCCCGACTTTCTGCTCTGGGCCTCACTTTTGCTTAATCATGCTGGAGTTGCTGATTCTTCTGGCTCATCTTGACGTCACTGGTTATCTGACCAGTTTGCATTTCTGGTTTTTGTGGTACTTTTGGGGCACCATGGGAATTAAAAATGGTATTTTGTGTGCTCTGGGCCGACCTCCCATTTAGGCCCCCTTGCCTCCAGGGATGCCACTGTTGTCCCCACCAGCCCAAGGGAGGGGTTACTGGGTAGCTCAGCACCAGAGGTCACCCAGGAATGGTCACCCAAG
>NW_004524689.1:6004119-6007526 GCF_000260255.1 Octodon degus
AAAGAAAGAAAGAAAGAAAGAAAGAAAGAAAGAAAGAAAGAAAGAAAGAAAGAAAGGCAAAGAGAAGAATAGGAAAGAAAAGGAAAGGAAAGAAAAGAAAAGGAAAGATAATCTTCAGGGCAACAGTTGTCTTTTGGACGCTGATGATTTTGGGGGTCCTTCTATCCGGTTCCCCATTTCCCATGCTATGCTTTGACAAACCTGGGGACTCCTCCCGCTCTCCAAGAGTGAGTTCTAGTCCTCAAATCCTTGCAGCTTTGGCATACGAATGACCCTGTCAACTTAGACCTTGATACAAAGTGTACAGCCTCCCGCCCCCAGCGAGCAGTCGGCACACCAGGAGGAAGCAGCCCCCGCTGCTCCTTATATGGAGTTGACATCTAATAATCCCATTCTCTCTTTTATTTTCAGTAACAGCAGGAGAAAACTAGCTTAAACCTAGGAAAGCGCTCTGTCTGGGAGTTGCTCTCCAGCCAACCTTAGGGCTTCCCCTCTTCAGGCTGAGGTGGAACCCCAGAAAGGCTCCGGGCCAGGACTCTCTAAGCCTCGGGAGAGTCCCTGGGTCGGGGATCCTCAGAAATCCTTTGGCCTTTCGATGGCAACATCTGGATGGGACGGGAGGCAGTGGACTCAGCACAGTGGCCACTCTTTCCGGATGAATAATGCCTTCTCCGGTGACCTCAGCGGGCCTGGCCTTCACTCCGCCAACTCAGAACCACAGTGGCCAGGGAGGGGAGTGAGGGGGCAGCGCTGCTTAAAGCACGCTGATAACATACGGTGAGGGCGTTTGTTCCGCTCTGAGCAACACCTGCGGGAAGGCCGGTCGGGCTGCTGAGGTCAAGTGCTCCGCAGGAGCCCCCAGAGCCCTTCCACCCCAGCAGGCAAGATGCTTCCTCTGCCCGCGTCTTCCTTCTCCCCACGGGTGCTTCTGCACAAGCTGGCTTTTTCACCTGTTCCTTGTCTGCATGGGGACTGAGAGATGCAAATCCATCTGGGCCGGGCAGTCTTTGCAGCATCCCCTTTTCTCTGACCTAGGCCCCACAGCTGTACGTTGCTGAGACCCCAGGGGTCACGTGCCTGGGTCACACTGTGCGGTGGCACCTGCGATGCCCCTGAGTGACCCTTCACTGTCCTTCTGCAGGTCTACACCCCTTCGGCTCTGTCCTGCACCTTGGGATAAGGCTGGAGGTCTCAGGGCCGCCCTGATAGCTCAGCTGACTAAAGCACCTGCTTAAGCAGAGTGCAGTGGCCAGGGTTCAATCCCTGGTGTGCTGTGCCAGCCCTGCCTGCGGGGCACGTTGAGATGACGACTGAGACTGGGCATGGTGGTGCACACCTGTAATCCCAGCACTTGGAAAGCTGAAAGCAGGAGAATCACTATGAGTCCGATCTAGGTAGTGAGACCCTGTAGACCCCATAGACCCTGTCCTAACTACAGAAAACAAACAAACAAACAAACAAACAACAACAAAGGCTGGAGGTCTGGCCCATGCCCACTGCCCGCTGCCTGCTGCCCACCTATGTCCTTGTCTTTGTCATAGCCTCCATAGTGCTGCCTCTTTGTGGTCTTATGGTGGTACATGGATGCATGCAAAGGACAGCCTGGACTACATAGGAAGCGCTTGTCTTAGAAAATTAGCGGTTCCCGTGGCTCGGCATTGTGGTTGTCTGGGCCCTAGCCCGGGTCCTCCCCTCCCCTGCAAGGATGCACTTGGCACTGGGGCGGGCCCCCCCAGTGATCCTGTTTCACTTAATTAGCTCCATAAATGCAATCATAGGCTGAGACCCTGGAGTTCAGGCTTGTGTGCATGCATTTGGGGGTGATGGGCACAGTTCAGCCTGTAGCAGCACCCCACACCCTCCAGCTGCCCTCTGACTTCAGGCCCAGCTCCCAACCCCTTGGTGACCAAGGGCATCACCTGTGAGAGCTGCTCACGGGGGTGGGGAAGACTGGGGGGCACAGCTAGATCCTGCACACCTGGCCTGGCTGCAGTTGCCGGCAAAACTCTCAGCCTTGAACCCACATGTCACTAGCAGGGCCCCTGACTCCCTACATGAGACAGGAGGGACACTCCCCACCACTCCTCACTCTAACTCCCCTACCCCCTCGCGCAGGCCATATGACTGTCCATAGGAAGGGACTCTCTGGAGTGGATTCCAGCTCTGGCTCATGCTACAGCTCTAAGTTTTGTACACCTACAGATTACCAGGGCGCCTCAGAAATGAGTGGGGGGTGGCGTAGGGCTCTGGCCTAGCAGGTACATAAAGCACTGGGTTCTGTCCTCAGCACCAAAACATAGACAGACAGACAAACAAACAGGTAGAATGACAGACAAGTATACTTGTAGTCCATGGGGCAATAGATAGGCTAACAACCATGAAAGAGACAGAGACATTATAAAGAGTGAAAGAAGGCTAAAAACATGGGAAATATAGCTGTGTGATGGGATGTGTCTATAACCCCAGCGCTCAGGAGGCTGAGGAGGAGGACCACAAGTTCAAGGCTAGCTTGGGCTACATAGAATTCAAGGCCAGCCTGAGCTAAACTGCAAGATCCTGTCTCATCAAACTTCAGAACAACAATTTAAAAAATGGGAATATGGGCCCATTTCATACTGGTGCTAGAAGAAGAAAAATTGTTCAGTTGGGGTGGCAAAGTTAGCAAATAAAATTGCAGGACAGCCCGGTAAACAATGAGCCAATCCAAGCATGTCCCATGCACTATTTGGGATATGTTTTTATTCTTATTTTTATTTTTTTTCTTTTTCAGAACCGGGGATTGAACTCAGGCCCTTGCACTTGCCAGGCAAGTGCTTATTGTACTGAGCCATCTCCTTGGCCCCTATTTAAAAAAAAAATTAATTTAATTTTATGGTTTTGATTTTTAAAATCATATTGTTTTTGTTTTTGTTTTTGATTTTTGGTTTGGTGTGGTGGCATAGCCCTATAATTCCATTCTTGGGAGGCTAAGGCAGGAGGATTGCTACAAGTTTGAGGCCAGCTGGAACTACATAGTGAGTTCAAGGCCAGCCTGCACTACACAGTGAGACCCTGTTTCAAAACAAATAAAATATGCAATGTATTAATTATTGAAACTGTCCTACTAATTGGTTTTGATACTGTCTCATTGTTATTTGTTTCTCAATAAAGTTAATAAAAAAACAGATAAAATAAAATAACATTTTCATCTAAAATTCCAACATAGGGGCTGGGGAGATGGCTCAGTGGAATAAGCACTTGGCTGGCAAGCCCAAGGGCCTGAGTTCAATCTCCAGTTCCTCAAAAAAAAATAAATAAATAAATATTGAGTGGCCCTCCCCCAGAAGTGGTCTCTGGACGTAAGTGGCAGCTTGTACTTCAACTAACCACTGCAGGTTTGCTGTGGGCTTGGTGCAAGATGAGCCATA
>NW_004524689.1:6007626-6008355 GCF_000260255.1 Octodon degus
AAAATAAAATAAAATAAAATTCCAATGTAAGTGGCAGCTTGTACTTCAACTAACCACTGCAGGTTTGCTGTGGGCTTGGTGCAAGATGAGCCATAAACATAGATGCATCCTAGAGATTTTCTTCCCAAACCAGCAAAGTGGAATTGACTGGTGCCCGAGTGACCCTTTAGGACAGATGTCACCAGTGACAACTGCAAGAGAACAGAAGTGGAAACAAAGTTTTACACAGAATGCAAGCCTGTTGCTCTTAGAAACATCCCAGTGGTCAGCACTCTCGGGTTGTCATGGCGACTCTCTGGTATCCCCAGGGACCCTGACACCTCGTTCTTTCCTGTTAGTCTCAGCCTGTGACTTTATTCTCCCAGGCTCCTCATGGGCTGCAAGAGCCACCAGCTCTCCAGCCACCACATCAACATCCCTGGCAAGAAGCAAGCACTAGGGGCTGGGGAGATGGCTCAGTAGAATAAGCGCTTCCCTGGCAAGCGCAAGGGTCTGGTTCAACTCCCAGTGCCGCAAAAAAAAGAAGAAGAAGAAGAAGAAGCAAGCATTAAAGGGGAGAGGAGTGTGGAAAAAGCTCAAGCTGTTTATGAACATCCTACTTGCTAACTTCTGCTTATACATCATCATGGACACTTAGTCATGTGGCTACATCCAGCCGCCACGTGATGCTGTCACTGACCTTGCCATGCCAGACTCTAGAGAGTTTGTTATGAAGGACGAGTGGGAAGC
>NW_004524689.1:6008640-6024754 GCF_000260255.1 Octodon degus
GTGGTGCTGGGGGATTGAACCGCGGTCCCTGTGCTTTGCTAAGCTTGTTCTAAGTAGGTGCTTTAGACCACTGAGCCATCTCACCAGCCCCTACAATGTATTTTAGTACAGGGCCTACAGGGTCTACAGGGTCTATAGGGTCTCACTGTATAGATTGGACTCGTATTGATCTGCCTGTTCTCAGCCTCCCAAGCGCTGGGATTACAGGCACAAGCCACCAGCCCAGTCTCAATCGCTGTCTCAGTACGCCCTGGGGGTGGGGCTGGCATGGCCTGTGGTGCTGGGGATTGAACCCTGGTCCCTGCACTCTGCCTAAGCAGATGCTTCAGTCCTCTGAGCTATCTGGCTGGCCCTAGCACAGGCGATTTAAACGCATCTGCTGTTTGATTTTATTGTCTGTGCTCACGACAGTGCCTGGCCGCCGAAGGCACCCCGTCTTACACCCGAAGGGCAATAAAATAAAGCTGCAAATTGAATTTTTTTAACATCAACAACTGATTAGAGGGCAGTTTTAAAGAAGAGTCAGTTCCCTGAAGAATAAATTCCTGGTCTCTGTGGCTTTGCCCACTTCAGCCTTAGGCTGTTATTTATGTATTTCTTTTGTTTTGCTTTTTAAAAACTGGGCCTTGCTGTGTAGTTCAGGCTGGCCTTGAACTCACTGTGTGCACCGCCATGACTGGCGAGGCTGTAATTTAAAGCAGGCTTTGCCAGTCCTGGTATGTGCCAGGCGTGATGCCAGGATTGGGGACAGAGGCAAGTGAAGGGTGCCTGTCTGTGCTCATTCATGGAGGGAACTGGAAAACTGAGGAGGCACCACCCGTGGTGGGCAGGCTGGGGAGGGAGGAGGCTGCAGGACTCGGGAAGGAGGCCCGAGAGGTTGAGATCCTGAGACTTGCCCGAGAGCGGCACAGTCCTGTACTAACCGCCAGGGGCTGCTCAGGGCTTCTGGTGATCTCCTGAGTTCTTAGAGTTTTTGTCAAGCAACATTCTCTTTTGGTTGGTTTGGTTTTGGTTTGGGAGCTGGGGTGGGACCTCAGGGCCCCCCAAGCATGCTAAGGCTGTGCTCTACAGCTGAGCTACACCCCTTGGGCTGGGGAGATGGCTCAGTAGAATAAGTGCTTGCCTGGCAAGTGCAAGGGCCAGAGTTCAATCCCCGGTTCTGCCAAAAACAAACAAACAAACAAACAAACAAACAAACAAACTTAAAAGACCTGGAAAAGGAACAGAGCACCTGTGGTACACCTGCTGGGGTAATCTGGGAGGCTGAGGTGGGAGGGTCTTTGTTGGAGCCCAGCCTGGACAATCTAGTGTCCCAAAAGAAACAATAAAAAGGCTGGGGATGTAGCTCAGTGTGGAGGCCCTTGGTTCAGTCTCCAGTACTGCAAAGGAAGGGAGGAGAGAAGGAAGAAAGGAATAGGAAGGGAAGGAGGAGGGAAGGAAGGACCACCATGAGTTCAAGGCCAACCCGGGCTTCATAGCAAACCCTGTCACAAAAAAAAAGACAAAATAAACACCAAGAAAAAGAAAGAAACCTAGGCTTGCACAGTTTTTGGTGCTACATATAAGGGGACAGCCAAATGGGACGTGAGCTCATGCTAGCGAGGTCTCCATCTTTAGACCCCAGTGGTGCCAGCCCGAGCGAGGGAGGTAGGACCTCGAGACTCCCAGGGCCTTCTGCTCCCACTAGCTCAGCCTCTACTTTGAGGTGGGAAAATAAATTGGAGGCCAGAAGGGAGATGTCTTAGCGAGGGAGGTCAGCATTCCCTGCTGCCCCCACAAAGAGGAGCAGGAGGGGCCTGGCCACTGTGGAGAGAAGTCAGGGGATGCACAGGGCCGGGGCTGCTCACAAGCTGCCAGGGACCGTGAGTGGGGACAGCAATGGCCAGAGGGGCCGGTTGATGTCTTTGGCTCTGACCCTGCTTGAGGTGGGGACTTTCCAGGATCTGGTCTGGTTTGTTCGGGAATCTCAGACCCTCCCAAGGGAACCACACAGAGTGGGATGAGCTCCGGAGGAGCTGGGTGGAGAGGCAGCCACGCCAGAGGGACAGTGACACGGGAGGACACGTCTTCCCCGAGTGCTCGGAACCAGGCAGGGAGCTCCTCTATCTGCAGCAGCCCCAAAGACCTCCCAAATGTCCCAGAGATGAGTTGGACAAGCCTGCCATATCCAGCAAGTGGCTTCACATGTCCCCTAAGTGTCCCCTGCCTGTGTCCCCATCCTTCCCTGCCACAAGCCCTGAAGAGCCCCAGGAGGCAGAGGAACCTTACCCTAACCACTCACAGCAGCTGTCTCCTTGGGGAGCCAGTGCTGGGGAAAGGCTGTAGCTTCCGGGCTCCACCTCTCCTGCGGTGGGGGCTGGACATTCTGACTCCTGACTGGACAGGGAAGCCCCGATGTGGCGATGTGGCGGAGCAGCACATCAGAGGGTTGGAGCAGGGTCCCCCCAGCAACAGCAGCAGCAAGGAAGATGAAGCTGCATGCTTTGCCCCTGAGTCCCTTGGTTAAGCAAAAGCTTTAAAAGTACCTGCCAGGGTTCGTTTCCCGCTGCAATTAGCACAATTAGCACAGCGCTCATTAGGGCTCTGGGAGAGCTCCTGTCTGAGTACGTTCCCTGAGCTAGTTCAGGCGCAAGCTCATTAGGGTTCTATTTGTGACTCAATTCCTCCAAGCACCCAGGGGCCACATCAGATAGGGAGCTCCTGGAGGTGTGGCGACTACGGACGCTTCCTTCTAGGAGTCGCAAGAGCCTCACTGTCACATTCCCCGCGGGGAACACCGTGTTAGAGACGGAGGGTTCATCCATCTTTCATGTTGGATTCTGGACCTTAGTATACTCCACGGCCTTCTGTGCTCATGCAGAAAGAGCTGCGCGTAAAATCGTAGGTGGGACAGTACGGCCCAGGCCCAGTGGGACTTGCGAATGGAGGCCACCCCTTGGCCCTCAAGGAGGTATTGGGGATGCGGACTCGGCTGCTGTCCCACATCTGATAGGGGTCATCCAGGGCTACAAAAGCTCTCTGTGCCTACCCCACGCCCCGACAAATGCAGAAGCTGGGCCGGGAGACACAGTTCTGCAATCCCAGCACTTAGGAGGCTGAGGCAGAAAGATTGTTGTGAGTTCAAGGTCAGCCTGAACTACGGAGTGAGATCTTATGAAAAAAAACAAACCAAAGAGAGAGAGGAAAAAAAGAAAAAAGAAAGAAAGAAAGAAAAGAAAGAAAGAAAGAAAGAAAGAAAGAAAGAAAGAAAGAGCCAGCAGCAAACCAGGCAAATGCAGGAGGACCAGTGGTGGTTGGGTTCCTAATCCCAGGGTGTAAGACAGCTGGGGTTCCCCTGTCTTAAAGGAACCCAGTGTCTGTCAGCTTCTCCCTTCCAATGTATATTTTCAAAAAGCAATATTTAAGAACATTGTTATAGTGTACCAATGCCATTTACCTTTTTTTTTTTTTTTTTTCAGACAAGGTTTCACTATGCAGTTTGGGCTGGCTTTGTACTCCTTTTTGTAGCACTAATGCCATTTATCAATTGCATGACTTTTAAGCATCCAACGAAGCAGCACTATGGAATTACAATGTCAGGTGACTGTCACCGACATCCATCTCAAGAATTTTGTCAAATCCTGGGGCAGCAACTCCATGCCTGTTCCACACGAACATCTGTCCAGCCCCAAGCTTAGTTCTGTTTAACCACGCTAGCTGCCTGTCACCTCCTCCTGCTGCAGGGCCTTTGCACTTGTCACCCCTCTCCACAGCACTCTTCCAGTGACTTTTGCATAACCAGCCCCCACCCTCTAGTGTCATCAGATGTCACCATCTAAAGAGGTCCTACCAGATGCTCTTCAGCAGCCCTCAGTCTGTTCCTTGGGGCACATTGTGTAATCACTCACTCGCTGTTTATAGCCGGCCTCCCCAGTGCGCACACCCTGCTGCAGAGGGACTTGTACCTTGACCCCTGACCCCTGACTCTAGCACAGCTGTACTGTCAGGCAAATGCACAGGGTGCCTTACCTGCATGTCCAGGACCAGAGCAGCCCAAGGACCTGAAGTATGTGGGTCTGTCCCATGCTGTGACCCCATAGCCACTCCCAGTGGCCGCTCAGCAGGGAGACTCCTGGCGACCTGGCCGCGGCCCAGGCCACTGCAGTGTCAGATGGCCTCAGGAGGCCGCCGTGTCTCATGAGGTCCTGCTGGCGATGGTCACAGCTGCCCTGCGGACGCTCCATCCTTCTGGACCCCAGGCACATCCGCCATGTGGCTGTGTCCAGCCTGCACCTCCTTTCGGCTCTAGGACCCGATGCAGCGCTCGCTGCAGTGCTGGCTGGGGCAGCTGCCAGCACTTTTATCTTTGCGCCTCCTCCACCAGCAGGAGCCTGAGCCTGCGCCTGCCTTGGGGAGCTTCAGGCCAGGAGTGGTGACCTTGAGGGCAGGTGCTGCCCGCTGTGTTGCTCAAGCCCTCCTGTCCTGGCTGCCCCTGGCTGTCCCTGCTCCCGACCCCCTCTTCTTTTCCCTGCGTCCCCTCCCCAGCAAGCAGCCAGATACAATCTGGGGCTCTTCTGCCTGACAGCCGACTGCTGGCAGCTTCCCTGGCATCTCCTCCCTTCACCCAAGGGTGCCACACATCCCTTCCAACAGAGTCACATGGGTGCTACCTCTGATGGCCCAGCCTCTGGACCTGGAGACTCTGGCTCCCCGGCTTGTGCTTCGTTTCCCCCACCCCCTTCCAGCTTGTGCTTTGCTCACTGCAAAGCTCTTTCTTAAGGGTCATTATGTGTCCCCTGAGTCTACCCTGCTGCACAGTGGGTGCTTGGGTTACACCATGCTCCCAGTGCATCAGATGACAGTTCGGCAGTGCATGGGGACAACTGATGTCCACATGCGACAGAAAAAAAAACTGGCCTCCGTCTTTCACAGCATAGACAAAAAGCTGCTAACTGGGGCTGGGATATGTCCTGGGCTGACAGGTACAGGCCCCAGGTTCATCTCCAGCATCCCCCCCAAAACAAACAAACAACACAAGAGAGATAAAAGCCTGGCTATGAAAGTCTCTGAAGAGAAGTCAAGCATAAATCGCTGCATTGGCTCAGGCAAGGCTTCCTTCATTATGATGCCGAGCATACCAGCAGGAACAAACGGCTAGGCGGGAGGCACCGTGGGGATTAAAAGTTTTGACACCCCAAGGGACACCGTCCACACAGTGAGAAAACAACCCACTGAATAGGAGAAAATTCACATAGGTGGTGAGGAGCATGCATTTAGCATATGTAAAGAACTCTAACAATGCAATAAAAGACACACCCCGGGGGCTGGGGAGATGGCTCAGTGGGATAAGTGCTTCCCTGGTAAGTGCAAGGGCCTGAGTTCAATCCCCGGTTCTGCAAAAAAAAAAAAAAAAAAGAAAGAAAAAGAAAAGAAAAAGACACACCCCACTGAAAAGTGGCCAAAGAATCGGACTAGATCTTTTTCCAGTAAAGATGTACAAATGGCGAATAAGCATGTGGAAAGAAGCCCAGTCTGTCTACCCTTCAGGGAAAGGCAGACCAGGCAGGCCCCTAGGGGATTAGGCTGAGCTATCTCCTGGGCTCTCCAGAGTATTTACACCGAAGGAAAATGAAAACACACACCCACACAAAAACTGGCCCACGAGCGACCATTCCTAAGAGTCAAAAAGTAGAAAAATGCCCACCATAGATGAACAGGTCAACCAAACACGGCACAGTCTGTGCCATCAGACAGTTATCTATACAGGAATGAAGTACATTACAGCCACACAGAGAAGCACACATGTTTGGGCGTACGTTACATACCCAGACACGAGAGGCCACGCACTGTGGCATCTCTGTCATCTCTGTCTGTCTGTCTGTCTGTCTGTCTGTCTGTCTGTCTGTCTATCTGTCTGTCTTTGTGAGCCAGGGTCTGGCTATGCAGTTGAGGCTGGTTGTGAGCTCACTTGGTAGCCCAGGCTGGTCTTGAACTCACAACGGTCTTCCTGACTCAGCCTCCCAAGGGCTGGGATTAGAGATATGCACCACTATACCCATGTCAATCTAATTAGTGAGAGCCACTAAAGGCCCAATCCCTGCTCTACTGAGTCAGAGAGCTATCCTTGCTTGAGGTGGAATGCTGGAGCACCCAGCTTTTGGCTACGGCCAGGACACTGGAAGAGGGACCATAGCCATGGAATTTCCAAGGGCACTTGGCTTTCCATCCTAAAACCTCAAGGCTCTCAGTTCTGCCTTGAGCAATATGGTTGAGACCCAGACACAGCAAGAAACTGAACTTGGGCATTGCAGCGTGTGCTGGTGATTGAAGTATTCTTGGAGGCTGAGCCAGGAGGATTCCAAACTTAAGCCCAGCCTGGGTGACTCAGTAGGTCTGTGTTTCAAAGTTAAAAAGAGCTGGGGCTGGGGCTCAGTGGGAAGGTGCTGGATTTAATCCTTAGGAAGATGAGGGCAAGGAAAAGAAGGGGTAGAGGAGGAGGACAACAACGAAAAAGGGAGGGAGGAAGGAAAGAACGAAAGAGAGGAAGGGAGGGAGGGAAGGAAGGAGAAAGAAGTCTCCACACAGGACCTAGTCCCAACCGCTTCTTCAGCTTAGGGAGACCCAAGTTAGACATCTGACCTTCACAACATGAGATTAATCTTCGTTGTTTAGTAAACTGCACTGATGTTTTTTAAAAATGCTGAGATAAAATAGTCTATTCTGAGCCCAAATGAAGAGACTCAGGAAGCTATCGCTCCCATGAAGGTGGTTATGTAAGTTTTTATCTTCCCCTGAGAAAGTAGGTGGGCGCATCAAGCAGGTGGGCCCCAGAGTCTGTGACAGGTGTGCTAAGGCACACCCGAGACCCAGTGTTCCGGGGGGCTGTGGCTGGAGCCCGCGTTTGATCTCGTAGAGATCAGTGAGTCATTCCAGAATCTGTGTTTCAAGCCTGGCCTGGGGAACTCGGTAAGACCTTGTCTCAAAAATTACAAAGGGCTGGGGCTATAGCTCAGTATAAATCCCCAGGACACTTGCCAAACCAAACCAAACCAACATGAAATTAAAAAAAAAAAAAAAAAATTAAGTCAGATACAGAGGTTGACCATGTGGCTATCAAAAATGACCAGGGACAAGGTCCAATGCCATCCTGACTTCCAGGTCATTTCCTCTCCCCACAAAGTCTCAAAGCTCCAATCAGCAAAATCTAAACAACCCAGAGACCCCTGAATGCAAACTTGGTCTCCGCAGAGAACTTTGGTTCCAAGAGTTACAGCCTCTGTGGAAAACTAATCCATCGCTTTGTGCACGCAACCCATCTTTAAAAAGCAAGAAAGCGCACTGAAGTCTTTGGAGCCTGGGGACATCTGTTCCTGCCCTCCCATCCTGGGACTCCAAGGAAGGAGGCGAGTGGAGCCAATGCAGGGAGCCACGCCCAGAAATAGCAGCTGCCCCTGGGTTTATTTCAAACTCACAGAGATCAGTGAGTCATTCCTGTTTCACGTTCCATGTCTGTGGAGCTTGCTGAGTTAGCCCTGAGTTTTGCCTCCCCCAAGATTAGGGACAAAGAAGAAAACCTTAAAATAATCAGCTTCCTACACAGAGCCCCAGGGGAGACCCCACAGACACAGCTGGTCAGAGTCCCCTCCTCCCTGGAATATCGATCTTATTCAGCTTTTTTCATTGATTTTTGGGCACGTTTGGTCCTTGTGTCCTGGAGTGTCCCAGAGCCGAGGTTTACACAGAAATGAGAAAAGGTTGAGGCAGATGAAGGCACAGTACTGGGTTTTTGTTCATTCATTTTCTAGTACTAGGGACTGACCCCAGGGCCTTCATGCTGAGCCACACCCTCAGCCATTCTCTTTTTAAAAATCTGAGACAGGGTCTTGGTTGCTTGCTAAATTCCCCAGGCTGGGTTCAAACTTGACATGCTCCTGCCTCAGCCGCCCAGAGCACTGGGATGCATGCACAGGGTTCGGGGTGTTGGCTTGAGGAGGCCACGCTCTTGAGCCTAATGCCCAGGGTTCAGCAGGACCAAGTTGTCTCGCGGTAAGAGGAAAGCAAAGGGGAGAAGATACTCTCTCAGGCTTTCACAGAGAGCACATTGGCCAAGCATTGGCCGTGACTCATCCACATGGCTGCACTGATAAAGGTTCTACAATCTGAGGTACAGGATCTCAGGACAAATCCTGAGGGCATTTCACTGACCTTCTCAGACCAAAAAGCTACAACTCTTGTTGCATAGGTCCTGCTTTACCTTGGTCTTAACCATCCAGCAGAAAAGTATGAAGACGAAATTATAAGAAATAAAGCCATGCTGTTAAGTTGAGCTGTGGGGGACTCAGGTCAATAATTTCTGACATTGCCAGTTAAACAGAAGACCCAATGCTATTATGGGCTACTGGACTCTTTTAGAATATTTTGCTGAGTTTACACACCTATAATATTCAATAACGGAACTTAGAAAAAATGGGGTATACAGATGAATGTCCATTTTGTATCTGTGTATTCAAAGTGGTTGGGATAGATATATAGTTACATTCTGTTAATGAATAGAATGATTTGTTCTAATGGTGTTTGTAAATAGGATCACAAGTACGCATCTCGTACAGCAATTAACCACTAAGAAGAATATATGCAGTGTATTATTTGTTGAAAAATTTAAAAAAAAATAAAAAAAAAAGAGGAAAGCAAAGCACTGGGCCTCCCAGCATAGAGGCGGATGAGACTGAGATGAAGATAGGCGAGGAAGGGGCAGAGGATGCACACGCCTCACGAGGAGGCAGCAGGAGTGGAGGCAGCAGCGGCTGGACAGGGTGACCCCGGGCTCAGCTTGTTTTTAGCCCCGACCCCAATGGTACCAGGTGAGGGGGTGAGGTGGGTACTGGGGCATTTTCTTGGTATGCTGCTTATAACTGAGGTGTTCTTTAAAAGTACCTTCAAGGTCACAGAAGGTCATCTGTCGTGGCTGCACAGAGATCTGGGATGCGCCCCTCTGTGCCTCTCACTCTCTGGGAACCTGTGCATCCCACCCACTGCTTTCCTGGACCTGGCTCTTGAAGCCCCGTTTCATAGGGTCAGATGATGTGGGAAAGCTCCAAGTACTGGCATCACCTGACTGCAGGTCTAGGTTGGTGACCCTGACCTGGACCCTCCTGTCTCCTTCTGGCTGTGGCACCTTGTTCCCCACAGCCACTCTGACAGCAATCTGTGTGGGCTAAATCTTTCCTGAGGCTGAGGCCTCCCCAAGGACCCTAGAGGCCCCAGGGCTTGGTGAAGGGGCACTCAGTCCCCTGGCTTC
This sequence comes from Octodon degus, assembly GCF_000260255.1. Taxonomy (NCBI): domain Eukaryota; kingdom Metazoa; phylum Chordata; class Mammalia; order Rodentia; family Octodontidae; genus Octodon; species Octodon degus. The sequence goes on from NW_004524689.1 coordinate 6,017,918, forward strand.
CCTGGAATCCCTGCTCAATATCTGCGCAGCAATCCTGCCCAGTGCTCCACTTGGTCCCACCGGGCACTGCCAAGGTCCTTCTGCTGTTTCCTGCCACTCCCAGCTTGAAGGAAGCCATCCCAACACACAAAACGGTGGCCCATTTTCACTCTTCTGAGCGGTCCAAGGGTCTTGGGCAGAGGTGGCCATGCAGTCTCCATCCTGAGGTGGTGATGGGTCTGGTACCTGTGTCCAAGGAGTGTGGCGGGCTAGAGCAGCAAACGTCCTGCCATAATGAGCTCAGGCCACTCAAGCTTTGCTGAGAAAGGGGCCACCCAAGGAAAGGGGTGATTCGGGCACACAGCTGTAGAACCAGAACAAAAGTGTGCATGGGATCAGCCAGGACAGGGTGAGTGAGGGTCACCTCCTCCTATGGCACCAACATTGAGAGGACAGGAATGACCATGTGCCAGGTGCTGGGAGGGGTGGCTGGCTTGTTACTCCACTTACACGCACCTGTCACCACCTAGAGAACCACTGCCCAGTACTGGAATTGAACCCAGAGCCAACACTCTGAGCTACACACCCCTCAACTTTTTTTTTTTTGAAACAAGATCAGGCTGGATCTTGAACTTGCAGTCCTCCTGCCTCAGACTCCCAGAAGGCTAAGATTACAGGGGACATCTTTGTTAAAGTCACACAGGTAGAAGTCTCCATTCGCTCAGCCTTATCATCTGAGACACCTCTAGGGGAAGTGGTCCCATTAAGACCACTGTACAGAGATAGGACAGTCCCCCCGCAAGGACTGTCCAAGGTGGGAACGAGGCTCTCTAGTGGGGTCCTGGCCCTTGAATAACAATCCTCCGTGCTGGCGACGCATTGCACTGGCCACTCACCCCACAAATGAGGGTTAGGATTAGGGTTAGAGTTAGGGCTGGAAAGGTCAGGTCGGTCCCCAAGCAGGACCAACACCAGGTTGCAGGTCTCCTCCGCGACACACTGTTGGCCCGCGGCATCCGCGGCAGCGCGTGCTGTTTCCCCAACCTCGCAGCGAAAAAAAGGAGCACTCAAAGGTGGGAGCAGTAGAGCGCGCCCGAGAGCACAAGCGGGCCCCGCCTCCTGGTGACGTCACCAGATGGGCGTGACAGGACGCCAGCTACTCGGCCCCGGCGCGGCCCCGGCTGGCGGCCACTGTGCGCGCGCGTCCTTCGCCGCGGGCCAGGGCGCGCGCCCGGGGGCCCTGAGCCAGGCAGGTTGGGCCCCAACGCGGGCCGGACTCGGACGCGCGCACCCCGAAGAAGAGGCAGCGCGGACCCCTGTGGATGAAGTAAGCTGCGCCCCCCGATCGCTCGCTCGGACGCGCCCCCGCGCTCCACCCACGCCGGTGCTGGGCCTCCTGGCGCGACGTACAGGGTCGTTCCCCGTGGAACCCTGCTGGGGGTGTCCTGGGGGGTTCGGCCGGGACCCTTCCGGGGTCACCCGAGTTCCCCGCACACCCTTTTGCTAGGCGTCCTACAGTGACGTCCAAAGATGGAGCTCTGTACTTCCCCTATGGGCTCTGCTGAGTTTTGGCTTTGGTCCTCGGTTGCAAACAGCATTTCCGATACACAGATCCAGGGGAGTGCCTTCCGAGAGATCAGCCTCTCTCTGGGCCAGAAATAGGATCCTGGATACACCACAAGGCCAAGATCTCTGCCCTGCTTCTCCCAGGCGGTGGCTCAGGCAGAGAGCAGAGGGCAGCAAAGTGTCGAATGGGCGCATTTTAATCTTTAGCGTACATACATGCTGCAGGGAGGAGTCTGGGTGGCTGGTGGAATTCTGAGCTGAAGAAGTTCTCCTCTGGTGATAAATTTGGGGAACACCGGATAAAGGGGCTGCTCGTGGCGACAGCAGAGCTCGGTTTTCAGACAGCTTCTAACTATAGGGGTTTCTTTGAAATACAAGGCTGCTCAACCAAAGACTGTACTCGGTCACCATACGAAATTTGTTTTTATCTAAAGACTGGAGCTTGGGGCTGGTGAGATGGTTCAGTGGTCTAAAGCACCTACTTAGAACAAGCTAAACCAATCAAAGCACAGGGACCTCGGTTCAATCCCCCAGCACCACATGCCAGCCCGCCCGCCCCCTGGTGGGCTGAGCTGGCCACACACTAAATAAATAAATAAATATTAAAAAAAAAAAAAAAAGAATAAAGACTGGAGCTTACTAAATTACTATCTGGACGGTTTGCACCATTTGAAAAGGAAACAGAAGGTATCTTTATCCTGCAGCCTGGCCGCTACTCCGTCTGTTTATGGAATCCGAACAAGGCCAAATGACATTGGCTGTGGCCAGACTCTAAGACCCTCTCTTTCCGAGAGCAGGTGTGTAGTGTAGCTTTTTGCCGTCCCGAGTTGGGGGTCAGCGACAGTGCCTTGGGAGATTCCTCAGCATCATGTCCTGCCAAAGCATTTTTGGGTGCCTCTAGCTCAGGTTGGCTCTGGCCAGACCTTGAAATGAGTAGGTCATCTCCATTTCTGAGCTGGAGAAAGAGCAGTTCAGTGAAAGACACGGGGGGGCGGGGGGCCTGGTTAGAGGTTTACCCTTTGTTCTTGTTACTTTCCTGGCCAGATGACAAATCCTTACTAAGGCCTAAGGTTGGGGCATTTCCATTACATCAACACTGTTCCCCTTTACCATTCTCTTGGTGTGGTGCAAGGGTCCAGGGAAGCTGGCGTGGACCATTCTGTGGCACTTTTGCTGTCACGAGATGCTCATGTGGTGTTCTAGTTGCTCCAGGATGCTGGCAAGAAGAGTCTCTGTTCATGATGCTAGTGTTCGGTGCTGGAAGCTAACATTTCTTGAGTCCTTCCTATCTGCCAAGCATTGCGCCAAGTGACTTATGGGGATTATCTCCCCGGGCCCTGCTGACCCACTGGTGTTCCCATTCTGGAGTGGAGGTATAGGGCGGTCCAATAACGTGTCTGAGGCCACCAGGCTGCTGAGTGAAGAGTTGAACCAGCTCTCTAGAAACTGCCCACGGCCTTCTGGGTTTATGGGAATCAACTCAGGCTTCCAAGGGTGTCTCCGTAAAGTGCGAAGGAGGGGTGGGAGACCCAGCAAAGTAGGTAGGAAGCTGGGGCCACTTAATAGCCATTTGTGTTTGGGGGTGTCTTGACACCATGGGGCAGAGCTGCTGTGAGCTGCTCAGGGCAGGTGACAGAAAGGGCCTGTGTGGACCCATACAGGCCACCATAGCTCCTGCCTTGAGGAGAAGCAGAACGGTGTCTAAGACAGCGTTTTCAGTGTCACCTCAGGGGGACATAGACACCATTTCACAAATGTTGGTTTGCCGTGGAAGCAGACTGCTGCTCATCTAACCCTGTCCCCGTGGAGCTGCCTGGCCCTCAGCAGTACTTTCATCCCTCTGCACCTTTATTTCCTCAGTACTCACACTGAACGCGGGGTTGTTTAGTACCTGCCTCACGGAGTTGTGTATCACTCAGCCTCGCGTTGGGCGCCTGGTGAAATCTTCTATAAATAGCTCTTAGTATTTAGTAGTACTAGGATGAGTTGTAAGCAGCTGCTGCTCAACGCTGGGCCCTAGTGCTTCGAGTTTCCTTCCTGTACCCCCAGGCTATCATTTCCACACATGTCCCTCCTGTACAAGGTGACAGTGGGACTTAGTGTTATTTATCTTTTTTTTTTTTTTTTATGTATTTAGTGTAGGGTCTACAGGGTTTCACTGCACAGATCTGACTTGTCGTGATCCTCCTGTTTTCAACCCTCTGAGTGCTGGGATTACAGGCGCACACCACCATGCCTAGTCTCAGTTGCCATCTCAGCACACCCTAGGGGTGGGGCCGGCATGGCACACTGGGGATCAAAACCCTGGCTCTGCACCTGCCTAAGCAGGCACTTTAGTCTGCTGGGCTATCTGGCCAGCCCTAATGTTATTTAACTTGCAGATGGGATTCAATCATTTTTGATTCCTGAGTAAATGTCTAGAGAAAGCCTTTTCTGCGCCAGAGCCTAGAGAGAACGCAGTGAGCAAGGTCAGTGTAACCACCTGTGTGTGTTTCAGAGCCGAGTGGAACAGAGGGAGGAGGGGCTGGAGAGTCTCTGCTTAACAGAGTGGCCCAGGAAAGCTTCATGGGGCTGCTGGCATTTCCTCCAGGAGCTGAGCTGGCAAGGAGTGGACCATGTGGCCACCCATGAGGGGAAGATAGGCCAGACAGAGGGCACAGCAGGTGCAAAGGGCCTGAGGCAGGAGGAGGGGCAGCCAGAGCCCACAGAGAGGTGGAAGAGCAGGAGGCAGGCCAGAAAGGTGCTGGGTGGAAGCCAGGACGAGTGACCCCTCGGGATGTCTGAGCAGAGGAAAGATAGGACCTGAACCACAGTAGAAGATCACCCGGACTTTGGTCCTGAGTAAAGGGCAAGGGCATGTTTTATGGGGGAGTTTAGGTAGGGGAGGGAGGCATTGCCGGGGGAGGTACAAAGTTTTGGGTCTCTGAGTAGGGGGTCTAGGGCTAGGTGGTAGACAGGGTGGTGTTGGGTACAGGGGCTGCTGGCAGGCACAGCACATCTCTCGTTTGTCCCAGAATCAGCTCTCTGTAGGTTGCGTAAGGCAGCTGGCTGGTTGAGCCACAAAGGGTGGGTGGGTCCTGTTGAAGGCTCAGAGGCCAGGGGGTGTGGATAACAGATCTGCTTGGGGAGATTTTTTTCTCCTAGCTGTTTTGGAGACCTGACACTAAAGGTGATCCAGACAACTGCAGTGGTGGTGTGGGGGACAGCGGCAAGAAACAGCTGCTGGCCAGCTGCAGTTTGAAGATAGAAGTGACCCGGTTGCCAGCAGCTCACAGATCCCCAAGGTTCGGGGCTGAACACCTGGAACGGTAGAGTGGCTGTTCGCTGATCGTTGTGAAAACTGTGTGAGGGGTAAAGCTGTTCAGGTTTGAGCTGTTAAGTTGGGTAGGCAGCCAACCAGCAGCCGGTTGCGCCAGGCCAGCGCTCAGGGAGAAAGCCCAGCATAATACGCATAGTTGTGAAGAAGCCGAGGCCCTGCTGGGTTACGGACTTGTTCAGTGTCACACTCTGGCACGTGGGGCCTGGGGGAAGGGTGGAAGGAACACATTTTTCCTTCCCTCACCCAGGTCCCTGGCCTTGTCCTGCAGTGTCTCAAACTGCACACTAAACATTTTTGGATCGATTTCTCCATTTAAAAAAGAGAGAAGAAAATTCATTGTTGGTCATTCAATGACTGCTTCTAGGCTTTTGGGGGTGAACTTCAGGTCTGGGGTTTTGGTAGATTTATTTTACATCCTCTCTGGGCAGGGGAGGCTTCAGAAAAAGAGGGAGATACAGGGGCTTCAGGAAAAGACCGGCAGGGTTTGGGTCTCTGCAGCAGGTGACAGGGTGTGTGGATCACAAGCAGTTGGCCCAGGAGGTGGCTGGTGCCTCTGCCTGAGGGGCCAGGGTCCTGCTCCCGACCTCACTGGTTTCTGAGGCCCCTGCCTCTTCCTCCTTCTTGAACTAGGGGAAAGTGACAAACAAGTGTGGACTTTTGTTTTGTAGGGTCTGGCTCTAGAGCCAAGAGATTCTTTTTCTTGTTTTCGTACTGGGAATTGAACTTAGGACCTTGCGCTTGTGCTGCTGAGCTTTGGAGCCCAGAGATAGTGGGAAGGATTGTGGAGAACTCGGGGTCAGGAGACTTCTTACATCTACTTAGCTTCCATAATGATTTTGTCACATCTCTCATCCCAGTTGATGCCCACAACCCTCCCTTTTTCCAGTGGATGACACCAGTCATTTCATGGATGGAGAAACCAGGACCCAAATGGACCAATTTTACTGAGCGTTTCACAGCCAGGAAGCTGTGTTGAGCCCAGGTCCCAGGGCCCCGATACTGTGTTCTGCTGTTGACTAAGAAAGCTGACTTCTTTTGCAAAATCCTCACTGAAACTGTCTCACCATAGTGAGGCAGATTTAGACACTGGTCTAAATCATCAGCCACATGCTGGTGCCTTGGTCAACAGCTCTTATTATATGATTCAGTTGTTAGCCGGAGGACTGGGCCAAGAAAGCCATCCAAGGCTACTTGGAAATGAGCCACATTTGGGCCTGCCCAGGAACTGCTGAATCAGAGCTCCATTGTCTTGGTGATCACAGTAGGGACAGGGGACAGGTGTGTGCTTTTTTGCCCCCGAGCACTAGGGACTGAATCCAGGACCTCTTGCATGCTAGGCAGGTGCTCTAGCCCTCAGGTGCATCTCCAGCCTTTTAAAAAAATTTAATTTTTTTTGAGACAGGGTCTCTCTGAGTTTCCCAGAATCCTCCTGCCTCAGTCTCCAGAACATCTTGGGTCTCGGCCGTGTGCCGCCGTGCCCCATTTCAGTGTGTGTGTTGGTTCTGAGTCTGGCTCCAGAAGTTCTGTACTGCATGTGTGCCCCTTGGACCTGCTGTTGGAGCCTCAGGTCCCCTCCTTGAACTTCTGTCTTAGAATCTGAATTTTAAGAGATTCCAGCAAAGCCGGGCATGGTGGCACACGCCTTTAATCCCAGAGCTGGGGAGGCTGAAAACAGGAGGATCACTATGAGTCCCAGCTGCGTAGTGAAACTCTGTGGAAAAAAAAAAAATCCAGGAAAGTCAGTTGAACATGAAGGTTTGAGCAATACTATCAAAGGTAGAACACTGGTAAAGAGTAAACACACACAGACATACCTGTCCTGATTATGCTGGTTTAGGAAAGAACTACTTAGCAACCAGAGTAAGCAACTATGTTAAAATAGCTGGTACTGTGTGTGTTTAAAGGACTGCTGAATTCAAGCACCTTAGTATTTAGATGCCAATAGAATATTCACCTCTGACAGGATTAAACAA
>NW_004524689.1:6025409-6046619 GCF_000260255.1 Octodon degus
AAAAAAAAAAAAAATCAAAGCCAGGGCTGGTTGGGAGGACTGTGGCACAGGAGAAGGCAGAGGCAGGTGGCATAGCTCTGGCGCCATCATCCGGGCTGTCCGTGGTCTTTGTGGGCGGGGTGCTGGCCTCTCCCTCCCACCTGCTACCGCCCTGCAAGGCTCTGGAGCTTTGCCCTCGTACCAGGCCCTGGTCAGGAGTTGGTGATGCGGCTGCCAGCTGGCTCCTGCTCCTCTAGGCTGTTCTCTGGGTTTCAGATTTCTCTCTGCCACTCTGCTCCGCCGCACTGACTTTGCAGCATTTCCTTCCCTCGGGCCGGGGGGTCACCAGGGAAGAAAGAGACACCTGCTTGAGGGCCAAGAACAGGTCTGGGGCCCTCTGTGCATTTGGGAGCAGGAGCAGCTGTGGGAGTGGGAGAGGAAGTCAGGGGCTGGCGGTGGCCTGCAACCACTGAGAGGCCAGTCTTCCAGTGAACACTAGTGCGGGCACCTATAAACAGGGCCTTGGTCTTGGTGTGGCCGTAACTAGGGCCGCCTTGGGGAGGTGGAAAACAGTAAGGGTCCCCTCTGTGTAGGGCTGGTGTTTTGTAAGTCTGGTTTTCATTTCTGACCTCAGTTTCCCTATATGGACGACAGCCCACTAATCCTGTTGCTCGTCCGGTTAACCCTCTTCCAGGTGACACGGTAGCGTGTGATGGTGCTGTCTGTCACTGTGGCTTCTCCTTCACTGTCCTGGCCCAGATGTGGCCCTATTTGCACTACTTTTGAGGCCCGTGGTACCAGCCATGGTGTCCTTTCTTCTGTCTTCCTGCTGTCCCTACCCCAAAGCCCAGTAAGACCTGGGGCTCAGGGGGTACAGATTGTGCCAGAGGAAGCAGACACTTGTGCATTTGTGACCTGCTCAGAAGTGCCAGCTGCTCAGAATCAGGCGCAAACCAGGTGGCACAGCGGGCTTGCTCCCAGGGGCTCCGGGCATGTGCACCCCATTGCCTCACCGTGGGAGCTTCTCCTGCGAGCCCTTAGCTTTGCCGTCTGCAGAGGGGGCGCCTGCGATGGAATCTGCTCCGCAGGGCTCTTCGGGGCTGCCGTGGTTCGCATTCCATCATAACCACTACCAATAGTGGCTCTTACGAGGTGGCAGAGGCTGGCCTTCACGTGTTCTAAACATTAACTCATGCTAGGGAAACAGATGCGGCCAGGTTAAATCACTGTCCAGGTAGGAAGGAGTGGCAGTAAGTTTCAGAAGCTGTTTTGTTTCGTTTCCCCCTTTTTCAGGGCTGGTGAGCCACGACCCAGCCCACGGGTCTGTCTTTGACCCTTATGCTGACCCCTTATAAGTAGTTATTAATTGGGGTGTGGAGTCCAGTAGACATGGGCATGGGCCAAGCAGGGGGCAAGAAGAAGCAGTCATGTCTTCATGCCACTCAGCTGTCACCTGAGGCCACCAGTTCTGAGTGAAGGTCACCCAACTCGTCTACTCTTGTGGATGACACAGACCAGGTCATACAGTGAGTGCTCCAGTCTCAGCCTCTCTGGTGGCATCTCTGGTGGCTTGCCACTGCCTAGGTTCTGGGCTGCAGAATGATCCATGGCCCACGACTTTCCCAGGCATAATCCCTGTTTATAGGACTGCTCCCTACCCTGACTGCCTGGCACAGATGCAGCGCCCAGGAAGGAGGGCAAAGCATGGGCCTGTAACTTTTTTTTAAAAAAATGTATCTACATCTCACTAACAGCTAGGACTCATAGTGATCCTCCTGTTTTCAGCCCCTCTCCCCAGCGCTGGGATTACAGATGCGCACCACCATGTCCCATCATTGGCCAGTTCATTGTGCCCAGGGGGTGGGGCCAGCATGGTAAGTGGTGCCAGGGATCAAACCCTGGTCCCTGCACTTGCCTGAGCAGGCCCTCTGAACTATCTCACTGGCCCTGGATCTGGGGACATTTTCCCAGGAAACTTGAATCTGGCTCTCACTGGGCAAGAAGTGTTCACTCCCTGAGATACACAGCTGCCCGAGCGCGTCTGATCCTGTTTCCCCTTGCTTGTTTTTTCTGTGCTCTGCAGGTACCCAGCCCTTTGGAAGATGCTTATGGTAGCCGTGTGTGTGGCCCTCGTGGGCTGCCTGCAGGCCCAGGAGCTCCAGGGACACGTCTCCATCATCCTGCTGGGAGCCACGGGAGACCTGGCGAAGAAGTACTTGTGGCAGGGACTTTTCCAGCTCTACGTAGATGAGGTGGGGAAGGACCATAGTTTCAGCTTTCACGGGGCCGCTCTGACGGCCCCCAAGCAGGGCCAGGAGTTAATGGCCAAGGCCCTGGAGTCCCTCTCCTGCCCCAAGGACATGGAGCCCAGTCACTGCATGGAACTCAAGGACCAGTTCCTGCGGCTGAGCCAGTACCGCCAGCTAAAGACGGTCGAGGACTATGAGACCCTGGCCAAGGACATTGAGGCACAGGTCAAGGAGGAGGGCCTCCGGGAGACTGGCAGGATTTTCTACTTCTCTGTGCCACCTTTTGCCTATGTGGACATTGCCCGCAACATCAACAGCAGCTGTCGGCCAGGCCCGGGCTCCTGGCTGCGGGTAGTCTTTGAGAAACCCTTTGGCCACGACCACCTCTCAGCCCAGCAGCTGGCCACTGAACTTGGTAGCTTTTTCCAGGAGGAAGAGATGTATCGGGTGGACCACTACCTGGGCAAGCAGGTGAGCTGTGCCCTGGAGCCTGTAGAGCTGGGAACACAGGTGCCAGGGGACCCCATCAGCAGGGCCTGCCACCTATTGTGGGGTCAAGAGGCCCTAGGGCCCTGTGGGTGCTGAGCTCCACAATGTTCCCGCAGGTGGATAGGAAGTACAGGGGCGTGGGGAGATGGTCAGTGGGCTGCTGGTCTTTGTCTGTGGTCTAGCCCCCTGCTCCTGGTATAGCCCCATCCTCCCTGCTTCCTGGCCGGTCAGGGTTCTGACTCTGCCTGATTTCCCTGGCTTCTTTACAGAGGTGGCCTGGGAACTCTGCTAGGACCTGACCTGGCACTGTGGAGGCTGTGGGATTCAGAATTACGTCTTGTATCCACCTGCCTTTTTCAGAATCTTTTTCTTTCTGAATTCTGTTTTGAGCCAGATGACTGGTAAAGAGGTTTTGAAACTGATAGGGTGCACGAGTACCCTAAGCCCACGAAGCTCAACTGAGCCCCGAGGCAGGAGCCTGTGGCACCCATGGGAGTGACAAAACAGTGGCCACTGCACTCAGCTCAGCAGCCAAGCAAAGCAAGCATGGCACAGGCCCTCCCGGGTCCACAGGCTGCTGAGTTGGCCTCCAGGTACCCATCACCTGCACCAGACACTTTCTTTTCTATCCAACCTGGGAAGTTGCCATAGTAACAGTCCCAAAGAGTGTTCCCAGACCAAGGCCAGTCCTGGTGAGGTTTTCAATTGCTGACTTCAAAGAAGAAATATTGAATGTGTCCCTAGTGTGGCTTTTTTTTTTTTTCCTATGTTTTTGGCATTGAAGCACCTTTATTTTATTAAAAGTTGATAGTCAAAGAACATAGGCAGTTCTCAATGTGTTCTTTGTGCCTGGTAACTAGTCAGGTCATTTCCGTTTGTGCATTCCGTTTTTGTTTGTTTGTTTTGTTTGAGGCAGGGTCTTACTGTGAAGTTCAGGTTGGCCTTGCATGCTCAGCGATCCTCCTGCTTCACCCTCCTCAGTGCTAGGACTAGAGGCATGCGCCACCAAGCCTGACCCTGTGGAATCTTTGCCGGGCTATGAAACAGTGACATGTAGGAGCTCTTGGAAGAGCACGCATCTCCCGAAGCAGGCAGGCATGGCGTTGTCTGAGCCCCGGGGAGCCAGCACTTCCTGGCTACCTAACCCTAGCAAGCTGTATGTGACACTCTTTCTTCCTGGCAGGCTGTGGCTCAGATCCTGCCCTTCCGCGACCAGAACCGCAAGGCCCTAGACAGCCTCTGGAACCGGCACCATGTAGAGCGGGTGGAGGTCATCATGAAGGAGACGGTGGATGCGGAAGGTGTGTGAGTGACCCACACCCTGGTGGAGTGTGGGCCCCTGGGCTGGGCCGGGAGCTCTGGGCTGGGGCACGGTCGTCCCCTGGGCCCCCGTGTGCCTTGATCTGTAGCCAGCGGGGCCACAGGGTTCCTGCTGGCAGAGCCTGCATCGTCTTCGCTGCCTGGAGGGGCATTTGCTCGGGTAACAAGCACCTGGCATGGACACCCACACCACAGGCCGGCAGCAAGGGCTGGCCACTAACGTGACTTTTAGGCGAGAGTGGTGGCCGCCACCAGAACTGTGTGAGGGCTTTGCGCACCTCTGTGACTGCTTGGGGGAGCTTCAACCTGGGGGGTTCCCTGTTTCCTCTTACCCAGCCCCCCTGGGTGCGATGCTAGCACCGTGGCCTCCCTCATCACTGTACTGTCCTTGGTAATACCTGTCCTGTCTCTCCTCGCCAGCTATAGTTTCCACCTCAGCTGCACTGGTTAAATAGTGAAGGAACAGTGTCACCCTGGGGACAGGGGACCTAATAGGCCTGTGTCTGCCTCTACCTGGGTGACCCCGGCTGTGGCATGAGCAGATTTTGTATGAGACAACAGCTAAGGCCACCTTGAGCACTGGAATTCTGCATTATCATCATTTTTGAGCAATGACCAGATTTAAAGCATTGGTTCTTCCCCAACAATAATAAATGGTAGCTCATTTTTATTATGTTCTTCGCTTCCCTAGTCATCATATGAGGTGGGGACTATTATGGATAAGGTTTAGTGGTATGTCCAAGGTCCCCCAAGAGTGGGGATTGGACCCTTGGGGAGCAGGATGGCCCTGGCATCCAGCCTGGCACGAATGCTTGCTCCTGTTAGCACAGCATTGGCTCCAGCTTGGCCTGTGGGCACCTTCTGCATCCACAGGGGGTGGGAGCCCACAGCCTCAGACCTGGAGGGCCGGAACTTCTGTCTCCTTTCCAGCGTTCTTTTTCATTGCATTTGCCATTTGCTTCCCCACACCCTGGTTATTCATTGGCCTCCTCTCCTTTCCTCTTAAATATGTATTTAGTGCTAGAAGCTCTGCGCAGGGCTGCAGGGCTGCAGGGCTGCAGGGCAGTGTAGGCGCTACCTCTGTCCTCTGGTACCTCGCAGGTTAACAGGGGTGAGGGGCAGCTCCAGCTAGGGACTGCATTCGGCCACACTCTGAGCAGACAGGTGAGGTCCAAGGGGCCAGCACTTCCAACCTAGCCTTGAAGGACGCCTCTGGGAGGCATGAGTGGAGGTGACACTCCCACCTTTGCTGTGGCCAGCCAGCGGTCATGTCTGTACCTCTCTCTGCTGCCTGGATTGGCCCTGCCCCTGGTAAACACAGAAGGCCAGTCCTGCTCCTCCTGCCTTTCCGGCAGCAGCTTCCTGTGCTCACCAGAGGAGGGAAGGAACAGAGAAGTCTGGAGTTCTGGGGGCACTGCTGGCTCTGACCTCTGCCACCCTGTCGCTCCCTTTGTCCTTGCTACTAGGTGGCACTTGGGTTCTCAGTGGGGTGGAACCCAGGGCTTTGCTGACTGATGGGTTGTTCTGGCAGAGGTGTCTTTGGCTTTGGGAGAAAGTCAGAGGTGTGGACAGAGATGGGAAGAGCCTGGGCAGAAGCGCTGGCCCTGGCGAGTCTGTGAGGGAAGGAGCAGCCCCAGGGTGCTTCTGAGCTGCTGAATGGTGCTTCCCTAGCCACGCCCTCAGCTCCAAGGGGGCCAGGTAGCCAGGGCTCTGCTTGCCCCTGCCCATTCCTGGGTTGGCCAGCAAAGGAGAGGCTTCAGAGAGCAAATGGAGTTTGTCTTTTTCGGGGTGGGTAGACAGAGAGGCTGTGCTGAGCCTTGGGTGTTACCAGTTCAGTTGAGAGCTTGTCTGGAGGTTGTAGCAGGGAGCACTTACCCACTACTCTCTGTCCTCTATTCCCTAAGGGGTCCTCGTCCCCTTCCCCCAGTATAGCTTCAGGAGGGATGCACATGGAGCAGTGAGGGGGACGGGAACACCTGCCAGGCAGCCAGCCCAGCTGACCGAATCAACCCTGCGATCAGCGGGGTGATCAATGGGTGACGGATGTCGAAGCCACATAGCCCTCCTGGTCCAGCTGTGAGCAGGACACACATGTGCCTGCCTGAAGGTTTTGTCCCGAGATGTTGCCTGATGCAGTTTGGAGCTATGAGCCCAGCTTTTGCTGTCACCTTGTCCTGCTTTGGGCTGTGGCTCAGGCTGTGCCCTGGGGACCCCTCTGGGTGGAGGCTGGTGGTGGCTGGCAGCCAGGGCCACTGTGGTGGGCTCAGTCTGGGCTGCTCCTTCCTGGGATGATTCGAGTCTCCTCCCTGTCCCCTGCCAGGCATCCTTGGGGCCCTCACTGGCCCAGCCCAGGGAACCCTAGACTGCTCCTGTATGGAGTGTCCGGGAAGGAGCTTTCCTGGTCTGGCCTTCCCGCGGCCGCCCCTGAGAGGGACTTCTTGCTGCAAGGTCATTTGGAAGTCTTTCCCAGGCCCTACACCCACATCCAGATGGGTGACAGCGGCTTCCCCGGCTCCCTCCTCTCTGCGGGCTTTTTTTTCCTTTTGCCGCAGCCTCTGGCTGGGGAGACTGCTGCAGAGTCGGGCTGCTGCTCCACAGAGGAGGCACTGGGGGAAGAGGAGGAAGCCAGCCCTCAGTCTGGGCTTCCCGGACTCCTCCCCGCAGTCCCAGCCCCTGAGAGCCCCAGATACCTGGGACCCTGGCCAGGCTCTTCTGGGGCAGTAGCGTGGGCCATTGGTGTGACCTTGACCTATATGTGGCGGCGACCCTAGCTTGCAGAAAAGGTTCTGCAGATGGAGGAGCCAGGTCTTTCCTGGCAGAGGCCCCCTGCCCCCGCTCTGTGCTGCCACACTTTGTCCCCTGGTCAGAAGCTTCCCCCTTCCCTGCTTTTTTTTTTTAGGTGGGAGACTTCCCAAGGATGTCCCAGCTGAGGAGGGTTCCTGTCCCCACACTGGGGAGAGGAGCAAGATCCACAGTTACCTCTGAGCACTGGGGTGACTGCCCCGTGCCCCTCACCCAGGGACATAGGGATGGAGGCAGCAGACCCTGCAGGTCCACACCAGCTGTCCCACCCTCGCCCGCGAGCCAGGAGGAGCCACTCCGCAGGGCCCGCTCCTCCCCGGCCCATCTGCTGCTATGTCTGTGGGCAAGAGGGGCAGTGCGGCAGCCCGCGCCCCTCCCCTCAACCGGCCTCATCCCTCCTATTGTTAGTGACCCCAGAAGGTATTGCAGCTGGCTTTTGGTTGTTTTTCTTTTCTTTTGTAAGTAGCTGTTTTTATTGGGAAGGCCTAGATCTCTTACAGCAGGACAGCTGAGGCGCTGACCTCCTGCTGTGCCTTGCTCTGAGGTGGAGAACCCCCACCACCTCTGCCTCCCAGGAGATTTGGAGGATTAAATGGGATAGCTGGGGAACTTCTTTACAAATGGAAATGTCCTCCTTCCAAGTTTGCAAGCAGAGACACCTAAATGCTCTTACCTTGGCTGTGTTTTAAGAGGCGGATGGCTTAGGGTGTCGCCTCTAATTGTTGTCCAGCTGATATGTCCTCTTAACCAAATTTTTCTCCCTCCCATACACACACATGTATGTGTTTAATCTTCACACACTGACAGTCAGCTTAATACTTTCACTAGCTCACTACTTTGCTTCAGTTTTATTTATGCCCCGGAATAAATTCTCTAATTTATTCTGTCATAGAAACTCTGTTTTGGTGGTTTCTAGTTTTTGCTATTTTAAGTAGTGTTTTTCTCAGTTTTGTAAAAATTGAGATAAAATTCACAGGCCATAAACATCCACACTTTAAAATAGAAGACTCAGTGTTTTTTGGTATATTTACAAAATTGTGCCGCCAGTAGCTAATTTACATTTATGAGCATTAAAATGTAGTTTTGTCCCCAAGCACATTCTTGCCGTGGAGTCAGTGGGACAGAGGGTGGTGGCAGTGGGAACACTCTCCCAGATGTTCTCCCACCCTGTGGTGTGACCAAGGGGCCCCTGCCCTGTGGCTCTGGGACCTCCAACCAATCTGGACTCAGGTTCACAGAGTCTCTGTCTAAACTGCTCAGGCCTTTTTCTGCCCTTTTTTTTTTTTAATTTTTAAAATATCTGTTTATGTATTTACTTATTTATTTGGTACAGAGTCTTGCTATACAGCGTGGACTCATAGTGGTCCTTTTGCTTCAGCTTCCCCAGGGCTGGGATTACAGGCATGTACCACCATGCCCAGTTTTGGTGGCCCACATGGTATGCCCAGGGGTTCCTGGGCTGGCACAGCATGCAGTACTGGGGATCCAACCTGGGTCTTTGCACTTGCCAGGCAGGTGCTTAGACCGCGGAGCTCTCTGCCCAGCTCCTTTTGTTCTGTTTAAATACTGCTGGGCTTTCACCCGCAACCTTCAACCTAGGAAAGTAAACTAGGGGCTGATGTAGATCAATGTTAGGAAAAAATAAGTCCAGAGGACTGGCAGTGACCAGAACACAGTGGCTGTGTTCGCTGCCCCTGTGACCTGGTCCTTGCCCTGCCTGGCCCCCTACTCACTCTGCACTTACAAGAGGAGCACAAGGTGGGGCAGAACCATAGCCCATAGACTGCGCTGAACACAGGCGCTCGGTTTTGCTCCACGCAGCGGGTAACAAACACCGGCTTTTCCCAGCAGGAGGGACTCAGGCTAAAAATAGCAGAGGGCCACTGGGGGCTGCGCTAAATTAATGAATAGTAAGCAGATAGCAGGGCTTTTAAGGACTTAGTTGCATTCTCTGCATTTAAAACGCATCTGTTTTTAAAGCTCTAACTGTCCTCTTTATGCTGATTATGTAAAAAAAAATTTGTTTGGAGTGGTGGCTTAGGTGGATTGGTGGCTGTTTCTTTCTTCCTTTTTTTCCTTTCAGTCCTGGGGATCAAAGCCAGGACCATGTGCCTGTGTGGCAAGTGGTGTGCTCTGAGCTGCACCCTGCGACTGGCCCATTACCCCAGTGGGTAGCAGCTCCAGCGCTCTCACCATGGAGGGTATTTCAGACTTGGCAGGATGCGGTTCACGCTCACCTTTGGTGTTTTCTGCAAGCCCCGGTCTTGACCTTTGAGGCTCCTTTAGCCAGCTTCATCCCCGATTCCGTCAGTGGAACTGACGTCATTGTACTTTTCTCATGGGATGTCAGCCACTCTTCCTGACTGTTGTTGGGTGGTGTCTGGGGCTGAACCCAGGGTCTCGTGCACGCTCCGCAAGCGTCGGACCTCGGGCTGCATCCCCAGGGCATCTTCTTCTCCTGAGCTTTATTTCCAGTGGTCAGTGTTCCCTGGGTTGCCTGGCTGGTAGCCTCGCCCCAGCCGATAATCATAAAGTACCAGCTGGTTTCTGTGTGCAGGAGCCCTGTCCAGCCCCATGTGGATGTTAACTCTCATGGCGACACCCCAAGAATTGCAGTAGCTGCTCCATTTCTGGGTGTGTGGCTGTGAGACGCAGGCCAGCTGCTCAGGGATGGCTCCAGCCTATGCTGCGTCGGGAGTCTGTGTTGAGCTCGTGGCTCCAGCCCATCCCTGAGCGGATCTTCCTCGTCCACTAAACAGTGCCTGCGCCTCCCAGGTCTGCCGCTGCTCTGGCCTCTGTCCCTCCCTTTGAGGGCAGCAAGTGCTGTCTCATTGGTTTCTTAACCCCAGCCCCACCACTGTGCCATTGCAGGTAGCTGAGGCTCCGTGGCCACCTGCTTTCTGGTGGCTCCACCTCCCTGCTCTTAGAACTTCTTAAACACTGGACTGTATGAGTCACCCACTGAAATAATCCAGGGACTTTCGTGTATTCACAGCTGTCCTTCCATCACTAGAATCCATTTTAGAACGTGTTTGTCATCCTTTAAATAAGCTGGCCTGACCCCTCAGCTGTTGTCCCCCAAATTCCTCAGCCCTGGCCCCCGACAGCTCCCCATCCGCATTCTGTCTCTCAATTTGCTTATTCTAGACATTTCCTATATGGATCGAGAGATATGCAGGCTTGGCCTTTGGCTGATGTCACTTAGCATATTTTCTTTTTTTAAAATTTATGTGTGTGTGTGTGTGTGTGTGTGTGTGTGTGTGTGTGTGTGTGGCCAGCTCAGCCCACCAGGGGGCGGGGCTGGCTGGCATATGGTGCTGGGGGATTGAACCGCGGTCTCTGTGCTTTGCTAAGCTTGTTCTAAATAGGTGCTTTAGACCACTGAGCCATCTCACCAGCCCCACTTAGCATATTTTCAAAGCACATCCATGCTATAGTGTGCGTCAGTAGTTCACATCTTTTTTTTATTTTTGAACTGGAATTTGAACTCAAGACTTTATCCCTGGCCCCTTTAATGTTGGTTTGTTTTTTTTTTAAATCATTGAATAATACTTTTTTTAAAAAAATGTATTTGGTACAGGGTCTTGCTACACAGTTCAGACTCATAGTGACCCTCTTGTTTTAGCCTTCTTAGAGCTGGGATTATAGGTATGTGCCACCATGCCTGGTCTCAGTGGCCAGCTCAGCATGCCTGGCATGGTATGCAGTACCAGGGATTGAACCTGGGTCCTTGGGCTTTCCCGGCAGTTGCATAGACCGCTGGGTTATCTCTCTGGCCCTCATTGCATGATATTTTATGGTGTAGATATACATGTGCAGCATTGTTTGCCTGAAGAGCACGTGAGCAAAAGTGTTCTGGATTTCTTTGTTGGGTCTTGGAATGCTTGCGTATATGTAACGAGATGTCTTGGGGGTGAGCCCCCAAAATAAACTAACAGAATTGACTGGTACCTCATAAACATGAACCAGTGGAAGTTTTTTTGGCTTTTGCCAGCCAGGCCACTATGTCATCCCCAAGCCACCCACATGGATGTCTGCTACTCACCTTTACCTGGCCTGGATGAGGCCTGGGGCAGAGTCACGCACATACAATGCTCCAAGGCTCAGTATTCAAAAGAAAAATCTGAGTTACTCACACACATTTACAATTGAACAAAGGCTGTGGCCAGGTAGAGCACTGTCTGGTGTGAGTGAGGCCCTGGGTTCCAGCACCAACACCTCAGGGAAGGAAGAAAATGAACAACTGTCCCAGAAATCTGTCATTCATGTCCTGCTGATGTGGTCCCTTGGGTTGCGAGGTGCTTGGGGCTGCAGCTGAGGCAAGCTTTAACTCTGAGCCCTGGGGACAGATCCTCACCCTTGTACCTGCTGTTGTAGTGGGACCTCTGATCTTTGATCTTTGACCCTGACCTTCCTTCCAGCCTGCCAGCTTCTCCTCCCACCCCCCACCTCCAAGTCTGGAACAGCTCATGGTGTCCAGCCTCAAGCCAAGGTTAATATTGGGAGGTATTTTGAGACCCTGGAGCCGAATCTTCCTGGGTTTGAATCTCAAAATCTTTACCTGCTTACTGGCTGTGTGACTTGGGGCACATGTCCACCCTTTCCAAACCTTCACTTCTTTATATTTCCAAGTGGGGGCAAGGGTGGGATGTGCTTATGTGTTGCTATTGTGAGGAATGTGTGGGCTGAGAGTCACATACTGGTTTTTTGTTTGTTGGGTTTTTCTACTTTTTTTTGATATGGGGTCTTACTACACAGTTTGGATTTGTGGTGATCCTCCTGTTTCAGCCCTCCCTGGCACTGGGATTACAGGAGTACACCACAATGCCCAGTTTCAGCAGCCAGCACGGTGCTCCCGGGGTTCTGATGCCCATACAGCATGCAGGACCAGGGATCGAACTCAGGACCTTGTGCTGGCCAGGCAGGCGCTTATGCCACTGAGCTATCACTCCAGCCCCTCCACTTTTTTTTTTTATTAATATGCATTTAAGCACATCCAGAGCACAGCTGTTGTGAGGAGCTGGTCCACGTGCTTGGCTGTCTGTTCTTCTTTCTCTCCCTTCATGTGCTAGTGTTGCCCCTGCCGTGATGTCTGCTCAGCAGTGTTGTAAGGGTGGAAGACTGATACTGGGGGTGGGGCGGGGGCCACTCTGTTGCTTTGGGCCCCTTGGTTGGTACAGGAGGGCTGACTGTCCCGCACATCTCGGGGCTCCGAGTCCATGACTAGGGCCATGTCTTCACACTCTGGTAAAGAGCAAAGCAGCCGGGCCGTCTGGGGAGCAGGCTGCAGCCCCATTTCTCACCCACGGTGCTGGTGCCTCTGCTGGGCATGGGGCACAGGGCTGAATTCAGGGCAGTTGTTCTGCCGACCAGGCCCAGTCCTGTCCCCATGCCCCCAAGTGGCTGATCCGAGGGTCAGGGAAGGTGCTAAGGACCCAGGTGGCCCCTCTGAGCAGTGCACTGGACCTTCAGGTCCCAGGGGCCTCCTCTCTGTCTGAATTAAGCATCGCCTGGGAAGCCGGTGCAGGAGTGCGGAGCATGCGCATGTGCGGAGCCGCGTGTGATCTGCGCCTGGCTCCCGCCGGCTGCTCATGTTTGCTTCTTCCTTCACTTGGCAATGCCCTGAGGGAGCCTAGGCCTCCACAGGCCAGGCAGGTGCCGGCGTGGAGCCGCATCTCCAGCCCCCGGCCCCTCTTACACAGATCTTCGACCCCTTCTGAGCCTTGCTCCCTGCATTCGGTTTCCTCTCCTTTCTGAGGCCCAATTTCCTCTTTCTGTCTACGCCTGGTTCCTTAATTGCCCGCTGTTTAATGTTGCTGAAGAGTCTCGTGCAGTCAGTGCCCAGGTACAGATCTTTCTGTCTCTCTTGACCTGTTGTCCCCTCTGGTACTGGGAACCAAACCATGCTAGGCGGTCACCGTTCTCCTGAGCTCCGTGCTGCACCTGGCCTTTTTCTGTGTACCTTACCGTCTCCACCAGTGTCTGTCTTCTGCGCACTAACTTGGCCGGCTCTTTAAGTCTTACTGTACCCCAGGGGTCATGCCTCATGGCATTACGTGAGCGTGTGTGTGAGAATCTGTTCTCCCTGCTATCCGCCTTAGGAATGCTGCTCTGGGTTAGGTGTCAGGAATGCGTTGGCACTGCCCACCCTGGCTGTCCCTTTGGGTGCAGGGAAGAGGGATGGTCAGATGGGCTGGGAGAAGAGGGGCCTACAGGAGGGTCTGGACCTCAAGGGGGTGTGGACATCAGCTGGTGAAAAGGCTGCTGTCATGTGGAAATAGCACGTGATTGTGGCAGACAGTGGCTCCTCTGCCTTGGTGTCAGCGCTCCTGGTGGGCGACACGGGGACCAGGCTGAGTGTCTGCAGCGGTGCTGCCCTGTGGGAGCTGGCGTGTGTCTGAGTCCCAGGGTCCCACAGTGCTGTTTGTATTGCTGTGGACTCCACAGCTTGCAGGCATTGCCTTGGAGAAGAGCATGTGGTGTGGTGGCCCCACTGTCCCAGCCCTGATCGTTTGGCTCCTTCCTCTCAGCAGAGCAGGGTTGAGCAGGCGGCTGCCGTGTGCAGCACAGCATGTGGCAGGGGCTCTGTGTACCTGTGGCGGTGGGCCCCTGAGTCTCTGTGCTGGGCTGTGCCGCGCTCCTCCAGCGGCCCATCACCCTGTCGAGGTCTGCTGGGATTTCATTTCCTGCCTGTTTTCCCTCCCTCCCACTCCCGCATGTTCCCCGGCACAAGTGTACGCGGGTCTCAGGTGGCCTTCGTTCGCCTCCTCAATGGCAGGATACAGAAGCTGGAGCCAAGTCACTTGAGATCCCATACCAGGCAGTGGCAGTGGGTCCTGGCACCCAGCTGTCCCTGCAATGCCTGCGCTGACCCCTGTGGCCGTGGTGAGGTTGGGCACCATCTGCCAGTGCTGTCTGGAGGAGATCCTTCGCACACTGATCCCTGAGAGGTCAAGGCACCTGACACTGTCTCTGGGGACATTCTTATGCAGGGTGGTGGCCCCATGGCTCCCGTACTTATTCTGTGGTTTGTTTGGCTCCCCCACCACCTGGCTCTGGGCTTCCAGGGCTGCGGATGCCAAGACAAGTGTGTCAAGTGGGCGTTTTGTGGCACCTCAGGGGCCCTCTTGATGCTGCCCCTCTCTCCCAGGTCGCATCAGCTTCTATGAGGAGTATGGCGTCATCCGTGACATCCTGCAGAACCACCTGACCGAGATCCTCACGCTGGTGGCCATGGAGCTGCCCCATGACGTCAGCAGCTCCGCAGCCGTGCTGCAGCACAAGCTCCAGGCCTTCCGCGCCCTGCGGGGCCTGCACAGGGGCAGCGCCGTCCTGGGCCAGTACCAGGCCTACAGCGCACAGGCACGCAGAGAGCTGCAGAGGCCCGAGAGCTTCCACAGCCTCACACCCACCTTTGCAGGTGCGCTTCCCGTGGACCACTGGGGTGCGGGCTGCCAGCGGTTGCAGCTGTCCAGTCCAGCCCCTTTGCTTCTGGGCAGAGAAGCTGGAGATGGGATTGGCAGGAGGGTGCTCAGGGCATGGTCACCTTCCTTGGGCCCGATGGTCATTGCAGCGTATGAGGCGCTTGTTGGCGCTCACAGGGCAACTGGCCTCACATTGGGGATCTCAATCTGCCTTGGTGCTGGCCAAGCCCGGGAGGCTCCCTGGAGGTTTCTGGCTGCTAAGATAGACCAGGCTGCCCACACTGGGCTTTTTTCCTTAACCTTGCAGTCCATGTAGCCCTCCTAAGTAGGTGCAAACTGGCTAGTTACAGGTCAAGACCTTGTGGGCAGATGCCTCCAGGGCCACCTTCCAGATGGTTCTGGGAGTTCAGTGAGCTCTAGCAGAGGGTAGTGACCACTTGCAAGAGCAGCAGTTGTCCACAGAGCTGTGGGAGGTGCCAGCTGCCTCAGACCTCGTGCACAGACCCACAAGGCAGAGGCCAGTGTCACCTCCTCGTATAGGTGAGGAGATAGGAGGCTCCCTGAAGCCATGACACTAAGCCAGGCTCTTAGCACCATCACACACACACACACACACACACACACACACACACACTGATTTGCACACACATGTGCTCACCCATGCCCCTTGCCATCTCCTGGCCCACACCTGACCTTCATTTGAGTGTGGTGGGCCCTCTAAGCAGGAGGGGAGCACCTGTTCCCGTTGGACTCCCTATCCCCCAAGTGTCAGGATCCCCACCTGTTTTCCCAGCATGGGATAGCTCTGGCTGGAGTAGGATCCTCAGGGACCTGGGGAATCTGGTGTCCCTGCTGCAGGTGGTCCTGGAGGTTGGTTTCAGAACACCAGGTGGGAAGAGGGGATACCAAAGATGGGCTAGAGTCTGGGGTCACCAGGCAGGGCTCTGTGGAGGCCTTGGGGTGCAGTGGGCTGGGCCTCACCTTCTGTTCTTTCCTTGCACCAGGTGTCCTTGTGCACATTGACAACCTGCGCTGGGAGGGCGTGCCCTTCATCCTGATGTCCGGCAAGGCCCTGGATGAGAGAGTGGGCTACGTTCGGATCCTGTTCAAGAACAGGGCATTCTGTGTGCATCGCGAGGGGCACTGGGCCCCAGAGCAGAGCCAGTGTCTGCCCCGGCAGATCATCTTCCACATCGGGCACGGTGAGCTGGGTCATCCTGCCATCCTGGTCAGCCGGAACCTGTTCAGGCCATCTGTGCCCGCGCATGGCTGGATGGAGCTGCAAGAGCGGCCTGGGCTCCAGGTTTTCGGCCGTCCCCTGTCCGATTTCTATGCCTATAGCCCTGTAAAGGAGCGAGACGCCTACTCCATCCTCCTGTCCCATATCTTCCATTGCCGGAAGGAGTCTTTCATCACCACAGAGAACTTGCTGGCCTCCTGGGTCTTCTGGACCCCATTGCTAGACAGCCTGGCCCACGAGGTCCCACGCCTCTACCCAGGGGGAGCGGAGACTGGCCACCTGCTGGACCTAGAGTTTAATGGCGGCCACCTGACCTTCTCCCAGCAGCAGCCTGAGCAGCTGGTGCCAGGGCCAGGGTCAGCCCCGAAGCCCAGTGACTTCCGGGTCCTCGGGACCAGGTACCGAGAGAGCCCGCTGATCTCAGCCTGGCCAGAGGAACTGATCTCCAAGCTGGCCAGTGACATCGAGGCCACTGCTGTGCAGGCCGTGCGGCGCTTTGGCAAGTTCCACCTGGCTCTGTCGGGTGGCTCGAGCCCCATCGCTCTGTTCCAGCAGCTGGCCATGGGCCACTACAGCTTCCCCTGGGCCCACACACACCTGTGGCTGGTTGACGAGCGCTGTGTCCCTCTGTCAGATCCCGACTCCAACTTCCAGGGCCTGCAGTCTCACCTGCTGCAGCACATCCGCGTGCCCTACTACAACATCCACCCCATGCCTGTGCACCTGCACCAGCGGCTGTGTGCTGAAGAGGACCAGGGTGCCCAGACTTACGCTGGCGAGATCTCAGCTCTGGTGGCCAACAGCAGCTTTGACCTGGTGCTGCTGGGCATGGGCACTGACGGGCACACGGCCTCCCTCTTCCCACAGTCGCCCACGGGCCTGGATGGCGAGCAGCTGGTGGTACTGACCCAGAGCCCCTCCAGGCCTTACCAGCGCATGAGCCTCAGCCTACCGCTCATCAACCGGGCCAAGAAGGTGGCCGTCCTGGTCATGGGCCGGACAAAGCGTGAGATTACCATGCTAGTGAGCCGCGTGGGCCATGAGCCCAAGAAGTGGCCTATCTCAGGTGTGCTGCCAAGCTCTGGCCAGCTGGTTTGGTACATGGACTACGAGGCCTTCCTGGGATGACCGGGCATCCTTGCCCTGATCACTCCTGGGCCTTTTAACCTGCCGTCCTCCCTCCCTCTGAATGCCCCACCTGCCCTGTGTGTTCCTGCTCTCTGGAAGCTGAGATGAGGCCCAGAGAGGAGAGGACAAAGCCCTGTCCCAGCCCCTTGGACGGTCACTCACACCTGGTATTAGGGGAAAGATGCAGGGGCAGGGAGATAGAGACCCTGCTCTGGGTCAGGAGAGAAAGTTTAAGAAAGGCTCTCATGGGATCCACCAGCAAAATAAGCCTGGAGCGGCCTGGGGGTAGCAGGAGAGCCCTTGCCCTGAGCTACTGTGAGCCCCTGGGGTCCATCCCCAGCACTGCCAAAAACACACATTGAGAAAAGAAAGCTACGAACTGTCTCTGCGGAAAAGGGGGACCTGGGTTGGTGGCGAGAAGGGTACAGAGGGCCTCATGGGTGTGGTGCCTTGGGCCAACCCCGAGCCACTCAGCACTGCCTCAGGTTCAGCCCACCCTTGGGTCCTTTCCTAGGCAGCTCCCCTAGGAAGCTGTCCTCTGGCCCTTTCCTGTTCCTTGCTGTCCCCCTCCCCCCGCCTGTCCTAATGCAGAGAGGTAACTGAGATATCAGAAAGTCTCCAGACTACTGTTGGGGGCTCTTTTGCTCCCCTGAGGGCTGCTCCCCGGCTTCTCCACCTGTTCAGGGTTCCCTGACTTCTGGAAGCCAGAGGCTAACATTACCTGTTTTTCTGAACCCCTTGGCGGAGGCTCTGAAATTCCTTTTAAGGAAGCCAACAACAAAAAACAGAACTCCCAAGACTCAGGGCTTTGAATGGTTGAGTCCAGTCTCTGTGTGACGGTCCCCTGAGCTGTCTGGCCATGGAGGCCCAGTGTCTTGCGGAGTTTTTATTTGGTGGGGAGAGACCACTCGGCATTATTTGCACTTCCTTCTAGGCCATGCGTTGAAATCAGTTCTCTCTTTCCCTTGGGGACTGGTGCGGGGGGCCTAGCCAGACCTCCATAGGAAAGGCAGCCTTGTTCAAATTCTGCTTACCTCTCCCCCAGCGGCCTGGGGTGCCAGGACAGACATTCCTATACTAAGAAAGCTCCGCCTAGCAGAGCCAAAGCCCTGGTTGGGGAGCTGACACAGGTGATATCTGGGAAGTTCTACATCCAGCCACCCGAGGGCGCCCACACACTGCCACAGGACCAACTGTGCCTTACCTGTCCTTCCAGGTCAGCCCGCTAGGGTCCTTGGTCCCAGCGCTTGCCCATCTGTTCTTTAGGAACAAATTTCGTTGGTAGTGATGCCAGGATTGCTGTAGAAGGAAGGGTGGACAGGCATCGTGTCACGATTTCTGAATAATACTGAGTCACCGATGGCCCGAGCCTCAGAGGGTCCGTTTTCATGCAGAGAACCCTTGTTGCTTCTCCATCCTGGGTCGGGAGCAGAGGGGTCCAGATCCGGATGGAAGCATCTGGCAGGTGCCCTTATGGACCACGGTGTGCAGCGAGAAAGATGCTTCGTGCTACCCGTCAGTCACATCTGCCCACAAATCTGTGTCTTAAGCCAAGCTTCACAAAGGAGTTCTTCCTCTTCACATCTATTTGATTTCTTTCTTTTTTTTCTTTTCTTTTTTTTTTTTGCAGAACCAAGGTTTGAACTCAGGTCCTTTCGCTTGCCAGGCAAGTGCCTATTCCACTGAGCTATCTCCCTGCCCCTCCTCTTCACATCTGGATTCCCTTGATAGTCTATTTTTCATTTAAAAATGCTGCTTGCAACCCACTAAAGTGAGTTGGGACAGGGTTGGAAAAATAACCCTTGTCCAGCTTTCTAATCTGGTCTGGTGGCTGAGCCCCTCACCCCAACCTGTTGGCTTCTGAGTCTGCCCACAGAAATGCGGGGGTCTGGGTGTTGGTCTTGGGTCTGCTGGGCTGGCAAGGACTTGGATGCCCAGGTAGGGGAGGTGCACCATGTATGGCCCACCTGTGCACTGCAGCAAACAGCCAGGGGATCTCTTCCGGGGCCCAGGCCTGTGTGCAGCACACTGTCCCCACTGTGATGGGGGACGAGTCAGGGGCCTTCTGGAGAGCTCAATTCTGATTTTGGACCTGGAGGCAAATTGCCTGTTAACTGTGAGTAAAATGGTTTCACCTTGTTGATTTTCCCCCCAAATCAACACTTTTCACTTTTTCCCCCTCTGGCCCCAAATTAGCAGCATAATGAGAGCTTCCCTTGGCCTGGACGGAAGGTAATTCCTGCACTTCTGAGTGGCCCCAGGGAGGGCTCTTGGCTGGTGCTGGCAGGGTGGGGCCCCCCTGGGAGTTGCCTCGCTTCCCTGGAATCCTTCCTGCCTCTCTCCAGCCTGGTAGGATGGAGCAAGGGAGGGGAGCTTCCGGTGAGCCTCATGCGCTCTGCCTAGATGCAGCTTTTAGGCAGAACGACTTTTCCCCCTGCCAACCGTGTGCAGCCCCGTGGCTGCCCCGCCTGGTTACATTTTGTTGTATGCTGTGGGAATGCCTTCCTGTAGGCCTTGGGTCCGCAGAAAGTGTGCAAACAGGACACAGGCAGAAGGCTCCAGGGGGTCCGGATTCCCCCAGTCCCCACCCTGCCTGCCACCAGACGCTGCTCTCTGCAGGGAATTCTGCTCCGCACAGCTGTCAGGGCAAGCAGGGTGTCCTGACAGAGATGAGATAGGACAAGGAATTGTGCGGGACCCAGGACATCTGGGGACACCTGAAGAACACTCTGCCCACTAAGGTTTGAGACAGCCAGGGAACTTTGTCCCCAGGTGTTTATCAGAATCTTCCCGCCAGATGTCCCTGTCCTCTCTCCATCCTTGTATGAGAGCCACACTTCTCTTTGCTCCCTGAGAAGGGAGGTCTTTCAGCCTCTGCCTGCCTGCAGCAGGCATGATGAATTCCACGCCATGTTGCTTTCACCACAGCAGGGGAGAAGTGGGTCCCCAGCCCCGTGAGTTGTGGCGGGGAAGGCTGCAGATGAGCGGGGCTTGGTGGGGTCAGGGGTGGTGGCCATGCAGTGACTCACCCTGAAGGGAGACCACAGAGGGGTCTGAATGCCTGCTGCCTCCAGATGTGGCCCAGGAGGGTCTGCAGACCCTGGCAAGAGTGGGTGATGTTTGAAGCGACATCAGTGGCTCTAACGGGGGCATCGTCAGCCTGAAAGGCCACCTAAGCCGGGGCAGGCAGGACACCTTGCCGGTGCTGCGTGGCCAGATGCTTTCATTCAGGGGAGGCGGCAGGAGCCCGAGGCAGTGGGCATCCACAGAAGACCGCAAGAAGGTCTTCCAGAATGTCATATCCCTGGTCTTGGCCAGCACATGAGGTGGGGGACAGCGAGAGATTGCAAGGATGCCAGCTTGCCACCACCAGCTGCAGACAGAAGCAGTGGGGACCTGGGGACACCTTCTGAGATCAAGCAAGCTGTCTGGGCAGTGACTGCTCGTGCATGGCAGGAAAGGCCCTGATGGGCTGGTAACCAAACCCCCTTGCCTCAGTTTCCCTGGGTGTCATGCTGATAGCAGTCTCCTCCCAGCTCTGTCTGTGGGGCATAGCCCAGTGGCACTGTCCCCAGAGCCCACACATAAGGGAGGAGCTGTGGCCCCCTGAGAAGGTCAAGGGTCCTGTTGCCTCCTGGGGGGCATCTTCACTCTCAGCTCCACACCAGGTAGCTGGGGTGTGGGTGACTGTCGGGGAGTGAGGAGTGGAGCAGTGGCCTCTAACCCCTGTCTGCAGCTGGTGTGGGCCAGGAGTTTTCTCAGACAGGGAAACTCCCGGTTTTTATGAAAATGTAGGTACCTAAAATGTTAAGAGCCTGAGAACAGATGCCTTTTTAAAACAGTTTTTAAAATGCCTTTTTGTATGTCAAAGGTAACATTTATTTTTTTGCACAATAAAACTGTTTTGCCAAAAGCTGCGCTCTGGCTGGTTATTCCTTTGGGAACCAGAGTGCAGTGGGGCACAGGCCTGGGCTCCGCTGTTGTCCTGGAAGTGGGGGAGTGGGGAGTCCAAGGAGCTCCCCCCACATCCCCACAGACCCCTGGACCGCAAATCGATCACCTTGAAGATACCAGAGGGAGATGGGGTATCTTTCAGCACCAGGGCCATTGTCAGATTGAACTTGGGCACAGGAGAGGTCGCAGTCTTGCAGGAGTAGGGGACCTGCTATCTCTCATAAAGGTTTAGAGACCTCAGGAGGAGGTCGCAGAGCCCCAGCCTCAGCAGGGACCTGAGCCCAAGTGTGTGGGAGAAGTCCCAGCTGCAGCTGGGGCTGCAGGTGAGGTAGTGGGCACTGTGGGCAGCAAAAGCTGAGAGCAGCAGCCGAAGGGTCACCCTGTGGGCTGAGGCCCTCCTGGGAATGGGAGCCAGTGCCCTTTCAGAAAGCTGCCAAGCTGGGGGCAACGGAACAGCCCCTTGGTTCTGAATGAGGTCTCGTGGCTGCCACCTGAAACCAGTGTCCCAGTGAGTACCCCGGAGGGGGCACTGGAGGGCCACCCTTTGCTGAGCCTTGTCATGCTTTCACAGGAATGGGCCGAGTGAGCCAGGCTGCTCAGGACGCTGAGTCTGAGCAGCTGGGGT
>NW_004524689.1:6046719-6058606 GCF_000260255.1 Octodon degus
CACCACAATGCCCAGTTTCAGCAGCCAGCACGGTGCTCCCGGGGTTCTGATGCCCATACAGCATGCAGGACCAGGGATCGAACTCAGGACCTTGTGCTGGCCAGGCAGGCGCTTATGCCACTGAGCTATCACTCCAGCCCCTCCACTTTTTTTTTTTATTAATATGCATTTAAGCACATCCAGAGCACAGCTGTTGTGAGGAGCTGGTCCACGTGCTTGGCTGTCTGTTCTTCTTTCTCTCCCTTCATGTGCTAGTGTTGCCCCTGCCGTGATGTCTGCTCAGCAGTGTTGTAAGGGTGGAAGACTGATACTGGGGGTGGGGCGGGGGCCACTCTGTTGCTTTGGGCCCCTTGGTTGGTACAGGAGGGCTGACTGTCCCGCACATCTCGGGGCTCCGAGTCCATGACTAGGGCCATGTCTTCACACTCTGGTAAAGAGCAAAGCAGCCGGGCCGTCTGGGGAGCAGGCTGCAGCCCCATTTCTCACCCACGGTGCTGGTGCCTCTGCTGGGCATGGGGCACAGGGCTGAATTCAGGGCAGTTGTTCTGCCGACCAGGCCCAGTCCTGTCCCCATGCCCCCAAGTGGCTGATCCGAGGGTCAGGGAAGGTGCTAAGGACCCAGGTGGCCCCTCTGAGCAGTGCACTGGACCTTCAGGTCCCAGGGGCCTCCTCTCTGTCTGAATTAAGCATCGCCTGGGAAGCCGGTGCAGGAGTGCGGAGCATGCGCATGTGCGGAGCCGCGTGTGATCTGCGCCTGGCTCCCGCCGGCTGCTCATGTTTGCTTCTTCCTTCACTTGGCAATGCCCTGAGGGAGCCTAGGCCTCCACAGGCCAGGCAGGTGCCGGCATGGAGCCGCATCTCCAGCCCCCGGCCCCTCTTACACAGATCTTCGACCCCTTCTGAGCCTTGCTCCCTGCATTCGGTTTCCTCTCCTTTCTGAGGCCCAATTTCCTCTTTCTGTCTACGCCTGGTTCCTTAATTGCCCGCTGTTTAATGTTGCTGAAGAGTCTCGTGCAGTCAGTGCCCAGGTACAGATCTTTCTGTCTCTCTTGACCTGTTGTCCCCTCTGGCACTGGGAACCAAACCATGCTAGGCGGTCACCGTTCTCCTGAGCTCCGTGCTGCACCTGGCCTTTTTCTGTGTACCTTACCGTCTCCACCAGTGTCTGTCTTCTGCGCACTAACTTGGCCGGCTCTTTAAGTCTTACTGTACCCCAGGGGTCATGCCTCATGGCATTACGTGAGCGTGTGTGTGAGAATCTGTTCTCCCTGCTATCCGCCTTAGGAATGCTGCTCTGGGTTAGGTGTCAGGAATGCGTTGGCACTGCCCACCCTGGCTGTCCCTTTGGGTGCAGGGAAGAGGGATGGTCAGATGGGCTGGGAGAAGAGGGGCCTACAGGAGGGTCTGGACCTCAAGGGGGTGTGGACATCAGCTGGTGAAAAGGCTGCTGTCATGTGGAAATAGCACGTGATTGTGGCAGACAGTGGCTCCTCTGCCTTGGTGTCAGCGCTCCTGGTGGGCGACACGGGGACCAGGCTGAGTGTCTGCAGCGGTGCTGCCCTGTGGGAGCTGGCGTGTGTCTGAGTCCCAGGGTCCCACAGTGCTGTTTGTATTGCTGTGGACTCCACAGCTTGCAGGCATTGCCTTGGAGAAGAGCATGTGGTGTGGTGGCCCCACTGTCCCAGCCCTGATCGTTTGGCTCCTTCCTCTCAGCAGAGCAGGGTTGAGCAGGCGGCTGCCGTGTGCAGCACAGCATGTGGCAGGGGCTCTGTGTACCTGTGGCGGTGGGCCCCTGAGTCTCTGTGCTGGGCTGTGCCGCGCTCCTCCAGCGGCCCATCACCCTGTCGAGGTCTGCTGGGATTTCATTTCCTGCCTGTTTTCCCTCCCTCCCACTCCCGCATGTTCCCCGGCACAAGTGTACGCGGGTCTCAGGTGGCCTTCGTTCGCCTCCTCAATGGCAGGATACAGAAGCTGGAGCCAAGTCACTTGAGATCCCATACCAGGCAGTGGCAGTGGGTCCTGGCACCCAGCTGTCCCTGCAATGCCTGCGCTGACCCCTGTGGCCGTGGTGAGGTTGGGCACCATCTGCCAGTGCTGTCTGGAGGAGATCCTTCGCACACTGATCCCTGAGAGGTCAAGGCACCTGACACTGTCTCTGGGGACATTCTTATGCAGGGTGGTGGCCCCATGGCTCCCGTACTTATTCTGTGGTTTGTTTGGCTCCCCCACCACCTGGCTCTGGGCTTCCAGGGCTGCGGATGCCAAGACAAGTGTGTCAAGTGGGCGTTTTGTGGCACCTCAGGGGCCCTCTTGATGCTGCCCCTCTCTCCCAGGTCGCATCAGCTTCTATGAGGAGTATGGCGTCATCCGTGACATCCTGCAGAACCACCTGACCGAGATCCTCACGCTGGTGGCCATGGAGCTGCCCCATGACGTCAGCAGCTCCGCAGCCGTGCTGCAGCACAAGCTCCAGGCCTTCCGCGCCCTGCGGGGCCTGCACAGGGGCAGCGCCGTCCTGGGCCAGTACCAGGCCTACAGCGCACAGGCACGCAGAGAGCTGCAGAGGCCCGAGAGCTTCCACAGCCTCACACCCACCTTTGCAGGTGCGCTTCCCGCGGACCACTGGGGTGCGGGCTGCCAGCGGTTGCAGCTGTCCAGTCCAGCCCCTTTGCTTCTGGGCAGAGAAGCTGGAGGTGGGATTGGCAGGAGGGTGCTCAGGGCATGGTCACCTTCCTTGGGCCCCGATGGTCATTGCAGCGTATGAGGCGCTTGTTGGCGCTCACAGGGCAACTGGCCTCACATTGGGGATCTCAATCTGCCTTGGTGCTGGCCAAGCCCGGGAGGCTCCCTGGAGGTTTCTGGCTGCTAAGATAGACCAGGCTGCCCACACTGGGCTTTTTTCCTTAACCTTGCAGTCCATGTAGCCCTCCTAAGTAGGTGCAAACTGGCTAGTTACAGGTCAAGACCTTGTGGGCAGATGCCTCCAGGGCCACCTTCCAGATGGTTCTGGGAGTTCAGTGAGCTCTAGCAGAGGGTAGTGACCACTTGCAAGAGCAGCAGTTGTCCACAGAGCTGTGGGAGGTGCCAGCTGCCTCAGACCTCGTGCACAGACCCACAAGGCAGAGGCCAGTGTCACCTCCTCGTATAGGTGAGGAGATAGGAGGCTCCCTGAAGCCATGACACTAAGCCAGGCTCTTAGCACCATCACACACACACACACACACACACACACACACACACACTGATTTGCACACACATGTGCTCACCCATGCCCCTTGCCATCTCCTGGCCCACACCTGACCTTCATTTGAGTGTGGTGGGCCCTCTAAGCAGGAGGGGAGCACCTGTTCCCGTTGGACTCCCTATCCCCCAAGTGTCAGGATCCCCACCTGTTTTCCCAGCATGGGATAGCTCTGGCTGGAGTAGGATCCTCAGGGACCTGGGGAATCTGGTGTCCCTGCTGCAGGTGGTCCTGGAGGTT
Source organism: Octodon degus (assembly GCF_000260255.1). Taxonomy (NCBI): domain Eukaryota; kingdom Metazoa; phylum Chordata; class Mammalia; order Rodentia; family Octodontidae; genus Octodon; species Octodon degus. The sequence goes on from NW_004524689.1 coordinate 6,050,201, forward strand.
GGTTTCAGAACACCAGGTGGGAAGAGGGGATACCAAAGATGGGCTAGAGTCTGGGGTCACCAGGCAGGGCTCTGTGGAGGCCTTGGGGTGCAGTGGGCTGGGCCTCACCTTCTGTTCTTTCCTTGCACCAGGTGTCCTTGTGCACATTGACAACCTGCGCTGGGAGGGCGTGCCCTTCATCCTGATGTCCGGCAAGGCCCTGGATGAGAGAGTGGGCTACGTTCGGATCCTGTTCAAGAACAGGGCATTCTGTGTGCATCGCGAGGGGCACTGGGCCCCAGAGCAGAGCCAGTGTCTGCCCCGGCAGATCATCTTCCACATCGGGCACGGTGAGCTGGGTCATCCTGCCATCCTGGTCAGCCGGAACCTGTTCAGGCCATCTGTGCCCGCGCATGGCTGGATGGAGCTGCAAGAGCGGCCTGGGCTCCAGGTTTTCGGCCGTCCCCTGTCCGATTTCTATGCCTATAGCCCTGTAAAGGAGCGAGACGCCTACTCCATCCTCCTGTCCCATATCTTCCATTGCCGGAAGGAGTCTTTCATCACCACAGAGAACTTGCTGGCCTCCTGGGTCTTCTGGACCCCATTGCTAGACAGCCTGGCCCACGAGGTCCCACGCCTCTACCCAGGGGGAGCGGAGACTGGCCACCTGCTGGACCTAGAGTTTAATGGCGGCCACCTGACCTTCTCCCAGCAGCAGCCTGAGCAGCTGGTGCCAGGGCCAGGGTCAGCCCCGAAGCCCAGTGACTTCCGGGTCCTCGGGACCAGGTACCGAGAGAGCCCGCTGATCTCAGCCTGGCCAGAGGAACTGATCTCCAAGCTGGCCAGTGACATCGAGGCCACTGCTGTGCAGGCCGTGCGGCGCTTTGGCAAGTTCCACCTGGCTCTGTCGGGTGGCTCGAGCCCCATCGCTCTGTTCCAGCAGCTGGCCATGGGCCACTACAGCTTCCCCTGGGCCCACACACACCTGTGGCTGGTTGACGAGCGCTGTGTCCCTCTGTCAGATCCCGACTCCAACTTCCAGGGCCTGCAGTCTCACCTGCTGCAGCACATCCGCGTGCCCTACTACAACATCCACCCCATGCCTGTGCACCTGCACCAGCGGCTGTGTGCTGAAGAGGACCAGGGTGCCCAGACTTACGCTGGCGAGATCTCAGCTCTGGTGGCCAACAGCAGCTTTGACCTGGTGCTGCTGGGCATGGGCACTGACGGGCACACGGCCTCCCTCTTCCCACAGTCGCCCACGGGCCTGGATGGCGAGCAGCTGGTGGTACTGACCCAGAGCCCCTCCAGGCCTTACCAGCGCATGAGCCTCAGCCTACCGCTCATCAACCGGGCCAAGAAGGTGGCCGTCCTGGTCATGGGCCGGACAAAGCGTGAGATTACCATGCTAGTGAGCCGCGTGGGCCATGAGCCCAAGAAGTGGCCTATCTCAGGTGTGCTGCCAAGCTCTGGCCAGCTGGTTTGGTACATGGACTACGAGGCCTTCCTGGGATGACCGGGCATCCTTGCCCTGATCACTCCTGGGCCTTTTAACCTGCCGTCCTCCCTCCCTCTGAATGCCCCACCTGCCCTGTGTGTTCCTGCTCTCTGGAAGCTGAGATGAGGCCCAGAGAGGAGAGGACAAAGCCCTGTCCCAGCCCCTTGGACGGTCACTCACACCTGGTATTAGGGGAAAGATGCAGGGGCAGGGAGATAGAGACCCTGCTCTGGGTCAGGAGAGAAAGTTTAAGAAAGGCTCTCATGGGATCCACCAGCAAAATAAGCCTGGAGCGGCCTGGGGGTAGCAGGAGAGCCCTTGCCCTGAGCTACTGTGAGCCCCTGGGGTCCATCCCCAGCACTGCCAAAAACACACATTGAGAAAAGAAAGCTACGAACTGTCTCTGCGGAAAAGGGGGACCTGGGTTGGTGGCGAGAAGGGTACAGAGGGCCTCATGGGTGTGGTGCCTTGGGCCAACCCCGAGCCACTCAGCACTGCCTCAGGTTCAGCCCACCCTTGGGTCCTTTCCTAGGCAGCTCCCCTAGGAAGCTGTCCTCTGGCCCTTTCCTGTTCCTTGCTGTCCCCCTCCCCCCGCCTGTCCTAATGCAGAGAGGTAACTGAGATATCAGAAAGTCTCCAGACTACTGTTGGGGGCTCTTTTGCTCCCCTGAGGGCTGCTCCCCGGCTTCTCCACCTGTTCAGGGTTCCCTGACTTCTGGAAGCCAGAGGCTAACATTACCTGTTTTTCTGAACCCCTTGGCGGAGGCTCTGAAATTCCTTTTAAGGAAGCCAACAACAAAAAACAGAACTCCCAAGACTCAGGGCTTTGAATGGTTGAGTCCAGTCTCTGTGTGACGGTCCCCTGAGCTGTCTGGCCATGGAGGCCCAGTGTCTTGCGGAGTTTTTATTTGGTGGGGAGAGACCACTCGGCATTATTTGCACTTCCTTCTAGGCCATGCGTTGAAATCAGTTCTCTCTTTCCCTTGGGGACTGGTGCGGGGGGCCTAGCCAGACCTCCATAGGAAAGGCAGCCTTGTTCAAATTCTGCTTACCTCTCCCCCAGCGGCCTGGGGTGCCAGGACAGACATTCCTATACTAAGAAAGCTCCGCCTAGCAGAGCCAAAGCCCTGGTTGGGGAGCTGACACAGGTGATATCTGGGAAGTTCTACATCCAGCCACCCGAGGGCGCCCACACACTGCCACAGGACCAACTGTGCCTTACCTGTCCTTCCAGGTCAGCCCGCTAGGGTCCTTGGTCCCAGCGCTTGCCCATCTGTTCTTTAGGAACAAATTTCGTTGGTAGTGATGCCAGGATTGCTGTAGAAGGAAGGGTGGACAGGCATCGTGTCACGATTTCTGAATAATACTGAGTCACCGATGGCCCGAGCCTCAGAGGGTCCGTTTTCATGCAGAGAACCCTTGTTGCTTCTCCATCCTGGGTCGGGAGCAGAGGGGTCCAGATCCGGATGGAAGCATCTGGCAGGTGCCCTTATGGACCACGGTGTGCAGCGAGAAAGATGCTTCGTGCTACCCGTCAGTCACATCTGCCCACAAATCTGTGTCTTAAGCCAAGCTTCACAAAGGAGTTCTTCCTCTTCACATCTATTTGATTTCTTTCTTTTTTTTCTTTTCTTTTTTTTTTTTGCAGAACCAAGGTTTGAACTCAGGTCCTTTCGCTTGCCAGGCAAGTGCCTATTCCACTGAGCTATCTCCCTGCCCCTCCTCTTCACATCTGGATTCCCTTGATAGTCTATTTTTCATTTAAAAATGCTGCTTGCAACCCACTAAAGTGAGTTGGGACAGGGTTGGAAAAATAACCCTTGTCCAGCTTTCTAATCTGGTCTGGTGGCTGAGCCCCTCACCCCAACCTGTTGGCTTCTGAGTCTGCCCACAGAAATGCGGGGGTCTGGGTGTTGGTCTTGGGTCTGCTGGGCTGGCAAGGACTTGGATGCCCAGGTAGGGGAGGTGCACCATGTATGGCCCACCTGTGCACTGCAGCAAACAGCCAGGGGATCTCTTCCGGGGCCCAGGCCTGTGTGCAGCACACTGTCCCCACTGTGATGGGGGACGAGTCAGGGGCCTTCTGGAGAGCTCAATTCTGATTTTGGACCTGGAGGCAAATTGCCTGTTAACTGTGAGTAAAATGGTTTCACCTTGTTGATTTTCCCCCCAAATCAACACTTTTCACTTTTTCCCCCTCTGGCCCCAAATTAGCAGCATAATGAGAGCTTCCCTTGGCCTGGACGGAAGGTAATTCCTGCACTTCTGAGTGGCCCCAGGGAGGGCTCTTGGCTGGTGCTGGCAGGGTGGGGCCCCCCTGGGAGTTGCCTCGCTTCCCTGGAATCCTTCCTGCCTCTCTCCAGCCTGGTAGGATGGAGCAAGGGAGGGGAGCTTCCGGTGAGCCTCATGCGCTCTGCCTAGATGCAGCTTTTAGGCAGAACGACTTTTCCCCCTGCCAACCGTGTGCAGCCCCGTGGCTGCCCCGCCTGGTTACATTTTGTTGTATGCTGTGGGAATGCCTTCCTGTAGGCCTTGGGTCCGCAGAAAGTGTGCAAACAGGACACAGGCAGAAGGCTCCAGGGGGTCCGGATTCCCCCAGTCCCCACCCTGCCTGCCACCAGACGCTGCTCTCTGCAGGGAATTCTGCTCCGCACAGCTGTCAGGGCAAGCAGGGTGTCCTGACAGAGATGAGATAGGACAAGGAATTGTGCGGGACCCAGGACATCTGGGGACACCTGAAGAACACTCTGCCCACTAAGGTTTGAGACAGCCAGGGAACTTTGTCCCCAGGTGTTTATCAGAATCTTCCCGCCAGATGTCCCTGTCCTCTCTCCATCCTTGTATGAGAGCCACACTTCTCTTTGCTCCCTGAGAAGGGAGGTCTTTCAGCCTCTGCCTGCCTGCAGCAGGCATGATGAATTCCACGCCATGTTGCTTTCACCACAGCAGGGGAGAAGTGGGTCCCCAGCCCCGTGAGTTGTGGCGGGGAAGGCTGCAGATGAGCGGGGCTTGGTGGGGTCAGGGGTGGTGGCCATGCAGTGACTCACCCTGAAGGGAGACCACAGAGGGGTCTGAATGCCTGCTGCCTCCAGATGTGGCCCAGGAGGGTCTGCAGACCCTGGCAAGAGTGGGTGATGTTTGAAGCGACATCAGTGGCTCTAACGGGGGCATCGTCAGCCTGAAAGGCCACCTAAGCCGGGGCAGGCAGGACACCTTGCCGGTGCTGCGTGGCCAGATGCTTTCATTCAGGGGAGGCGGCAGGAGCCCGAGGCAGTGGGCATCCACAGAAGACCGCAAGAAGGTCTTCCAGAATGTCATATCCCTGGTCTTGGCCAGCACGTGAGGTGGGGGACAGCGAGAGATTGCAAGGATGCCAGCTTGCCACCACCAGCTGCAGACAGAAGCAGTGGGGACCTGGGGACACCTTCTGAGATCAAGCAAGCTGTCTGGGCAGTGACTGCTCGTGCATGGCAGGAAAGGCCCTGATGGGCTGGTAACCAAACCCCCTTGCCTCAGTTTCCCTGGGTGTCATGCTGATAGCAGTCTCCTCCCAGCTCTGTCTGTGGGGCATAGCCCAGTGGCACTGTCCCCAGAGCCCACACATAAGGGAGGAGCTGTGGCCCCCTGAGAAGGTCAAGGGTCCTGTTGCCTCCTGGGGGGCATCTTCACTCTCAGCTCCACACCAGGTAGCTGGGGTGTGGGTGACTGTCGGGGAGTGAGGAGTGGAGCAGTGGCCTCTAACCCCTGTCTGCAGCTGGTGTGGGCCAGGAGTTTTCTCAGACAGGGAAACTCCCGGTTTTTATGAAAATGTAGGTACCTAAAATGTTAAGAGCCTGAGAACAGATGCCTTTTTAAAACAGTTTTTAAAATGCCTTTTTGTATGTCAAAGGTAACATTTATTTTTTTGCACAATAAAACTGTTTTGCCAAAAGCTGCGCTCTGGCTGGTTATTCCTTTGGGAACCAGAGTGCAGTGGGGCACAGGCCTGGGCTCCGCTGTTGTCCTGGAAGTGGGGGAGTGGGGAGTCCAAGGAGCTCCCCCCACATCCCCACAGACCCCTGGACCGCAAATCGATCACCTTGAAGATACCAGAGGGAGATGGGGTATCTTTCAGCACCAGGGCCATTGTCAGATTGAACTTGGGCACAGGAGAGGTCGCAGTCTTGCAGGAGTAGGGGACCTGCTATCTCTCATAAAGGTTTAGAGACCTCAGGAGGAGGTCGCAGAGCCCCAGCCTCAGCAGGGACCTGAGCCCAAGTGTGTGGGAGAAGTCCCAGCTGCAGCTGGGGCTGCAGGTGAGGTAGTGGGCACTGTGGGCAGCAAAAGCTGAGAGCAGCAGCCGAAGGGTCACCCTGTGGGCTGAGGCCCTCCTGGGAATGGGAGCCAGTGCCCTTTCAGAAAGCTGCCAAGCTGGGGGCAACGGAACAGCCCCTTGGTTCTGAATGAGGTCTCGTGGCTGCCACCTGAAACCAGTGTCCCAGTGAGTACCCCGGAGGGGGCACTGGAGGGCCACCCTTTGCTGAGCCTTGTCATGCTTTCACAGGAATGGGCCGAGTGAGCCAGGCTGCTCAGGACGCTGAGTCTGAGCAGCTGGGGTGACTGCACAGACAGGGCCCAGACCTGGCCCCAGGACCCCCTTTCTCCATGGTAGGCTGCCGGGACCCCTGGCAGCTGTCTCAGTGCCCCAGGGACTGAGGGGGTGGCAGCAGAGCTCAAGGACAGGCTTGGGGGGGTCTCCGAGCCCCATTCCACCCTGTTCTGAGCCCCAGCTGAGGCCTAGCCCCACGCAAACCTTGTGATAGGAGCACCAGCTGTGAGCTGCTGCAGCCTGGAGCACCGTAGCACACCCTGCAGGGTCCTGGGCCCACCTGAAAGAGGGAGCCTGCTGACCCGGGCAGGCCTGGCCTCGCCTGCGTCAGAACTTCGTTAGTCCAGGATGGTGACCGGGAATCCATCTCAGGACCTTACATTTGCCAGACCGGCAAGTGCCACTGAGTTACATCCCTTTCATATTCTTAATTTGAATCATTTTCAAATAAACCACAGTTTTGGGGTTGAAGCTTTTTTTTTTTTTTTTTTTTAACAGGATCTCATCATATAGTTCAGTTTGGCTTGAAATCAGAGCCATCCTTCTAGCTGGGCCTCCTGAGGGCTGGGATTACAGGTGTGCACCACCACACCTGGCTTAAATTGTAGTCCTTGAGAATGTGGGATGGATGGCACAGCAGACGAAAGGCCTGGACAGACAGTAAGTAGAGCCTGTGTTGAGGTCATAGCAAGGCCGGCCCGACTAGCGCTTGGGGGCCTGGCCAGCTGGCCCCAGCTCCTAGAGGGAGGGGAGGCTGGCTCCACTCGCACCCATCTCTCAGTCACCCATTGCCAAAGTGGGGGCGAGGGGACAACCCAACCCCCAAAGGACAAACTTGAGAGTGGGGTGTTGCTTTCATTGGCCCCCCGCTGCTGGCAGTGCCCAGGATGCCTGGGCAATCCCCGCCACACTGCCACACCTCCCCTCCTGCACCACATTCAACACCCTGTAAACACAACGACTTCCAGTGCTGCTGGGACGAGGGCTAGGGGAGATCCGGGGAGGTTGCCAGGGCCATATCTTGGGCACAGGTGACCACAAAAGCTGGCCAGACACCAGGGGACTCACAGAGAGGAGTGGGGCCCTCCCCCCACCGAGCAGGATGCCAGGTGACACAGAGGCAGCCAGTGTACTAGCCAGCTAGCGGCCTCGCCTCCACCCACATCTGCACGTCCGGTCCATACAAAACGAGGCCTACAGCTCACAGAGCACTGTCCCCACTGAGACGTCCATTGCGCGCGTCCCTCCGCTTTGCTTTCTTGCACTCTCAGCCTGACCCCTGGGCCCTTCCTAGGGTCACCTCCAGGACACCTCGGGCTGTCTGGAGAGGGTGCCCCTTTCCATAACAAGGGCAAAGTCCTCAGTGGGCATGTCAGGGCCTGGCACCCTGGCACTGGTCCAGGACGTGGGCAGCAGGAGCCCCAGCCCTGTGCAAGATCTTCTGTTCCCACCATCTCAGCTGACCTGGGGAGGTGTTTGCAGTGGCATCAGCGGGTGCCCTTGGCCTCCAACCCAGGCTGGACCCCTCCTCAGGGAGGGGCGGAGGCCCAGTTCCTGCTCAGCCTACCTGACCCTGACTCTCTCCTTGGGGCTCAAGCTCTATCCCTGTCCACAGGCCTTCAGGTCAGGGCTCCCCTCCCTGAGGTAGACCCCATACCAGGTCCCTGGTGGACCTTTCTCATTCCCGCATGGCAAGGCTGTGCCTCGCCTACCCGCGCTCCTGAAACTTTCCTTCTGAAGCTGGTGGGAACAAGACCCCTCTGCCCACTGAGAGTGGTCACACGTTGCCTGGGCAGCAGACGGCAGGGGGCTTCTTCCTCTCTGGAAAGTGGGTCTCAGGGACAGAAACCAGACAGACAAGAAGCCACAGGGCTCCAGTCCCCCAGCCTGAGGTGCCTGAGTTTCGCCAACCCACACCTTCCGTAGGTGTTGATCAATTCCCTATCTACCCATTCATCATCCATCCATTGACTTATGCATCCATCATTCATCCATCCATCATCCATCCATCCATCCATGCATCCATCCATCCATCTATCCATCCGATGAGCCCAGGTATGGCGGATGCTGGATCCTGGCTGAGATCAGGCAGGAGGGGTTCTCCTTTTCTACACCAAACCATGATTTGCATGTGACATCCTTCCCACCCAGTTAAGAGAAAGGCCTCCTGCTCATCCCTGTGGCCTCCTGCATGTATACAATTGGCACCCAGTAAGTGAGTGAGCCAGGTCTTGTGGTGCCACCTCAGGCATTGCCCTTCTGGGTTTTCTGCAGTCACCAAGGCTCCATAAGCTCCCCATGCTCTACCCCCACACACTGGCTCTGACCCAGACCCTGATTA
>NW_004524689.1:6058786-6069986 GCF_000260255.1 Octodon degus
GGGTAGATAATATATGGATGGATGAATGATGGATGGCTGATGGATGGATGGGTCGATTGATGATCAAGGGATATAGTGGATAGATAGATAAATGGATTGATGGATGAACCGGTGGACCAGCGAATGGATGGATTGATGGATGAGCAGGTAGCCCACTGGTGTGCAGCCTGGCCACACCATCTTGCTGAGCTCATTCATCAGCCAGCCCTGCTGAACCCCTGCCCAGGGAAAAACCAGTGAAGATTCCCAGTCACCCTGTCTGCCCCATGGGAATGTTCTATAGTCTGTCTTTTGTAGCTGAATGGGTAGAATTTGATGTCTGCTCCAGGTTTGTTTTAGGACAGGAGCAAACTTTCCCTTCCTCGCTTGGAGGCTGTCTTTGTTCTGTAGATGGTGCCACCTGGCACTGAGATGGCAAATGAGATTGGGCATGGTGGCACATGCCTATAGTCCTAGCACTAGGAGGCTGAGGCAGGAGATCGCCATGAATTTGAGGCCAGCCTGGGCTACATAGTGAATTTAAAGCCAGCCTGGACTGCACAGTAAGATCCTGTCTCAAAGAGAAAAGTCAGCTTGAAGGTCCCCCACTGGTCCTGTTGGGCACAATCTGAGCATTAAAATAAATAATGAAAATAATGCATTATAATTTTTTAAACTAGGACTCATCAGCCCATATTCATATAAATAAATGAAAGTTTGATTAGGAACAAGATGGTACATACTCTCAAAGTGCCTACCCAGAAGATACTAACTAATTAAGAAGGGAAGACCAGTAACTGTCACAGAAAAACCAGCAGGTATCACCTCAGAATCCCTGCTATCAGTAATGGGACAAATTCGGACCATACTCCCCCTGGCAGAAGATAGTGAGAATAACCCAGCGTCAGCTCTGACTGGGCAAGACAGACCAGGTCCTGGGACACCAACCCAGGTTGAGTACATCTGCAAAAGAAGCAGCTGTCACCTTTACAAGCGGCAAAGGCCTGATCCTAGGGGTATTCAGCACTCCGTCCTTCTGTGCTGTCCACAGCTTGGGCACTAGTAAGGGTTCCATGGATTCCCAAGCCTCAGTGTCAGAGGAAGATTAGAGGGGTGTGGGGTTCTCTGCCATCTCCCCTGCATCACCCACCCTCCAGATCCACAGGACTGCATTTGCTCAAGAGAACATCCTGGTTTGTTCAACAAATATTGGCTAAGGACAGCAAGAGGGCAGATCACTAGGAGAGTGCTTGCCAGCTCCACCCCCACCCCACCCAGTGGAGCTGCACCCTCATTCACCCCAGACCTGGGGTCAGGCCTTACCATGCACCTAGCTTGGGGCCCTGGGAAGGGGGCCCATGGGACTCCAGGGGACTTGGAATGTATGTGCACCCCGACTTCCTTTCTTGTCTCCCCAGCCCTACCAGGAGCACAGGGTTTCCACTGCACCTTTAGTGGAGGCCCTAGGACACCCTCTATGAGCTGGGCCTGAGGACCAGCCTTCTCCATCCATCCTGCAGAACAGCAGGTAAGCACAGTTGAATTGGGGATGTTTGTTACACAGTGAGAACTGAATGGTACAAAGACTTGCTATGGGCCTCAGGGTTCAGTGGGAAGCCATCAAGGCCCCTCCTGAGCTCTACTGTCTAGTGAGAAGAGACTAAATCTAAATCAGACACAATTGGTACCTGTGACAAGTGCTGGGGTGACAACCCAGGCAGGAAGGGTGGGAGCCAGAGAGGAGGGGACATCTTGGCTGGATGCCCTGCATCATGGTCAAGGCAGGGAGAACAGAAAGCTTTGAGGCTGGGAGGGATGGAGTAGAAGAGGGCAGGGGAGGCAAGAGAGGGTGCTGCTTGGGGCTACGGGCCTTGAACTCACCATGCAGCCCAGGCTGGCCTTGAATTCACAGCAGCCTTCCTGCCTCAACCTCTCAGGGAGGCTGAGACGCTGGGATCACAAGGGTGCACCACCACTCAGCCATCTCAGTCTTTTCTGGCCCATGTATGTGTCATGTGACTCCCCCTCTCTCTCCACAGGGGGTCTCCTCTGTGTGTCCAAGCCTCTCTCCTCTCATGAGGACACTTGGCATGGATTAGGTGCCATCCTAATCTGCTGTGACTTCATCTTAACTTGATGTCTACAAAGACAAGATCATATCCCCGGTTGTGGGAGGGACATGAACTTTGGGGGTCACCCATCAACCCATATGGCCTGTGGCAGCTAAGGGATAAAGGAGTGGAGACCACCCAAGGGCCACAGGGCACAGCATTCCCAGCCAGCCTGACCCAGGCAGCTCCCCAGGCGCGGCTGCTCCCTTCCTCACTGTGTGGCCAGGCTCAGGCCAGACTGTCCCAGGTTCCCCCAGTATGTTTCCTCCCGAGCCCACAGGCAGCATGACTTTGGCCTTTCTGACTTGATCCTCTGGGCATCCCAGATTCACGCCCTGTCCTATCCAAGCCAACACAGCTTGCGCTCTGGAGTAGTCCTGGGTTCAAGGCCTGGCTCTGCCCCTTGAGATGAAGGAGGAATCTCCTTCACCAATTTGCTCCTCAGCTTCTGAGGCATAGAATTGGGAGATTCCCGGCCCCTACCCCCTTGGAGGGCCCTGTAGGGTTGGACTCATGAAACACAGAGCCCAGGGCCTGGTATGTGGTCAGTGTTGAATAACTGCAGCTTTTTTTCTTTTTAATCTTTATTCATCCTGTAGGTTTAGACACTATAATATACCTACTGGCTTGAACCACCAGGATACAGGCAGGACCATCCGTCCACATTGGGGCTGGGACCGAGGGTGGCACAAACAGTTCTGATCACTTCATCAGTCATTTTACTAATAAGATGAATTTTAAAACCTTGTAAAAGAAAATATGAATAAAGGAGAGCAAAACAATAATCTGTAAGTGGACTGAATCTAGTTAAGTTTCTTGAGTTTGAATAATTACTGCCTAAATATAAATGTTACTGCTATACATAGCGATTAACATTAGGAAATTATTAAAATTATAATAATCAAGGCTGGGCAAGAGGGCATATGCCTGTCATCCCAACATGAGGGAGGTTGAAGCGGGAGGATTGTTGAGAGTTTGAGGCCAGCCTGGGGCTACATAGTGAATTCAAGGCCAGCCTGCACTGCGGAGGGAGACTGTCTCAAAAAACAAACAAGAAAAACCCATAAAAAATTATAGTAATCAGATTTATTTCATTAAAAGACAGTGTGTGTGTGTGTGTGTGTGTGTGTGTGTGTGTGTGTGTGTGTCTCAGCCCACTCTGGAGGCAGGGCTGGTGCGACATGTGGTGCCAGGGATCAAACCATGGTCCCTGCACACTTGCCTAAGCTTGCCTAAGAAGGCACTTTAGACTGCTGAGCTATCTTGCTGGCCCAAAAGACATTTATTTATATTTGTGATTTTAAAACATTTTACACAGAACAGCAGCGGATTTGTGCAGAGCACACCAAACATCACAACGCACTTGGCTCTTACAGCCATCGTGGCGCTGTGTTTGCAGACAGTCACCCTGTACCACCAGCGGTTCAAGTGGATCAAACTCAGACCACAGCTGCCCAGCACGAGACATACCAATTACAGCCCCGCTGTGAATGTTTTGTTAGCTTGGGACAAGATCTTGATAGTAGTTCAGGCTGGCCTTGAACTCACAGATCCTCCTGCCTCAGCCTCTGGAATTCTGAGATTACAGGGAGCACCACTCTTCCTGGCAGGACACTAATTCTCTTCTTTCACCCCTGTCTCAGCTACAGGGCAACAGCCAGGTCCTCCCCACAGAGGAAAAGGCCTCCCGTCCCCTGGCTGGTTCCTCCAGCTTCCCCAACAGAATACCCGAGGCTCCGTGGAGCAGGGCGTCAAGAATGATGCGCCAGGCTCTCAGAATGATTCTCCCACGGAAGGTGGCGCGGGCCTGACTTGGGCTCCTTCTCCAGCCTCTGCTTCCTGTTGCTGGCCTGTGGGGTCCACGGCGCAGGCCCCCTGCAGGGTGAGCAGCTCTGAATGCCCTGGAAGGAGCAAGCCACGGGGCCCACTGCCCAGGGACGGGCCCACCCCCAGCAGGGCTAAACTTGTGGTCTAGGCAGCTGCCAAGCACAGCACGCCCTGAGGTGGGGACAGGCAGGAAATAGTCCCTGTCCATGGAGGTGCCTGTCATTTGACACAGTTGGGGGGAAATTTCCAGGCTCTATGTACAATCTTAAAATCTGAACTGAAGCCACTGAGTTCAAGTATTTTCCCTTCTGCCAGTGAAAGAAAAATGGACCAAATATGTTTGAAATAATGCTTTATTCTTCTGTTACTGCCTGAAACAAGTCTGTTTATTTATTTTTTACCATCAGCTTCTTCCACTTAAGTGGAAATTTTCTAAGACCTGGATCCTGGTCTCCTATGCTTGTGTTCCTCCCATACGCACATCAGCATACTTCTTCATCCGGCTCCTCAATATTTAACTAAAAAGGGAAACTGGGCTTATAGTGGCACCATTTGTACCAGCCAAATCTTCAAACCACCCAAGTGCCCATCAACTGGTGAACGGATAAAGATTTTTTCTACAATAGAGAACTACTGTGCCATAAAGAACAATATGGTCCAGACATCGCTAGAAAAACGGATGCACCATTAGAACATACTCTTACAGGCTGGGGAGATAGCGCAGTAGAATAAGCACCTGCCTGGAAAACACAAGATCCTGAGTTCAATCCCTGGTACTGAAAAATAAAACAAAACAAACAAACCCCCACACAAAAAACCAACAACATACTCTTAAGTGAACTAAATCAGACACGTGTAAATACCACATTGCTTCTCTGGGGTGAGAAACTGAAAGTGTACATAAGGATCAAAACGTGTAATAGGTGTGAAACAGAAGGAAAATGTTCAGAGGGGGAGGGGCAAAAGGAGGGGGAAGGGAAAGAAAAGAAGAGAAGCACTTAGAAAATTAGAGCAGAAGGAAAACATGAAAAGAAAGCCTTTGTAAATGGGGAGGGAAAGGGGTTGAAGACAGGGTGGGGGATGGGGAAGAACCAAGTTATGTCACGTACACGTACAAATTCTCTATGATGAATGTGATCGTTACGTACATCTAAAATCTACCAATAGGGGCCGGGGAGATGGCTCAGTGGAATAAGTGCTTCCCTAGCAAGTGCAAGGGTCTGAGTTCAATCCCTGGTTCTACAAAAAAAAAAATAAATAAATAAATAAAAAAATAAAATAAAATAAAATCTACCAATAAAACCCAATTGAAAAAAAGTTCAACTGGGCATGATGGTGAATGCCTGTAATTTGCACCAGCCTCCTACTATTTGGGAGGCTGAGGCAACAGGATTCTGTGAGTTTGAAGCCAGCTCAGACTACACAGGGAGACCCCGGTTCAAAGGACCGTTAGTTATCAAGCGAGCAGATGAACAAATACTGGAAGGGTTTTCTTCAAGTACTTAGTGCAATATTCAAGATCTTCAAGATTGTGTGTGTGTGTGTGTGTGTGTGTGTGTGTGTGTGTGTGTGTAAACAACCTGAAAGACCCATGATCCTGTCTGGCAAACATGTAAAGTAGGTATCAACATCAGCCTGTTCACTGTTGTTTCACTGGAAGCGTTTTTTTTAATTATTGTTTTGTTTTATACATATTTAGTACAGGGCCCACAGGGTCTCACTACACAGATTGGGCTCCTAGTGGTTCTCCTGTTTTCAGCCTCCCAAGCTCTGGGATTATAGGTGTGCGCCACCACGTCTAGACTCAATCACAGTCTCAGAACACCCTGAGGGCAGGACTGGCATGGCAGGCTGGGGATTGAACTCCGGTCTCTGCGTCTGCCTAGTAGGTGCGTTAGTCTGCTGAGTTACCTGGTCAGCCCTGGAAGTGTTTCCCCCCGCTTAAACTCTGCAATAATTACTGTCATAAGAATCAAGACTTACGTCTTCCCAAGTTCACATAAACTTGCTTAACCACCCAACCAAGCCCCGTCTCTTCCCTGTGGAGGATTAATGATGTCTGATACAGCTATGTTGCAAGCCCATATTTGGCCAACAGGTGTCGCTGTCTTGTGATGCCTGATCCTTTGTGAAAATTCCCACCAAAGATGGGATCTAACAATTAAAACAGTGAATCCAATAAATCATGAATGTTATAAGATTCAAACCTCTAAGAACCGCTCTGCTTCTGTTTTACATGGCCAGACACCTATCTTATACCAGGGATGCATAACAGGCCTATATTTTATTAATGTGCTCAGGTCTCTTTACCTGAGGATCTGTGCCACACTTCTGTTAGGGACTCCTGCTTTCCTAGGACACTATGATCTCAAAACTCAGCAGAGCCTTTGATTTCACTCTAACACAATGCCCTACACACGTTGTGCTCAGTCACTGCTTATTTATTATTAGTATTTGGTACTGGGGATCAAACTCAAGACCTTGAGCTTGCCAGGCAGGTGCTTATGCTGCCGAGCTTCTCCCCCAGTCCTGGAACTGTGGAGAGCAAGCCCACAGATACAGAAAGGTATTTTCTGCAGCAAAACTCTTGTTCAAGGTCACACAGCTGGTGTGCAGCCGTGCAGAGGTTTGCATCAGGCCTGTGGACTTCCAAACCCTTTGCTCATTCCCTGCAGAACTTAGGGAAGAAGGGAGCAGCTAACCTCGTGAGACAGAAGGAACGTGCTCCAAGGGCCCTAAGTGCGTCTAAGACATGACCCAGTGCTAACACTGGGACAGAAATTCACAGCAACCCACTCCCTAACAATGCTCCTTATCATTTTACTGAGTCAGATTAAAGAAGTAAGCAAACTATCAATGACATCACTACCCAGCCCAGCACTCCTCCCTACTCACTCGCTCGCTCCTGTGGTTCACAGACCCCTGGGCTCAGGAGTTGAGTCAGGCTTCAAGCGCAGGGCCAGTGCTTATCAGCTGATGCTACAGGATTGCAAGTTGGTACGAAGATGTATCTTAAAAGCAATAACAACAACAAAACTCCTATCAGCTGCGCCTATGATTTAAGCGCCTTTTACTCACAGTTCAGCCCTGGGGATTGCTCAGCCCAGCTCTGAGCCATCAAGGTTGGATGACCAGCTTTGCTGTCAGCCCACCTGCCAGGTCCTAAAGGTCAGGAATGAGGGTCCCCAGGAATAAGGGTCCTCACTAGATCAGTAGGATCTAATGACCTAGCAGAGCCAAAGCCCATGGTAGGGTGGTAGACTTCTCCTTAGGAATGTCTCCTTCGGGGCCATCCTATCAAGGGTCCCAAGTGACCCTAGCCCTCTAGTGGAATGATCTGTGCCCCAGCCTTCCCTGGAGGGTTTCCCTTAGCCCCTCAAGATGATGAGGCCTTTAGGAACACAGGCTTCCTTCCCATCACACTAGCCACGGTGCTCTTTCAAGAACTGCTGATCAGAGCAGCTGTGATCCCCCCACATTGCGAACAATGGTTCTCAAACTACTAAGAGGCTAAGTCACCAGGGGTGCTGCACCCCCCCCCCCCGGGGGATCCCAGCCCTTGTTACTCTTTTACACTGAAGTCCCCCAGTTCTTTTAACTGGAAGCACCCCTGGGTTACACACAACCACTGTCCACCTCACAACTCCAGCAACTTAAACCCAGAGTCATACGGACAGCCAGGACAGACCACTGGGTCCACCCTGACCACGCACAGCGTGAGGTGGGGAAACGTACGAGTCTGCTCTTAGCAAAGTGATTTCTTTCCTTTTCTTTTTTCTTTTTTTTTTTTTCAGAACCAGAGATTGAACTCAGGCCCTTGAGCTTGCCAAGGAAGCGCTTACTCCACTGAGCCACCTCCCTGGCCCCATCAAAGTCATTTCTTGAAGAGCACCCGGTCCAAGTGAAGGCTCAGGTACGGACAGGGGCAGGGGAATTCTTTCGGTGAGCTGCGGCTGCAGAGCACGACCAAGAGTCCTTGGAAGTGGGGGCTTCCCAGGCAACCGCGCATTCATTCACTCAATACACGTCCAGGACGCTAAGCCTGGGGCTGGCCAGACTCTGCTAAATGCCCAGGTGCCCAGGCCCTTGGGGTTTCGAAACCCTAAGACCTTAAAACAGCAGTGGAAAGCGAAGCGGCAGAGCGGGCTGTAGGAGAGACCTTGCTGCCTAGGTTACGGAAACAAATCGCACTCTCCGACCCCACCCAGGGCCTGGCAATGCCGCAGCCCTCGGGTTGCGGCAACCCGGGCCTCCCTCCGGCCTTTCCCAAACTCGCCTCCAGGGGGATCCTACCCCGAAGCGGGCAGCGCCAAGGCAGCGGTTTGGATGCCAGCGCAAAGAGGATGCACCGGCCTCGGAAGGGGGTGCGGGCACGTGATCCCTGAAGCCGAGGGCCCCGGGCCGGGGCGGGGCCTTAGGGCGGGGCCTGAGGGGGTCGGGCGGGGCGGGATCTTGGGGGCGGGGCGGGCAGGAAGGCCCCGCCCACATGCTGTGCGCTACTTTTTTTTTTTTTTTTCCACTTTAAAGCGGTCCGCTGCGTTTCGCCCTCTGCACCGAGTCGCGCTCACAGCGGCGCTCGCGAAGGATCCAGGCTCCAGGCGCTGGCGCCGGGGCCGCGGAAGAGGCGACTTCGCTGCCTGCGGCGGGCGCGGCCGGGCGCCCGAGAGCGGCGTCCCGAGGACCCGGTGGGTGGCGCGCGGCCACGCCGTGGGTTGTGGGGGGCGCGATGAGGGTGAGGAGGGGGCGCGGGGCAGAGCCCGGGACAGCGGGGTGGAGCCTGTGTTGTTGCGGGTCCCGGGAGGGGCCGGGCGCCGCCCTGCGCTGTGGCCTCCTGGGAGGCGACTCCGTATCCACCTGCGGGGGCGACGCTAGGCTGGGGTCCCAGCCACCGCGGGGATCGTCGCGCCCGCCTGAGGCTCGAGGAGGCGGGCGCCGAGAGATCCGGGGCGCCGACGAGTTTGGGTACCTGGTGCCCCTGGCCGCGTCCCTGCTCCGGTGCAGAGGCTCCTGCCCCGTCCCCAGCGCAGGATACTGCGACCCTGCCGGGGAAAAGTTAGTTTCGCTTCTCCGGGTACTCTGGGCCCGAGTTCGCAGCGCGGCTCGCTTGGGCCCCTAGGGTCCGGGCCCGGCCCGCAGCGCCTTCCCGGAGCCTCGGGCGCCACCCGGGACGCCGCCGCTGGACCCGAGCCGCTGAGGCTCTTGGGGCCACGCAAGGAGAGCTCAGGGTTGTCAGGAAATCGATAAAACAGAAACATCAGAGCACCTGGAGTGCGCGGGTGGGTGGCGGCGCGGTCACCCACACCTGTGGGTGTACGTACGGGCACCTTGCGATTGTCCGGTTCGAGTTCCCACCGCGGACCACTGCGGAGGCTCAGTCCCGTGGTGGTGCATGGACCCTGGGAGACAGGGACTGCTGGTCTCCCTAAAAGTTGTGTCCCAGAGAGTGTATAGCTGAGTGTGTCTGTGTGTACTTGTGTGTACTTTTATGAATGTGTTCCTGAGAGTGGGTCTCAGAGGGTGCGTGCATTTGTGGTACAAATGAGTGTGTGTGGCTGTGTCCCATTGTGTGCACCCCAGTGTGGCTGTGTTTCTGTAGTGTAGCATGTGTCTCTGTGTGCATCTGTGGGAGCGCCTTTGAACAAGGCACCGTGCGTCCTCCCATCTGTGATCACCAGGCAGGGGACCGACCACTGCCTTGCGGGACCTTTTTGCGTTCTCCAAAGTGGGCCGGTGAGACTCCAGCGGGCACCGCAGTCAGGGAGGCCCCAGCTGGTACCCAACTGGAGCAACCGGCTCTTTCCCTCCTCCTCTCTCGTTTTCTCTGAAAATGCACTGCACGGTTTGGTGGTGACTTGGCAGGGGCTGTTTCCTGAGTGAGTAATATTTAATTAAACACTCCAGCCAGTAGCATCAGCGTCCTGTCATGAGTTGAGTTTTAACAGGTGTTCATGGCAAGAGCGCCATCCTGTGTGACTAAGGTTTGGTGTCCTTGGACGAATTTTCTGTCCCAGGGTAGCAGTTGGGGGTGATTTCATCCCCGGCGCAGGAGAGGGCGAGCTAGCTTCAGCTCCTGTCTCGGTCTCGGCCCCTCCCGAGACAGAAGATGCTAGGTTAAGTGTGGGGGGCACCCCAGCAAGGAGTCGCAGAGTCAGCCCTACAGTGCTTATAGGGCACCTGGCTGGGCCCACTCTTGCTTTTGCAGTGGGCCCCAGTAAGGGTGGTTGCCTTACCCAAGCTGTGCAGCCAGGGCTGCGCACTGAGACCAAGTGCCGGCTGTTGCTGTTGGTTCCTGTCCCCGGCACTGAGGTCATGGGCCAGGCAGCTGCAAAGTGATGGATTAGATCATTTTAAGTGCTCCTCCTCCTTCTGTTCCACTCCTTCTGCAAGGAGCACTTTATCCAGTAGATGGAGTGTGTGTGTGTGTGTGTGTGTGTGTGTGTGTACAGGAAAGTGTGGAGTTGCCCACTGCAGTACCTTTACAAGTCTTCCTTTTTGAGCCCAGTCTGGCTGCAGCCCTAGAAGCAGAGACACCCAAAGCAGTAGCCCTCGGCCAAGCAGGGGCAAGTCAGGCACAGGCTTCAGTGGGGTCCAGCCCTGTGGAAAGCGCATGGGTTTCAGGGACTTAGGAAGGCGTGGGCCTGCCTGGGGCTCTGGGTGATGTCACTTTGGAGTGAGGGTGATGTGTTTCTTGGGCTGCTCCTGCCAGGCGGGTCCACCCTTCAGTGGGTTCCTCACAGATGCCGTGTACAGCTTGCCTGTTTAGAACCAGAATGGATGTTTAACTTGTCCCTGTTGGTGGAGGCCAGTGGCTCTCTGAGGACCACACAGGCTATGTGCCTGCGCTGCGCCAGCCCCTTTCCTGTGTCTTCTGCCTCCAAGGTGAGGGATGCTTGCTTGCAAGGCCTCAGATTCCCAAGGTATTCATGAGAGGAGTCTGGGACTTTTCCAGTTCTCAAGAAGTAGGACCTGGCTGTTGTGTGCATGAATTGATTTATCTTTCTGTTCTAAAAGTTTTATTAGAAACCAGCTGTGGTGGTGGTAGTTATGGTGGTGGTGCATGCGTGTAATCCCTGTACTTGGGAGGCTGAGGCAGGAGGGTCACTGTGGGCTACATAGTGAGGACAAACCCAGCCTGGACTGCATAGTAGGACCTTGTCTCAAAAAATAAAGCAAAACAAGGGCCGGCCAAATAGCTCCATGGATTAAAGTGCCTGCAAGTCAGTACAGGGGCCAGGGGTTCTTTCCCTGGCCTGCCATGCCAGCCCCATTCCTGGGCATGCTGA
>NW_004524689.1:6070311-6081548 GCF_000260255.1 Octodon degus
AGGACTTCCATCTGGGGTTGTCAGCGCAGTTCTTCCCTGTTTCCTGGTTACCTGATTGCAACAACAATCCTCCCAATGCAAGAATTGAAAATCTGCCACAGCCAGGTGCCAGGCACTGTGCTGCTAAGGGCTGTGATGGCGGCCCTCATCGTAACAGTGGGAAACAGTGTCACAGGTGTGGACCAGGACCAGGCTCCTGTCTGAGTCTTGGGCATGGGCTCGTATACACTCCTAAGAACCCAGGGCTGTGTGCCCTCCATCCACCTCTTTGCAAGCAGAAAGCGATTTGGCCAAGGCCTTGAGGCTGTGCCACAGTAGAAGAGAGGCCATAATGAGTCTTCAGTGTCCCTTACCAGGATCGACACACATGTCACACGTGGGCTCATACGTGCACACACAGGCACACATGTACGTATACACACATGCGCATGTACATGCAATGTCAGATCGTCTCTCAGCAATGCTGCAGGGGAGAATCAGGTTGCAAGAGCAGGGTCAGCTTGCCCTGTCTGCCTCGGAGGCGGGGTGTGCAGCTGGAGGACAGAGGCTTCAGTGTCTTGGTGGGCCTCTCTCGGAGTCTCTGTGCACCTTTTTGCTTGTTTTGTGCTGTAAAAGTTTGCTTATTCACTTGCTTAGGCAAGCACAGGGACCAGGGTTCAATCCCTGGCACCATATGCCATGCCAACCTCGGCCCTGGATGCACTGAGCCAGTCATTGAGCCTGGGCGTGATGGCACATGCCTGCAATTCTGGCGCTGGGGAGGCTGAAAACAGGAGGATCACTATGAGTCCAAGCTGTGTAGTGAGACCCTGTACCAAATACATAAAAAACAAAAAATAAATAAAAGTTTGCTTATTGCTAGATGTGGTGGTGCACACCTATAATCTCAGCATGTGGGATGCTGAGGCAGGAGGCTCCTCATGAGTTTGAGGCCGGCCTAGGCTACATAATGAGTTCAAGGCCAGCCTGCCTTGCACAGTGAGACCCTGTTTCAAAAAACACCAAAGGAAAAAAGTTCTGTTTATTGTTTAACCTTAAAAATAATGAGTTCAACCACACCAGCAGTGGCCATAGGCTTTCTGAGCCTCCCAAAGAGCCAGGCAGGAGAATCTGCCCAGGCACAGCCTGGCTCTGTCTGCGTCTCGGAAGCCTGGGCCTCCCACCTGTGCTTGGTGGGCTCCAGGGCTCTGAGAAGTGGATCGGTGAGGGGTAGGAACAGCAGAGCCCCAATGTCACTCTTCCTTTGGGTAGCAGGCCTTACAGTCAGTCACTCAATCAGAAAACCTGTACAGTGGGCTGGGAAGATAGCTCAGCAGCGTAAGCACCTGCCTGGCAAGCACAAGGTCTGAAGTTCGACCCCAGTACATATGCCCTGCTGGTCCTGAAACTGGGTGTGTTGGCACATGCCTATAATCACAGCGCTGGGGAAACTGAGACAGAAAGATCACTACAAGTCTGCCTTTGTAACGAGATGCTGTATCTAAAAAATAAAGAAAAAAACAAAGAAAAATTGAGTGGTATGATGGGGTTCTTGGGGTGCTGGGGCCAAGCGGTGGTCCTCGTTTGCCAAAGGCACAGTGGGTATAATTAGTAATTACTGTCATGGCCAGAAGAAGCAAAGCAGCAATCAGCAGAGTCTGGCCCGCGCAGATCCGTGGCGCTGGCGAGTTAGTTAATAATGGTGTTCTAAGAAGGGAGCTAGAAGCCGGCCGGCTGTGTTCTTACTCCATCTGTGTAAGCAGAAAAACTCCGAGGCCAGCAAACTAAAGTCCAACTGGAATCACAGAACACAGAACTGTGGCCCTCAGTCTATTCCCAGGCCGGAGCTAGTCTGTGCACCCTGAATTCCTGAGCAAGAGGAGGCCAGGTCCCTTGAGTTAGGACCCCGTGCATCCACAGAAATGTATACTGCTACGCCAACGTTCCCCCCAGGGACTTGTGTCTTTTTACCAGGGACCTTGTGCTCCAGAGAAAAGGGACTAGCCCTTCAGGGACTCCTGGGCGCTGACTCTGTAATGACCCTGATTCTAGCAAACTGCTCCTGTGGCTGCCAGTTAGACAGGGGCTCGTTACAGCAGCTCAGGTGATTGGTGGAATTTTAGCTCAGGGCCAACTCACGGAGAGTCTGATGGATCCCCAGCATAGCCCGTGCTTGTTTTTCCATTGGAACAGATGTGCATAGCAGCTGGCAGAATCCTCTCAGTGGTTCCTTAACTTGTGGGGCGAGGTCTACTGTGGTGGCAGAGGTCAAAAGGAAGGCTGTGGAGCTCCTTCCTCCCAGGGAGATGGACATCAGAAGTGACGTGGCAGCCTAAGGGACAACAGAGCTCAGTGCTACCATCAAGGATGACAGATGCTTGGTGTGGAGTTTCTACACTCCCCATTCAGCTCTTCCATTTGGCGTGAGCAAATGCCAATGAGCCCTGCAAAGTGACAGTGGGTTCCCACAGCTTGGCCAGGTGGTGACTCGGATCGTAGCTGCTGAGCCAGGTGTGGCTGCCCTGTGCACATAAATGAATCTGTCTCCTGGTACCTGGCGTGTAGCTTCTGATCTGGCACGTGCCCTTTCCTACATCCTTGTCCATCGGGCTGACCGGAAGCAGTTTGCTCACGGCGATCCACCTGCACTGTCCTAGTGTGGGGCTGCATCAACTCTGAAGTTCCATGGTTTAGCTCACAGGGGTCCTGCTGGGCCTCCCCTTCCATAGATCACCCTGGCCCATTGCATTGATGGCGTGATGCTGATTGGACCTAGTGAGGAGAAATAGCTTCTGGACTTACTGGTTCAGCATCTGTGGGAAATAATCATATGGAAATTCAGGGGTCCCCTCCCTCCCCCAGAGGTCTAGTGGTGTGGAGTTACAGGAAATAAGTGAAAGGTCATTGACCCCTGCCCTGACCAAGAAAGAGGCATAAGGTTATGGATCCGTTTTCATGTTGGCAGGAACACACCCCCTCCTTTGGGTGTATTGCTATGGCCTGTCTCCTAAGTGTCCCTTAAAGGGGCTGGTTTCAAGTGGGGTCCAGGACAGGAGCAGGCTTTGCAACTGGTCTGGGCTGCCATGCAAGTGGCTCTGCCACTCAGGCCACATGATCCAGCTGCTCTGGTGGCACCTGAGATGGCAGTGGCAGATAAGGATGCTGATTGGTGCCTTAGGCCATGAATTGCAGCCCGGGGCTTTGAGGTGCTGGAGCAAGGCCCAGCTGTGGTCTGCAAACAACTCTTCTCCTTTGGAGAGACAATCTCAGTGTGCTGAGAGTAGAAACTAGACCTTTGACCGAGGATCACTTGGATACTATCTGAGCCGAGCTGCTGGTAATAAACTGGGTGTTATCTGACCCGGGGAGCTGTGTCCCCAGGTGTGTGCGGCAAGACTCCATGAAATGGGAGGGGACTGTCATGATTGGGCCAAGCAGGTCCTGAAGGTAAGTGCAGAAGGGGCCAGATGCCCACAGCTCCTACTCCTGCCACACCGCCCTGCCCCCAGCGTGCACCTCTAGGGATCATTGCCCCACCCACCCTGGCATCATTTGATGGAGGAAGGTATGTTGGAATCAGCATCAAAGGGGACAGCTGCAGCAGACAGCCCCTCTCTGGGATGTCCTTGAAGGACAGTGGTGACACTGATCTTCTCATTGTGTGCATTTGGCTTCGAAGGAGAGAGGGCAGCTGTCAGGTGTACACAGAATCACAGGCTTTGGCCAGAGGTCTGTGGTAGACAGAACTGAGCTGGATGAGGTACTTGGGCCAGACCTCTCTGAGTGGACAGAGGACATGAAGATATTTTTAAGTGCTGGCCAAAATATGACCAAAGTAGAAGACTTTAAAAATCAAGTGGCCAGAGTGACCCATCCCATGCACACCAGCTGCTCTTTCCCTAACCACTGCCACTGCTGCCAAGTGGCCAGGGTTGCAGGAAGGGAATTTGTGCGTGGATTTCCACTCGCCCAGGACTTTGTGGCGACACCCAGTGCTGAGGACCCCATCTGCCAGCAGTGGAGGCCAACACCTCATCCGTGGACTTTGGATGCTTTGTCCACCATCACAGCCTGCTGTTGGGCTTCTCTAGGAACCTGCTGGTGCACCTCACCACTTGTCCGCTGATCTCTGTTGTCCTGAGGCAGCTGGCTCGATGTTCCGGCGGGATGCCTTTGAAAGACCCAGGTGCAGCTCCCCCAAGGTGGCAATATCTCCCACACAGGGCAAAGCTCTCCAGGACGTTCGGTGTGCTCTGACTCAGCGTCCAGTGTACAGTGCACCTTCCCCTGGTGACCTCCTGGTCATATTTTTGGCACCAATTCCCATGATGCTCTGCTGCCCAGAGGGAGGGGCTTCCACCAAGAGACAAAACAGTGGTCCCACTGGACTGGAAATTGAGATAACCACTCGGACACCTTGGGCTCCTCGGGTCTCTGAGTCAGCAAGCTCAGAAGAGAGAAAGGGTGTTGACTGGGGATTGGTTCAGACCCCAAGGGGAAACTGGGCTACTGCCCTATCCTAGAGGGAGATCATTAGGTCCTCTCTTGGTGTGACCGTGCTCCGTGGTTAAAGTCAGCAGGACACTACAACCACCTGGTCTAGGCAGGATCCTTCAAGGAGGAGGCTTGGATCACCCCATCAGGTGAAGAACGGGGGCCCAGAGAGATGCCCTTTGCAGGGAAAGGGAACACAATGCACAGAAGGAGTGTGAGCTACCACCACGTGACCAGTCATAGAAACCAGGGCTAAGGTGGCTGCGAAGGCTTCTTCCTGTTTTCTACATACAGACGCACACAGTGCGCATCTCTGGTATTTCTTTTCTCTTATTCTGTGTTATACAACCTAAGAGGTGCTGAATTTATACTGGAAAGATTTGGTCACCGTTCCTTTTGTGTCCTGGGGATTACATTATGGGATAGGTAGCAGGAGAAAGGCGAGCACCACTCCCGGAGACTGGTGTGCATTCTGGGTAGCACAGGATATGGCCCTGTGCTGGACGCAGCCACTGGTGAGGTATTGCTTTTATCTGGAGATTAAATACGGCTTGGGAAGACGTGTATGGGGGCTGGGCTGGCAAGGGGTAGGCGTACGGTAGTTGGCTCAGGATGTCGAATTGGCTAGGTGGAGGGGCAACCGGAATCTGGGAAAGCATTCTGCAGAAAGGGAGACCTGGTGGTCTGGCCTGTGATTTGAACGGTTGGGCTGCATGTGCTGAGTCTTTTTGGGAGTTTCCAGAGCTCGGTGTATGAGTCAGTGGATTGGGTGGGGAAGATCTGTCCTCAATAAGGGCAGGCATATTCACCCTGAAGGGGGCCTGGGTGGAACAGAATGGCTTTTACATCCATTTTCTGTTGCTGTAACTAAATAACCGAGGCTGGGTAGTCTAGCGAGGGCCTGCTTGATATCTTGTAAGATGGTAGAGGATTAGCGTAGCAGTGAGACTGCCAGTTTAGTCACCAATACCATCCCAGCATGCCATGCTCGTGACAGTGAGGGTCCTAATGACCTCCAGTGACCCAGCTTGAATTTGGGGAAGAGCTTTTAGGGGACACTGTGCACTATGACAAAGGTGATTGCAAGCTCTGTCTCTTGAAGCCAGGCCACCTGGATGTGGGATCTGTGGATTCTCCTTCCTTCGGTCCCTGGGACTCATGTCACCTCCCCACCCTGGGGCTCTCCAGTTTTGGTCTCAAGCTGAGAGTTACACTCTGAGCTTTCCAGGCTGTCAGGTTGGAAGCTGAGCTCCTCTCCTGGCTTCTCTGGGTCTCGACCTTGCCAGTGGCCTAGTGTGGACCTTCTTAGCCTCTGTAGGTGTGTGAGCCAGGCCCCCTCATAATCCCCTCTTGTTTGTCTCTCTGGAAACAGAGATTTATCCAATAGGTCGGGCTCTCTGGAAAGTAGTTGCAGAGGCCTTATGAGTCTGGTGAGGAGGCTGGGCCCGGAAGGCTGGAAGTTGTGGTCCACAGCCCTGACCTGCCAGGCGTGATGGGCCTGGAAGCCTTTCTGAGCTGGGACAAGCAGGATTTGGTGACTTGAGCTGCAGATGCCACTGAGGAGCCCATGAATTCCTGTTTGGAATTCATGGTGTCCAATGTCCTTGGAGAGGGGTGGGGTATGTGGAGGTGCTTTGAACCTGTCCCCAGCGAAAGTAGCCCAGGTGAGTGCATCCAGGTGGCAGCTGGCCCTGGGCCACAGACAGAGGCTGGGACCTTCCTTGCAAGGAGTCGATGGTGACCGAAGAGTGTGCCACTGGGATGCAGCAGCCCAGGTGCAGAGCTTGTGCCTGGCGTTTTTGTCTCTAGCTTCCCCGCAGCAGGTCACCCACTGTTCCAGGGTCCCCCAACATCTTGTTTCCATAGGAAGCAGCTATAGGTGGGTCAGGTGAACCTGGGAGTTCAGACTGATTTCCTTGAGTGCCCTGAATGGGAGACATGAGCCACCCCCACATCTGCGCCTGCACTTCTAGCTTAGAGTGTTTAAGAAATGCTAATGAGAAAGGCCACCTGTAAGTGAGAAGCTGTGAAGGTGCTCTGTTGTCAGCGCCTCTGAGCCATACCCAAGTGTCACCCTTTCTGAGCATCTCCTGGTCTCCGCAGAACTGTGGAGCCGGCATGTCCCGCGTGGGCGGGTCCCCTTCCCTTCCCATCTCTTGGCCTCCGTCGCCCCTCAGTGCCCGTCTTCCCAGCACCAGGCCACACGCAGGGCTGTCTGGACAGATGGCTCGGGATAAAGGTTTCTTCTCTCTTTTAAAAAATTCCTTCGCCTTTCAGCCACTGTTCCCTGAATGGCGGCTCTGTCCTGGCTGTCCTAGTGCCTGCGCTGCGCGAGGTGCCCAGACAGGCCGCCCGGAGGCGCGTCTGGGCTGAGCCCTCCCCATGACTAGGTCTCTGTCTTCCCCTAATGTGTCTCGCCGCAGCTGAGGTTGGCCTTTGCTCACAGGCTGTGTATTTTATGGTGGAAAATTTCAGACACAGACAAGAGCAGAGGCTGATAGGGTGAATCCCAAGCCCCGACCAGCGGCATCAGCCATCCCCGCTGATTCCCTCATTTCTTTAATGTACATGGAAATACCCATCTGGCTTAGGAACGGCTCTGAGTCCTAGAAAGGGCCAGGTGGGTCTTGTGCTGGGGGTGGAGGCTGCTACTGAACTGAAAGAGCTGCCCCTGGGACGCTGCCTCCAGGTTCCTGCAGGACCTCAGGGTCGCCAGAGGGGGGAAGAAGTGGGGATAGACCACAGAGGTCGTTCTTTTATTCAGCGGCGAAGGTTCTGTATGAGATTTAACCTGGTGCCCTGTCTGGGCGGCCTTCTCCCACCCATCCACCTCTGCTGATGCCCAGAAATGCTTGGGGTTGCTGTCGGGCATAGATGAAAGTCACCAATCCCAGAGTCCAGCAAGAAACCCCAAGGATGCTTCTGAGAGCTGCCAGGTGTCAGCTGTGAAAAGTGGCTCTACCTGCAGTGTCTGGGGGACTTGGAGTGTGACCTCTCTTTTCTCTCTAAGGAAATCCCTGGGGAAGGGGCATTTTCTCTGTGGTGCTGAGCTGGGCCTTTGCTCTCCTCAGATACACTTGCTGAGCTTAGGCCAAGTAGAAAATGGGGTTGAATTTCTGTGTTGCCAAAGCTGGTCCCTAAGCCTTGAGGTAGGGGAGCCCTCAGAGCAGGGACAGAGCTTTTGTCACGGTGTAACTCGTGCCCAGCCCTCTTTCCCTCTGAACTTGAGCGGGTCTGCCTGTGTTCACTGGATCCTTTAACCTTTGCAGTGCTACCTCCCTGGGTGTAGACAGTGGGAGCTCAGGCTGGATCCACTTTCTGTGTGGTTTAAATGCCATGTGGCTGACCTGTGGATGTCCACGTTGATGATCTTCAGCCCATGCACACATTCAGGCGGCCGTGGACGTCAGCTTGGATTCGCGTCTCCTCCTGTGCGTGGGGACAGGATGGTGCGGAGTGGGGGACAGTCCTCCCAAGGTCCAGAAGCGCAGGTCTCCATCCAGGGTGTTTCTTGGATGGCCGCCTTGTGAGGCCGGGAAGAGCTCGTGTGGACTTGGTGGCTTGGGTTGGAAAGCACCCAGGGAAAGCTGCCCCTGGGGAGTTGGGGCTCCCAAGGTCCTGGAGTCTGTGGTGGTACTGCATGCATACGGAGCCCTTGACTGTGCCTGGCCTCAGTGTGCACTGCTGCCCACAGCCCTGTCCTGTGCAGCTGCTGGACCCACTGTACAGATGGGAAACCAAAGCCTTTACAATAGAGGCCATGGGGGTGGTGGCGCACACCTGTAATCCCAGCATTTGGGAGGCAGGAGGATCGGCCTAGAACACATAGCAAAAACAAAAACAAACTCGAATGACTCTCCCAGGGACACACAAGAGATCAAGTTGGACACTGTGGTTCTTGGCCCACCAGCCAGCCCACCGCAGTGTCCAGGGGGCCAGCCCTGAGCAGGTGCTCGGTGGTGGTTGGGTGGACTGAAGAGGGAGACACTGGAGTGGTGAGAAAGTGGAGATCCTGACCCTGTGCTTCTCAGGAGTGACCCTGACAGTCAAAGATGTCCCAAAGACCTGCTGGACAATTTTGGTGTCTGCTGGGCTGAGTGGATCTGGCCTTGTCCCTCAGAATCCTTCCACCCACTGGAAATATGCAAGGAGCAGGCAGGCTTGGAAACTGTCCTGAGGCTCCCTAACAGGCTCCCTTTGACCCCTGTGTCTCCTCTGTGTACCCCTTGGGTTCGTAATGCAGAGAGGGCGGATGGGGTGGCAGGGCAGGACACTGGCATGCCCCGAGATCTGTCCCCAGCCCTCTAGGCCAGGGCATGGGTCTCCTTACATGGGTTGTTTTTGTCTGGGAAAAGTCAGTCCTGAGCTTCAGGCTTCCATTACGTTTCCAAGGGATGCTTCCGGTAGATATTTCCAGTGGCAAGTGGCTGAGATGGAGCTCCTCAGTCAAATGAGAGTACTAAACTGGGTCATAAACTCGCAGGTCCCAGGGCCGGGAGGGGAGGACACAGGGCTGTTATGTCCTTTTCTTTCCCCCAAGAGAAGCCCAGGGATCCAGGCCTTTTGAAACCTTACCACCTAATCACTGGGGGTATTGGCCTGTTTTTAAAGTCACAATACTGCTGGTTTCAAATGAAGCGCCTATGGGGTGAATTGGCTTTTCCCGTCCAGATATGAAGGGCAGGACACATGGTGTGGGACCAGCCAGGTAGCTCAGTGGACTGATGTGCCTGCTTAGACAGGCTCAGGGATGGCTTTCGATCCCTCTGGCCACATGCCATGTCAACCCCACCCCCAGGGCTCCCTGAAGGGTGATTGAGACTGGATGTGGTGGCATGCACCTGTAATCCCAGCATTTGGGAGGCTGAAAATAGGAGAATCAGTACAAGTCCGATCTGTGTAGTGAGACCCTGTACCCCCTGTACTAAATACAGTAAAAAAAAACCGCGGCGTGGGTCCCCTTCCCACCGGCACTTGGCCTGACCCATTGCCCACCTCCATGCCAGGCTGCACTGTGGGTAAAACGCAGGGCTGAGAACCAACTGGGCAGATCCCATCCTGACAGGAAGCCTGAGCTGCTCTGCTGACGGAGCCCTGCGGCAGCCACACCAGTCTTCGAGGCTGCCTTCAAGACCTCAATCAGGGACACCCCCCCCATGATGGCCCTCAGTGCCTCAGGGACATTCCATCTGGTAATTCTGGCAACATCCTACACTCCCCGTATCTTCTGTCACCCACTCCCACTTTGCAGATGGGGATGCTGAGGTCCCAAGAGGCTCCTGTCCTTGGCAGGGTAGGATGCAAAGGTGGTGTTGATTCCAAGCCAGGGCTTCAGGCCTCTGCCTGCTTTGCCCTGCAGCTCTCCATCCTGGGCCAGGAAACTGTCCCTGGGTACCGACCGGGCACCCTAAATGGGAGTCCCTGCCAAGGCATCACCTGGGCCTGGGAGGCCACTGTGAGCAGGTGGGAAGTCAGAGTCACCTGGTCCCCCTCTGGGCTGGGGAACTTCAGGGGCCGGGGTGGCCCCCCTCCCAGAACGCCCTGAGCACAAGGTTGCTGACTAATTCTCTCTGCGAACGGCTCAGTTTCACATGCTTGTGTTTCCAGTAACTGCGTGGGTGGATTTGTTTCATTTAAGGAGAAAATAAAACAAAACAAAACATGGAGGGATTTTCTTTCCCAAGAAGAGGACTCGCTAATTACAGGTTCTGCGCGTGCAGCTCCAGGCACCCCCATGCAGTTCCACAGCCAGTGGGGCCCCCTGGCCAATGGCAGCCTCCAAGGAGAACCACTTAGTCACCACAAGCAGGACCAGGTGCCAGAGGTCAGGGGTGGGGAGCGGCACCGCTTGGCCCCTGGGCTGCCCAGGAGCCTCAGCACCCACCCGCCCTGGGCTCTTTGCAGCTCAGCGCTGCCCTCACCAGGCAGGGGGAGGAGCGCCAGGTGAGCCAGTGCCCATACTGGTACACATGCTCAGGACGTGGACCGGTGACACTCTCCAGCTTCTGCTGCAGAAGAGCAGAGAGGCGGCTCCCAGGGCCAGGGAGGGGAGCGTGGGGTGTGTGGGTGTGGGCACGCGCTCGCATGTCCCCAGCCGAGTGATGACAGCACGCCCACTGGGTCCAGAGAACTGGCTGCGGCCAGGGGACTTTGGTATTGGTGATGGGCAGGCCCTGGGGCCTCCACTGTGCCCTGAACTGAGGGCAGAGCCTTGTGTTGCTGGCTGGGGAGGCTCGCCGTGTGCCCATTTGGTGGGTCCGGAAGGGTGGGTGGAGGCTCCTGAAGCCGCCTGTGTGCAGGGCCCCGTGGCCTGGAGCACACGTGTCCTGCAGTCCTGGAGTGGGCAGCAGTTCAGTGACACATGTGGGCACAGCCAGCTTGCTTGCTTCCTGCTTCTTTTCCTCCTTCCCTCCTCTTACTCTTTTTTCTTTTTGGGGGGAGGTAATGGGGTACTCAGGACCTTTTCCTGAGCTATATCCATAGCCCTGTGATCCTCCTGCCTCTGCCTTCCAGAGTGCTGGATCATACAGCCTTTCTTTACGACCGTGGCTGCTTCTCCCAAGTGAGGGGCCACCCTGGGAGCCGCGTCCAGCCTGGATGTGGGGCTGTGGCAGTTCCCGGCCTGGCTAAGACAGGATTGGTGGCTGCAGCCTGGTACTTAGGTTTAGTGTTTAACCTTCTGAGCCTCAGTTTCTCTCTGAGAAATGGGGGCTAGGCATGGATGGAAGCAGGCTGTCTGGCACCATCCTTCCAACAGCTGGGAC
>NW_004524689.1:6082703-6084153 GCF_000260255.1 Octodon degus
TGTGGGGCTAGCTGAGGACAGGCGCAGGGCCCGGAGAATTGTTCTTTTATACATTCAGCAGTCTGGGCTGAATTCATGCTGATCAGGACCTCTGGAGACACAGCCAGACCAGGTGGGGTCCCTGTCCCCAAAGACTTACCGTCCGTGGTCCGGACAGCCACCAGAGTCGGCAGTGGTAATGTGGGAGGAAGGGGCCCTGGCATGGACTGGGGTGCCCTCACTGGGTCTCAAGAGGCATTTGAGCAGCACGGTGAGGTCCCCATCCTGCATGCATCCCTGGCTCACTGTGGCTGGCTTTGCATCAGGGCCTGAACCAGAGCAGCCCTGAGTGTCCACCCTGGAGAGGGACAGGGAAGGCAGAGAGGGGAGGCTGGATGGGCGGCAGGGTGAGGGGTTTGCATGTCTCTGAGTGACCTCTGTACCTGCATGGCTGACTCTCTGGCTGCCCCTTGCCATCTTTAGGTGGGAAGTCACCTGCCTGCCTTTGCTGCCCTCACCCAGACCTCCCTGAAGGACTATGCCTGGGCCTTGGCCCGAGCTAACCACCTGCTGGCCAGGTTCCTGGGTCCGAGGCAGCTGGGTCCAGTGACTGGGGTGCAGCCCAATGTACCTGCTCAGGGCTGGTAAAAGGCTCGGTGTGGCTCTCCAGGTTGATGTGGCTTCTCCATCCCCATGCCCTGCTGTAGTTCTTCCTTCTCAATTTGCATGGCGGAGACTTCCTGCTCCAGATGTGTACAGACACTCCAGAGTGAGTGCCAGACAGTGTCTTAAGTGAGGGGCTGGAGCCGGAAGGAGACAAGACCGGAGGGTGACAATTAGCTGTTCTTGTCCCTGTGGCCAGGACCGCCCTCTGTGTGTTGGATTCGTCCTCCTGCCTGGCCTCCTCCTATACCAAATGGCTTTAACCTCCAGAGGACTTGTCTCCCAGGTGGGTGCAGGTGTGAGGTACCCCCATCACTCTAGTGCCTCTGGAGGCTTCCTAGGGCCTGGAGATCCCGTCATCTCAGTGTCCCCTGAACACCATTGTGGGTTATTTATAATAGCCGCTTTGTTCAGGGGTTCTCCTTTATTCCTTGGTGCACAGGGGAAGGGCACACGCACCACCCCCTTTCCACTGTGAAGGATTTCGGGCTGTGGAGCAGGAGGGAGCTGAGGGCGCTGGGGACCTTACTTGTGAGGAATCCCAGGGAGGAGGTCCCGGAACATTTTCCAGGCAGATTTTGTTGATCACTGCTGTGTTCCTGGTGCCCACCTGGCATGGTGGCTGGAGCATGTGGGTGCTTGGTAGGGATCTGGATGGGTGGGCATATGGGTGGTTGTATGAGGGTTGGGTGAGTGGATAGATGGGTGGTGGATGGATGGATGAATGGGTAGGTGGGTGGGTGAGTAGGTGTATGCATGTATGTATGTATATGTGGATGGATGAATGGGTAGGTGGGTGGGTGAGTAG
>NW_004524689.1:6084738-6117339 GCF_000260255.1 Octodon degus
GGATCATGTCTGTTCACAGCTGCCCATCGCCTTCCTCTTAACAGTGTGCTGGATGTGGGCTGTTTCCCGTTGCCTTGTAGGGGCTTCTCATTTATGTCATCTGTGTCCTGTGGGCTGAAACCTCCCTGGGGGCCAGGTCTAGTGGGATGGGGCTATCATCCACTCGGATATGAAAGGATGGAAGCCCCCATGCTCCAAATTGGCATCTTAGCCAGACATGGTGACACATGCTTATAATTAATCCCATCATTCCGAGAAGCCGAGGCACGAAGGTCACAAGTTCCAGTCCAGCCTGAGCAACTTAGATTGAGTGAGACCCTGTCACAAAATAAAAAATAAAAAGGCCTAGGGCTAGACCTCAGCACAAAGATCCTGCATTTACTCCCCAGTACTGCAAAAAAGTGAAATAGTCGTTTTGCTCACCCTTGTCTGGCCCTTCCACATCTGAATTCCTGAGTCCTGACTCCCGCCTTCAGGCCCAGGCCCCAGAAGCAACTTTGCCAAGGATTCTGATGAAAGGGGCAGCGGGTAATTACAGGTGCTGGAAATAGCCCCACTTCCTGTCAGCCTCCTCCTCCTACCCCCCTCAAAAAAAGAAAACAACAAATTTCCCCAAAAACACTAAGCTGAAAAAAGCTCTTAGACCTTAGTTTAGTCTGCAGGGGCGGCCTGGGTGGGCGGCCTTAAACATTTGCATTCCTGGGGCTTAGCGGCCCCAGAGGGTCCGGTTTCTGGGTTAGTGGTCCCTGAGCAAGCCAGCCAGCAAGCTCCGTGTACAAAGCAGAGTGTGTGCCGTGGAATTCCAAGTATCCGGCAGGCAGGCGGGGGCTGCAGGCACAGGGCCTGCTCTTCAGCGTGGGCGAGAGCCACTGCATGCGACCCTACAGGAGCCCACCCTGACTTAGGTTCACAACCTACGTGCCCCAGGAGAAGCATTTCTGAACTGCAGGGCTTGCCCTGGGCCGAGGACCCTCTCCAGACGGGTGAGAGGCTCTGGGGACGCCAGGGACCAGTGGGGGTGGCAGGGTGCTGAGGCCACCGTTTTCTCCTATGCACCTTAGTTTTCCCTGTGATACGCTTTTGGCAGAGGCGACAAGATGTGGATGACATGACCAAGTCCTGCGGGTCAGGTGAGTGGATAGGAAGTAGCTGAGATACCTGCCCTCCCTGTGCTCCCACCCATCGTGAGCTTGGTGGGCTCCTTACCAACCACCCAGACCCACAGGATTTTGTTCCAGGGATGGAGGCTTCCATGCTCTTTTTGTTGGGTCCATCTCTCCAGGTTCTCTTTAGCCAATACTCAGTGCATGCTAGGCGGCCCAAGGCGGAGTGGGGGGCAGCATTGTCTTGTCTGATCTTCACATTGTCCCTCTGGACAATGTTATTCCTGGTTTGCAGGTGGGGAAACTGAGGCTCAGAACAATCTCAAGTCAGAGCTGGGTCAGGGCCAGAGCTGGGATTCGAACTCCAGGCTGTACAGGTGTTGTGTCTGTCTGTCCCTGGTGCAAGCTTTCCCCAGAATTTCCTTTGTTCTTCCTGTCAGGAATAGTGCCTGTCCCGCCCAATCCTCATCATGCACCGGGCTCTAGGCAAGAAGGACCTCAAGTCCTAACTTGATAGACAGGGGACATTGGCCAAGAGGGCCCCCAGGGTCCTTGCCACTGCACATCTTCAACATCTTGGGAGAAATGGTGTCCATGGTGGACAGAGGGTGAGGGCAGCACCTAGGGGGGCCTGGAACTGCGACCACCTGTTGGTTCCTTTGTGGCTGGAAATTGGCAGGAGGCCAGGAGAGTGGGCAACAAGTGACAGGTGTCAGAGAAGGACGCTGGACTGGCCGGGCCCTGCTGATGGTCAGCAGGAGGAAGCGCCACATTAGCTCGCCAGACACCCCAGCCTTCCACACCCGCCCTCCTGGTGCGCGTCCCAGACCCTTCCTTTTGTTGTCTGGCGCGTCAGACGTCTGTGCTTGCTTGGAGGTTCCTGAATGGGGCTTGGAAATAGGTCACTCCCTTCCCGTGCAGCCAGAACTGACCCGTGTGTGACCTTCCCCGCGGTGACACTGTCTGGCTGTCACTCTTTGATGCTGGCTGTTAGGGGCCGGGCGGCCACTTCATCCCATCTGGCCTTCAGGGGCTTCTCCACCCACCTGCCAACCCCTGGGTGTGCCTTCCGCCAGTGCCTCCTCCCCTCTGCCATGTTGGAAAGGGGAAATCCAAACTCAGGACCTTCCGCCCAAGCAGTGTCTCATAGTGCGCCGGCTGGCGGCGTGAGAGGCTGGGTGAAGCAGACAAGTTCCTGCTGGGCTGTGGCCCAGGGCAGCTGGCAGTGGGATTCTGCCCCCAAGGCCTCTGCCTTCTGTGGAATCACTGGGATTTTTCTGTTTCATTCCTGGCTGGTCCCCAAGCTGTCCTTCCGGGCTGTGGGCAGAGATCATGGTACATATGG
The DNA here is from genome assembly GCF_000260255.1 of Octodon degus. Taxonomy (NCBI): domain Eukaryota; kingdom Metazoa; phylum Chordata; class Mammalia; order Rodentia; family Octodontidae; genus Octodon; species Octodon degus. Next base: position 6,087,187 of record NW_004524689.1, read on the forward strand.
GAGACACTGGCTGGGGAGGTCAGAGGAGCCCACTTCTGCATTTGCCTGGGTGCTCACGCAAGCCTGACTAAAGGGGTCTATATATGGTCCCTGTGCCCCCCACGGGCACTGTTCCCTGCTCTGCTTCCAGCCAGCTTTGCTCCACCAGGCCCTTCCACCATGAAGCAACGGAACCCCTAAAACCATGAGCCAGTTTAAACCCTTGCCCAAAGTGTTGGGTACTTTGTGCCAACTATGGGCAAGCTGACTGATGCCAAATGCCTCCAGGGTTGCCATCAGGAGCCCAAGGAGGACCCAGAGCAGTGGGGTCACAGCAGAGCCCCACGGAACAGGGTGTCTGGTGCCTGGCTGCCAGTGCCTTGCTTTCCTAGACTGTGTCCCTTTGTGGCCAGCTGCAGGAGGCTCCCCTTGGCAAGGCTGGGGGTGCTGGACTCTGTACCCACTGAGGACAGTCAGATGGGGCCAAGGCGGGAGTCAGGACAAAAGCTTGTTGTGCCTCGGAGAAAATCCAAACCTGGGTTTCCCTGCTGTGTTGTTCCATAAAAGGAACTTTGTGTGTGGCTCCAGGTGCCCAGACACTCAGGGCAGGGTGTTGTGGCCTCCCAGCCCCATGTGCTGTGATGGTCACGCTCGTAACCCCTGACTTCTTGGAGCCAACACTGGGCTAGATGGTCATGTTTGGAACAAAAAGTCTGTTCTCCCTGCTGTGGGGCTGCTGTGGCTGGGTCCAGACCAGAGGCAGGTTCTTAGAACACCAAGTGGGGTGGGACCAGGGATGCTGGCCTCATGGACTGGCAGATGGGAGAGGCCGCAGCTGATCCTGGCTTTGGGGCCTGGTTGGTCCTGCCCCCTGGGGCAAGTGACCTCTGGCCTCATTTAGGGACTGAGGTTTGGATCAGGAAGAGGAAGCCAGCCAGGGACAGACAGACAGATACCAGGTCACCTGGCCAAGATGGTAGTGTGGCTGGGGAGGCTCTGGAGTCTTCTTCCCTAGAACAGGGTCCTGGCAGAAGGTGGCAGATGAACCAAAAGTGCCACTTGCTGGTCCAACAGGTGTTTATTGAGTACTTACTATGTGCAACATGCCGTTCTGGGTCCTCATGTACACCATTGCATGAGACCCAGGTCCTTGCCCTGGTGGAGCACCTGTTGTCCTAGGGGGGCTGGTGGCCTGACGCTCATGACCATTAAGCATGGTTGTCCCCTACATGCAGCACAGGGTGCTGGGTGGGGCAGGACGCATCTGCCATTTGGGGGGCGGTGGTGGGAGAGACCTCAGGTGTGACTTCAGAGCAGAGGCTGATGGCAGATAGAGGAGCCCTGGATCCCTAGTCTTTGTGTCCACAACCAGCAGAGGGCTTGATTCCATGTGGGTATTGGGCTTTGCAAAAGCAGCGGAAGTGGGGCTCTGGACAGCGTGGTAGGGAGAGGGGAAGCAGGTGATAAGCTGTCCTGAGTCTAGGGACACAGTGAGCTGCTGCACGGAGTGGCTATGTGTCTTGTCAGCAAGGGCAGTGGCAGGAAAGGGCAGAGAGACAAAGCTAGAAAGGTAGAATTGGGTCACACAGTGCTTTTGTGTGCATGACTTCGACCCTTGCCTTTTCCCGTGCGTGGTACATAGCAGGTGCCTGGTGGTTCTTCTGGGTGGCCTGCATGTTTTGTGGAAGCCACCAGAGGGTTTTGAGCAGGGACACTCCCTTGGGAGGGCACTGTGATGCTATGAGAGGTCTCAGCTTAGAGACTGGCCCTGGACCTCCTCCCCCTCACTCTACCCGGCCAGGTCTTGCCAAAGGCTGCCTGAGCGCCAGCCACCCTCTTCCCTCCTCCGTGGGACGCGTGGCACATGTTGGGTGGCAGGGTTGAACCTGTCATTAGCAGGCCCCTACCATCCAATCAGAGCAGCTGAGCCCACGTCCCCTATGGGGTGCCAGTGGGGCTGGCGGAGCTCAAGGGGGCGCAGACACAAAGCCACGTTTCTAAAAGCAGCTACCGCCAAGATGCCCTCCCACGTGGGTGGTCCAGCTTCCTGGGCTGGTGTGATGCTCCACGGGATTGAAGGTGGAGGGAAAGCCTGGCATGGTGGTGTGTGGCTGTAATTCCAAGAGGCTGAGGCAAGGGGGTGGCAGCCTAGGCCGTTCAGTGCATCCTGTCCCTGCCACGCATAGGAGTGCAGCGCTGCAAGTCCACCTTAGTTATGCTGTCAGGATGGAGGCAAGGCCAGGAGGCAGGGACAGGGTTTGGGGTCCCTGAGGCCAGGGACTGGCTCCCTCCTGCACCTTTATTTCCTCTGTCCCCAGGTGTGTAGCCAGGCCAGCCGCAGCCACTGAGAGGTCAGGAGCATCCTTCTGGGGTAGGATTTGCTCTCTATCTTTGTTGACTGGGTTTTGGTGCTGGGTTCTGCTGGGTAGTGAAGGGGGCCACTGGCAACAATCCCTATGGCCCCACCAACACCCGAGGACCATCACGTCACTCTTCTGAGCTTGGTGTCTCTGTGCCATGGAGGCGGAGGTGCATGTGGGTAACTTGGGCTACTCCCCGTGGCATTGTTCAGAGCTGCCCGCAGGGCATGCAGGACAGTCGATGTGGTGTCCAGGCACTCACTCAGGTGGTCAGCGTGGAGTAGAGTAGGGGCAGTCAGCTCAGGTGACCCTGGGGTGGCTGTCTGCACGTGGCCCTTGTGCTCCCAGGGAGGGGGAGCATGCTGAAGGACCACAAGGGCCCAAGACAGGAGCTAGGGGGCAGGTCTGAGAGCCCAGGCTGCCTACGTCTACCGTCCCCAAGGAGCCACTGGGGCCCAGGGTCCCTGGAGATAAACAGCGGCTGGATCTGCTGCCAGCAGAGTGGGAATTGCCGTCCCAGGGGCTTTCTTCATCCTTGAGTTTAGTCTGTGATGGTTTAATTTGAAAGGCTTTCAGCCTCTGAGTCAAAACACAAAAATCCCCACGGACACTGAGGCAGCTTGGGGCAGCTGGCACTTTCTCTGGGGCTCCATAATCCTTCCCTTCCGGCCTGTGGCCTTGTCCAGCCTTCTAGGCCCTGGGGCCGCCTGGCTCCATCCCCCACTGTCCCCATGCTGTGATGCAGGACCCTGTGCATGGAGGGCACGGCAAGGGCATTGGGTGGCTGTCCACACCCTCAGGCTCTCATAGGACGGCCTGCCCAGGGTGACCAGAAAGCACGCTACGCTCTGCTCTAATGTGCGCCCAGCTAATAGCCATGTGGGGTGTGTCTCCTGGGGTGCACGGCCTGTCACTGCCTCGGTGTGGGCTGTGAAGTAGGCACACGCTAGTCTTTATGGAGACATGGGCTTTAAAGTTGGCTGCTCACCAATGAGGTGAAAAACTGGAAAATGCTGGTAAACTGTGCCATTCGTAAGGCTCTGGCCTGGGTCTAAAGAGGACTGGGGACACAGCGGACCCAGAGCCCTTGGGTGTGTTGTCTCCAGGAGCCTGGGCCTGGGGAGCAGAGTGTGGAAGTGCTTTGGCCATTTCCTGTGGTCCCGACCAGGGCTGGAGAACTCGCTGGACCAGAGGGTGTGTCCCCGGGCTTTGCAGCCACACAGTGCGTGGTCTGCCACAGGCCTGGCTGTGTGCCAATAAAACTTTATTTACAGAAGTGGACAGTGGGTCAGGCCTGGCCTGTGCGACGACCTGTGCCCAGCCCTGGTCTAGTCAAAGAGGATGGCCCCAGCGGGTGGGGTGGTGCACCCTGTTGTCCCAGCAGTCTGGGAGGCTGAGGCAGGAAGATGGTAATTTGAGCCCGGCCTGCGCAATTTAGTGACTTAGTGAGGCCCTGTCTCAAAATAAAACAAAAAAAGAGCTGGGGCTGTATTGCAGTATGAAGACACAAGACTCAAAGTCCAGCAAAAAAGAAAAGAAAAGAAAAAGGAAAAAAATTAAATTTTTAAAAGAACAAAATTCAGAGACCCCAGTAGGCTTGAAAACCAATCCTGCCTGGCAAGTGCAAGAATCCAGTTTTTTTTTTTTTTTTAATTTTATTTATTTATTTATGTGTGTGTGTGTGTGGCCAGCTCAGCCCTCCAGGGGGCGGGGCTGGCTGGCATGTGGTGCTGGGGGATTGAACCGCAGTCCCTGGTCTTTGCTAAGCTTGTTCTAAGTAGGTGCTTTAGACCACTGAACCATCTTACCAGCCCAAGAATCCAGTTTGATCCGTGGTACCACATGGTCATCCTGGCTCTGGAACCCGGGATGAGCTGGCCACAGAAACCAGGTGTGGTGATGCACACCTGTGATCTCAGCACTGGAGGCTGAGACAGGAGGATCACCATGAATCTGAGCTGTGTAGTGAGACCTTGTACCAACCCCCCCCCCAGAAAAAAAAACACAAAAAACAATCTTGGGTTCCTGAGAGTGCCAACCTCTGAACTCGGGTGTGTGAATGGGGTGCTCCAGTCAGAGCTACACTTTGAGGGGCTGAGGTGTGGCATGGACCCCAGATTATGCATAGAAACAGGTGGGTGGCCAGCCCCTGACGCCATGCCCTGTAGCCCACAGACCACCTCCTCCTTCAGGCCCCCCCATAAGCACAGCGGGGTGCTGTGCAGGACACTGTGATGGGGCTGCCCTGTGGGTACTGGGCAGAGATGGACTTCTGAAAGCGCTCCCCTTCTCCTCTGGCCAGGCAACCCCTGGCATTGAACAGAACCTGTGTGTTTTTGCTCTGCAGGATGTGTCAGAGCCTTTAAAAGGTGCTGCTGGCTTTGGGATTCTCTACGAGGGGGTCAGATGTTTCCCCAAAATTCATGAATGTTCTCTCAGAGCCTTAACGATCTGTGCACTGCACTTGGGAAGAGCTTTCTGCCCTTTATGTCATAGGTGGGGAACCTCAGGTCCAGAGAGGTCACTGTCTCCATCAGGGATACCCGGAGGGCCGGGACAGCACTGGGGTGAGCCCTTCCCTCCTGGTGGGGAGGTAGAGTCGGTGGAGTCCCGGGTGTTGGTTCCAGGCTGTGTTTTGGGCCCCACTGGGGTTTCGGTCCCCAGAGCGCTGGTTCCAGGGTCTACAGGCCTCCTAGCCTCGGGCTTTCCCAGCCCCTGTGCTGTGGAGGTTGGGGGCAGCACAGCTGTCCAGGCGGGGCCTTGGTGGCACTGTGCCAAGTAGCAGCCCGCCTTAGCACTGTGACCCCCGCTATGTGACTTGCTCAGTCCGGGCACAGGCATCCAACAGGTCCATTCTAGGTATGGCCTCGTCATTACCAGGCTTTAGGGCTCAGGGAGGAGCAGGGCCCACATGGAGGCTGCAAGGGGCCTCCATGTCGCCATGCATGTCCAGCACAAGGACTGCGGGCAGTTCAGCCCTGGTTAGGACCAGGCACCCTGCTGTGGACGCCATGTGCAGGGGGACAGAGATGAGGCAGAGGCGGTGCGGGCAGGAGATGGTGCAGCGAGTGCCACCAGCCAAGGACTTCATGCAGGCAGGAGAAGGGTAGTGACAGGTGTCAGGAGGGATGGGAGCAGCCCTGAGAGAGACAGCAAACCCAGGGGCAGGTGCTGTGGGGGAATCAGACAGCTGGGGACTGCAGGAGGAGCAGCCGCCCACTCACGTGGGGCCCCTGCCCGCGTTCGGCACACATGCAACATCTTGCCCCAGTGTGGTGTGCTACACAGGGGAGGTACATCAGCCAAGAGGTACATCTGTTCTGCAGCTAAAAACAGGAGCCATGCAGGCCCAGAGGAGCTGGGGCCTGAAGTGCGCCCTGAGTCCGTGTGCTGGCTGGGTTTAAGTGAGACAGCCCTGGGGCCCCAAGGTCCCCAAGGTGGTGGCCTTCCTGGTGGGTGAGAGCCGAAGAGCAAGCCATCCTGGTCTGTTGGGGGTCTCTGGGTCGAACCATGAGGAGTCAGGAAAGCCCTTCACAGTGCCGTGGGCTGGGCGTGCTTGTCTTCCTGGCCCTCTGGGAGACCGAGGAAAGCTGGAGTCCAGCCTGGGCAACTTGGCAGCTACTGAGACCGTGTCAAAATGCAAGAGAAAAAGGGCCGGGGGCACAGTTCACTATGAAGGTGCAGAGTTTAATCCCTGGTATCACAAAACAGAATAGGGATTTGATATTTTCAACCTTCGTACTTTCCTGTACGTGACTTTTATGGTGAAAAATGAGAGTGGTTGTTATATGTCAATATTTACACGGGTCCTGTGGGAGTCTTTGTAGATGTAACTATAAAGACAGACGCCCACGTCACCTGCTGTCCTACCACCTGGAGGCAGCCACTTTGCATTCTGCAGCCACGCGGGGAATGTCGCTCGGTGGTAGACACGCGTCCCCCGTCTACACACGAGGCCTTGGGTCCTGTGCCCAGCAGCCAGCCTGACAACGCAGATGCCAAGTGCCAGAGTGCTCGCGACTTGGCCAGGACCCCTCCGCCGCAGTGCTGTGTCCAAGCTGCCACCACCTCCGGGCTCCCCTTCTCCCTCCGTTCCCCAACTGGGCGGTAACTGGCAGTACGCAGTGTCCTTTTTAAAGAGATAGTGACAAGTAGACACCGGTGTGAGATTTCCCAGGGTCACCACTCTATCTATCCAGACAGCTGAGCCCCAGTGAGCACCCTCACGCTGCTGTGGGGGCCGCAGCGCCTTTTGTCTTGTACAACTGAATTCCTGGGCCCATTAAGCTCCTAGAACTGCCCCTCCAATGTCATCTCTGTGAATCTGCTTCCTCTAGGGGCCTGGAGGAGTGGAGGCGGGTCGTACTTGTCCTGTTGCCACTGGCTGACTTTACTTAGCGTAGTGTCTTCAGGGTTCATTTGTGTCGTAGCACTCATTAGACTTTCCTTATTTTTTATTTTTTATTTTTTATTTTTTGGGGGGTGGTACTAGAGATTAAACTCAGGGTCTTCACACCAAGCTACACCTCCAGAACTTTTTTTTTACTTTTTATTTTGAGACAAGGTCTTGCTGTGTCACTAAGTTTTCCAGGCTGGGCTCAAACTTGAAATCTTCCTGTCTCAGCCTCCCAGAGTTTCTTTCTTTTCCTTTCCTTTCCTTTTTTTTTTTCTTTTCTTTTCTTTTTCTGTACCAGGGATCAAACTCGGGACCTTGTGCTTCCCAGGCAGGTGCTTGTGCTGCTGAACTACCTCCTCGGCCCACTTCCTTTTTAATTTTAGCTTTTTGAGACAACATCTCTCTATGCAGTTCAGGCAAACCTTGAACTTAACTTTGTACTTGAACTCGCAGTGATCCTCCTGCCTCAGCCTCCAGAGTGCTGGGATTACAGGCATGCACCACCACACCCAGACTTGGTTGCCAGCTCAGTGTGCCCTGGGGACGGGGCCAGCGTGGCATGTGGGACCAGGGATTGAACCCTGATCCCGGCACTTGCCAAAGCAGTCAATTAGTCTGTTGAGCTATCTCGGACTATAGAGCTTTTGTTTAATCTGCTCATTCACCTATGGACACCTGAGTCCTTTCTGTCTGTGGGGATTGATGCTGCTAGGGACGCCCCTGTGCACCTCTGTCTCTGAGAGCCCATGTCCCTTCTGCAGGGCACATACCTGGAAGTGGAGCTGCAGGGTCACATGACACTAAGTTTACCATTTCACACCCTCAGAGTGAGGCTTCCAGCTCCTCCACCTCCTTGCCGATACTTGTCCTGTCCTCTTCTGGTTGTAGATGTTCTTTAACACACTTTTCAAACAAATGCATAAACCTTTGATGGAAGAAGAGCACGCCCACCGTAGTTTGTTCCTTCCTGCTTGCCTAGCATGAATGCGTGTCCTTTTGGCGTGCCAAGGTCTATTGCAAGGGCCCATCCTTCATCCTCTACCCCCCCACCTTAGCCCTTGGAGGCCTGGTGGCTCCTCCCTGGCCCTTCCCCACAGTGGGAGGCCCAGTGAGCACTGCTGGACTCTGGGGTGCGAAGGGCTGCCTGCTAGTGCTTCAGCCCTGTGTGCTTCTGTCTGCTTGGGAGGTTGAGCATCTTTTCAGCGCCGTCACGGCTCTTTGAATTTACTGCTTCTCTGAGAGTTGGCTGTGTACATCCTGTGGGCATTTCACTAGCTCCAGCCTGGCCCAGGGTGGGCGGGTCTGGAGGCTCCTGCAGCGGAGTGACAATGATCCAGGTGGCAGAGTGGGGACGCGATGCTCACGAGGAGGCCAAGAAGGGTCAGGCCCAGGAGGTGAGGGTTTAGATCTGCGTGACTGGCAGCCTAAGGGTGGAGGCGGCAAATGCACAGAGTCTGCTGGGGTTCCCCACCCCAAGATATGCCATTTAGGGGCACAGCAGGTTCCAAAGGACACAGAGCCTAGAGCCAGAGGGCAGAGGATGCTGGGAGGGAGGCTGAGGCCACTGGTGGGCAAGGGGTGAGGAGCTGGAGCGTGCAGCCCATAGGTCACAGGGACAAGAGAGTGCCTGGTGCAGGGACGCAGGTGACATTCTCAGATGCTCTTCCTGGGGCTGTTCGCTTGATGGAGCAGGAGTTCTTGACCTTGGAAGAGCTCATTCCCCACAGGGGCTGGGCCTGATTGACTTGGGCAGGGTGGAGGCCCCCAGAAGTGTGGGGGCAGCAAGAGGGGTCGTCCCAGCCGTGACTTTGTGGGTCCTCACCAGCAGGTGTTGGCTGAGCTCCTGTTGTTTGTGCAGGCCTCAGGCTGTCCCCAAGTGACCACGATGTGGCTTATGGGCTGAGGGGTCGGGCAGAAGTGCAGAAACTACCTTCCTTGGGACATCTTCACTTCGTCCCATTCAGGCCTGGCCCCAGATGCGTGCCTGGAGATCGGGAAACATGGGGGCACTTCCTGGACAGCAGCCCGTCCTGGCTTCAGGGCTGCTGAGGCTCTGGAACTGCCTTTTCAAATCACTTCTGCCTCCTGCCGACCCTGGGTCCTTGTCGGCCTGCTGCAGTGCCCAACGTGAGTAGATGGTGACTGTGCCACCCCGCCTCGGGGTCTCAGCCAACACAGACGGGACTCAGGAGTGGCCAGGGAGTAGGAAGGGCCTCTCTCTCTCACTCCACCGAGAGGCAGGGGGGTTGCAGAGAGGCCCAAGGAAATGCCACCACGCACAGTGACTCCTTGCTCTCTGGGGCCGACTGTCCCCTCCAGCATGGCTCTGGGGGAGCAGGAGGGGCAGCAGTGGCCGTGGATTACATTAAAGAGACAGAGGGAGGCAGGCTGGGACATTCAGCTGGTATGTCTGCGTTTGCGCAACAGCCTCAGGACAGCAGGGCCCCTCTTTCCGTGACTTCCTGCTCAGTGGCCCCGGTTTTCTTTTCTTTTCATATAAAGCAAAGGATTTTGTTAATGGTGGCAAATATGTTTAACATAAAAATTGCCCTTTTTTTGGTGGAACCAGGGATTGAACTCAGGGCCTTGTGCTTGCCAGGCAAGCCCTTATTCTCCTGAGCCATCTCCCTGGCCCCCCAAAATTGCCTTTTGAAGCACCTCCCAGAGTCCATTCAGGCCAGGTGTGGTGGTGCACACCTGTAATCTCAGCACTTGTGAGGCTGAGGCAAGAGGACTGCTGCAAGTTCAAGGCCAACCTGGGCTACAAAGTGAGCTCAACTCCAGCCTGAACTGCATAGTGAGACCCTGTCGCAAACAGATGGAAAAAAAAAAAAAAAACCCAAAAAATAACCTATTCAGGGGCACTAAGTAGATTCACACTGTTGTGTTCCCAACCCCACCGTCCACCTCAGCACTGTCTCATCCTCTCCAACTACAACTCTGTTCCCTGACACACTGACTCCCTGTCCCTCTCCCCTAAATCCTGGTGACATCTGCTGGCCCTCTTTATGAATCTGACCATTCATGAGCCCCAGAGAAGTGGAGTCCTGTAGCATTTGCCTTTCTATGACTTATTTCCCTTTGCAATCGGACCTTGGGGGTCACCTGTATTGTGGCAGGTGACAGAGTGTCCCTGGCAGTCCGACATATGTGCCTTTGTGTGTGCCGCACTTGGCTGCCCATTCATTCATCTGAGGGCACTCAGGTGGCTTCGACCTTTGGCTGTCGTGAACAGTGATGCAGTGAATACGAATGCGCACATGAGCAGTTCTGGTTCCTGCTCTGAGTTCTTTGGGACATGTCCCCAAAAGTGGAATTGCTGCTCAGCTGGCAATTCAGAGTTTGTATCAGGAGCTTCCATAGCAACTGTAATATTCCATAAAATGGAGTCTTCTGATTGGGTGGTCCTTAAGGCATCTTTGCACTTTGAAGCGATGTTGTGGTTCTGGGGTCTCTGGGTCAGTGGCTGGGAGGTGGTGGCGCTTTGCATGAGGGTTTGACCACCTGAGTGTTGTGTGAACTGTAACCATGACAACCACCACCCGATGTGCCAGTACATGTCACACCGAGTTGTGCAAGCACCAGGCATTATTGTGGGACCCGGCACGCTGGGACGTGCCGGCTGCCTCGTTCGCCTTCTTTGGGTCTCTCCGAAGACTCCCAGGGTCAGAACCTAGTCTTCACATTTTTTGAGAGGAAAAAAAAAATGAGTGACACGCTGTCCTACTCCTGAAGTGTTATGTCTTGGTGCAGAAGTTGTCTGTGCGCCTAGCAGATGTTTCCTAACTCTTCGCGATTGTTGACCTACATCCCCCGAAGTGAAAGAATGACAAGAAAGAGTGACTGAGGAAAAGAGGCAGGATGGGGGGCAGAAAGAAACCTGGAGGCCAGCAGCTGTTTTCTGACACCTTCGAGCAGGCATATGGGGCCCCCACCTCCACCCCGCACAGGAGCCAGGCAGGCCCCCACTTGGAGCCCAGGGGTTCAGTCACTGTGCTTTGGCAGTAGTTGCCATCCCTGCCCTTGGCGTGAGCAGGGAGCTATAATCACTCCCTGGGAAGATGGGGACATTTGCTCTGTGGACACTGCTTCCGGTCCCCCTCTGGAAGCGCAGGGGGCTGCATGGACAAGTGGAGAAAGCTTTCTGATGTTTCCTCTCTCCATCTGGTCCCTCAGGTTTCCTCCAGGGGCTGCTCCCAGTGTCCTGGTCCTGGCTCCCTGCTGTGGCATGTGGCCTGGGCCATCTGGCTCCAGACCATGTTTCCAGCGCTCTCGCTCTCTCTCTCTCTCTCTCTCTCTCTCTCTCTCTCTCTCTCTCTCTCTCTCTCTCTCTCTCTCTCTGGGTGTTATTGCCTTAAATGCCCTAGCATTCCCAGAAACCTCTGCATAGGCCTGGGGCAAAAGGAGAGGGACAGGGGCTTTCCGGTAGTTTCTGTCTTGTCCCGGAAATGTACCATGTGAATTCCCAGCATGCAGGGCTGCATCAGGGTTAGAGACTGTGACCCTGCTCTTAGCTACAGCTACTCATCTGTGATGATGGAACTGGGGGTTGGGGCCCCTCCAGCCCCTCTTAGGAAAGGACTAAGAAGTTTAAAGAGGGGGTTCACTGCACGGCAGGTCCTGCCCTAACAGCTCCACGGTGGGCACCTGCACCTGCCAGCTGCCAGCCCAGCCGCTCAGCAAGGTTGTTAACTTGCTTCAATCCTGTCAGGGTTTCTGGTCCCCCTGGTTTGGGGATCAGAAATCATGGTAGGGTTTGGGGGAAGCAGCACAAGGCTGGCTTCCCAGCTACGTACCCCCCCTTTCCTTCCCTCCCCCTCCTCCCCTGTCCTGGCACAGTCTCAGCCTCACACCTGGAGCCTCAGCCCTGCAGCCTCCCTGCCTCCTTCCCACCCCTCCCCCACTGTGTCCCACATGGCTGAGGTGGGGCTGAAGATGACTTAAGAGTGCCACCAGGTCACCTGTGTGTGGAGTCCTGGCTGTGGGTGCCCCTGCACGGGAGACACTCTGCTCCAGAAGAGAGGTGCCTGACTCTGGGGGTGCTCCAGGGGTGCTGGGCCAGAGGGTCTTGGGGACTGGTGCCCAGGCTGTGTCTTGGGGGAGCACCTTCCCCTGGTGCCTGGTGACAGTTGCTTGGGGGACACACTACCCTCCGCTTGGCCCTGGGCAGAAGTCTCAGTAACTCCTCTGCACCTGTCAGGCGTGGGGATGAAAAGTAGCTGTGCAAGCCTGGGATGGGCTGCACTTCCGCCCTTGCCCAGGCCCCTGCATGCTGGCTCGCTCGGCCCTGCTTTCTCCGGGTCGCGGGCACTGAGCTCCACAGCAGCCTCCATCTCGGAGCTGTGAGACTCTGGCGGCCATGGCACTGTAATTGTTCCCAGCAGTGTGGAGTGAGGCCTGCGAGGCCTCCAGTGTTTGTTTTGCCTCTGTGTTCGGCCAGTGGTAACCAAGGGCCGCTTCCCCTTGGTGACAGCCAGCGGGCTGGGGCCAGAGCTCATCCAACCTGGCCGAGAGCCTGGGGACCTGCAAGCAGCCTCGGACATAGAGGACAAGCCAGTCCTAAACTGCCTCCGCCCTCCCTGATGTCCCTGTGGGGAGGACCCTGGGTTCTTCTCCTGGCTCTGGCTCTAGGCACTTACAAGGAACATTCCAGAACTCTGGATTCCCCAGTAGGTGTCTGGGATACTGAGGCCACTCACTGGGCAGGAGGTGGGTCATGGGCGGGATGGCTGATTGCAGCCAGGGCTCAAGGCTGAGTGACTGTCCCCCCTAGAAGTTTGGCAGGACCCAGGGTGTGGAGGTAACCCCAGGGCAAAGGAGGCGGAGACAGGGCAGGGCAGGGAGGTGCTGGCCTACCAGGAGGGCTTCATGGAGAAGGGGCTGGGAGAACTACTGTGCTGTGGCCGGGTTGTTAGGCTGAGCACGGGTGAGCTGAGGGGCATCTGTGATGAGCAGGGGGCATCACTGCGCCTTTGTCATCTCAGATGCCAGGTGACCTCAGGCTGAGCAGGGGAATCACAGCCCATGTTGTTGTGTTCCCCCCACCCCGTTTCTGCGGGTCTAGTGGGGCAACAGAGCCCAAATCTGGGACTCTGGAACACAAGGTGGCCCCTCCTCTTGGTGCGCCCTTTACCCTGGAGGCCCTGCCCTGACAGTACCTGGTGTCCCACCCCACCCCCACGTTGGGTCGCTTGGGTCATATGGGGTGGGGCCTGAGAGCCTGTGGCAAGCTCCTGGGTGGGGCACGTGCCTGGCCCTCAGGCTGGTGGGCAGCCCTGGATGTCACACTGCAGGCAGGGCAGGCGACAACTGCCCCCTCGCCCTAAAGGGACCGCGAAGGAGCTGACTGCCTCAGGCACAGGCAGGCTCCACACCTCGGGTTTCTGTTTGGGGCCTGGAGAGCGCGCTGTCGGTCGATCGGGACGGGGTGGGGCTGGGGCGATGTTCTCAAGGAGGCCCGCAGCCAGCCCAGCTGCCGATCCCATTAAACCTCCGTGATTCATGGCCGCGATGGATGCGATCGAGCGAGCCGTTGGGTTGCGAAAACTCGGGTCCCGGCGGCGGGGCGGCGCGAGCTGCTGGCTGGCAGGTCTCGCAGTCTCAGCAGAAAAGAGGCGCCTCTGATATGGGAACGGAAACTCGGGGGCCGGGCAGAGAGGGAGGGGTTCACGCGAGAGGTCCGCGATCCTGCGCCCGCAGGGTGCGGGGGGCTGCGTCAGGTTGGAGGTCCAGCTGCCTGCTGGGATGTGCCAGGCTCGCAGGGGAGGTGGGGGACAGGGACACATCCAGGAAGCTTGCAGCTGCGTCCTGACTGAATGAGAAGCCCAGCTTCGAGAGGAAATACCTCTCCGAAGTGGCCCGTGTGATGTCACACTCTGGCGTGCGTTGGGGTCCGCTGGGTCCCTAGGGGCGGGACCTAGGGGCCCACGGCCAATCCTGGACCACTGTGTGTTTCCAAGGTTGCCCTGGGACCCGCCTGCCCTGCTCTTGGCCCCTCCTCCTCTGCCCCATTGGCCTCCTGGACCCGCCGGTCCTGGATATTGGGCCAGTTTCCCTTTTTCCACTTCCCCTTTTCCTTGCGTGTTCTCAAGAACTACTGAATGGGACAGACCCGCCCCAGAGCCGGGCGGCTGTGCTGACGGATCTGCCCATGCCCAGGCCCTGGCCGCCGCTCCCCACCCAGGGGACCCCCCCACCACTCCGGTCCCAGGAGGCACTGGGGCAGTCAGGCGGTCCCAGCGGCATAGTACCCAAGGGCTTCTTCAGGGATCTCTTTGTCACGCAGGGAGCTTGAAACGGCAAGAGGTGAAAGCAGAGCAAAGTCACCGCGCCTCCTGGCCACTGTTCTTTGCAGAGACGACGGAGCTTGGGGCTGGGAGTGCGTTTCAGGATTTTTGTAGCTGGCTTCTGGCACCAAGGGCCCCAGGAAACCTACCCCCCCCTTTTCCCTGCACCTCTCAATTGCGGGCACATCACAAGTACATGCTGGCTACTGAAGCTGAGCTTTCCGTGGGGTCCCCGTCTTATCCTTAAACTGACCGATGTGGCTGGACCATTATCACCCCCCATTGTTATGGAAGAGGGACCTGAGGCTGGGGTGGGACCCCAGGCCACCCCGCTGGAGCCAATAAGTGGGCCCCAGGTAGCCGGGCTCCACGTTGCCGGTCTCCTCCATCTTTGCGCGATTCAATCCCATCCGCAGTTCCAGGTTCCCGCCCCCCGGGTGTGTGTGTACGTGGCTGAAGTATAAATCTGAGGAATGCTCACCAAACGAGCAATGCCGGGGCAGGTATGCCGAAGACTTGTCACCTCTGGCAGTGCCACATGGGAGGTGCAAAACCGGAGCTCAGGGAACTGACAGGTGTCATGGTCTGTGTAGGGAGGACCCAGCAAACGCCTCATGGATGGGGCCTCCATCTCCCTGGGTGCTGCCCTGAGTCCTCAGTCAGCAGTGCCTTCCTCAGAGGGGACAACATCGCCAGCTGCGTCGGGCTGGTCCGGGTCGCGTCTCGGGTCCCGCTGCATCTACTGGCCCCAGGTGCAGACTGTGCCCCTCATCGCCTCCCTTGCTGGGCTTCCCTTGCAGCCCCCGGCTGCCAGCAGTTTCGGAATGGCTCTCCGCCCCGCAGCCTGATGGACTCTTCGCTGCTCTCCTGCCCCGGCCTTGGCACATCCTGTCCTGTTCGCCCTGCTCTTCCCCTGGAATTCAGCCACGTGTCTCTTCCTATCAGGCTGCCTGCTGAGCGGTGCCTTGGTAGGTGGTTTAGTCATCGCAGGAGCATCAGAGCATACCTAAGCAAACCCAGGTGGCCCAGGTCACCTGCGGCCCACGACCTTGAGATGAGATGGGAGAGTGAGCACAGCCAAGGCACTGTCCTCCGTGGCCTTGCCCTGTGCAGAAGGAGGGCGCCAAAAGCAGCACCTGAAAGCGCAGCGGAGCTAATGTGCGAACCGGAGGCGCCGTGGATGTGCTTGTGTGTTGTGCACTGGGCCGCCCGGCTCCTGCAGCTTGCTTGCCCACACAGTCACCGTGCAGTGCACCTCCCTGTGTTGTCACCACGGCCACGTCGCCAGGTGGAGGGCAATCTTCAGCCTACTATACTCTTTTGCAGACTGCTATTGACTGTGATCTTGTGTGGCACATGCCTTGTCTCCCTTGCTTTTCTCTGTCCCTCACCTGGGTCTCTGTCCCTGTGTCCCTGTGTCAGGAAGCCTGCGTCCCCTCACTTCTTGCTCTCTCTTCTGGTGGTTGGGGAGCCCTCTGCTCCTGACCACAGTGGCCCTGAATGGTCCAGCCGCTGCAGAGCTGGGGGTGAAGACCGGCCTGGGGGATGCGTGCTGACCCGTGTGGGGCCTTGCAGGGACATAGTGGGGACAGCCCTGAGTGTGGCCCTGGTGACATGCCTTTCTGTGTGTCGCCTGAACCACCCTACCTAACGGGTCTGCGGGGACCCAGCCCGAGGGTCATGGGCTGCACCAGACTGAGTGACAGTCCCTGAAAGAATGTACCAGCTTATCCTTGGACACTGCCCATGTGACGGTGGGTCCTGCCACCTGTGTGGATGTCATGTGGGCAGCCAGACCGCGGGGCATCATAGAAGGCATGAGCGAGATCTGGGCAGCAGGGATGATTTCCTGGTGGCAAAAAATGGGGCCTTGGCCAGGGCCGGCAGCTCCAGACATACTCCATTCCTTTCACAGCTGGGTAGGAGCCCGCTGTCCCTGTGACTGTGGTTTGCTCAGTGTTGATACACCCATCCCTTTATTTTTCACAGTGACAAAAAGTGAAGACTTGCAAGTGAAGAGGCAAGGAGACTCAGGCAGCACGGAAGCCAGTGGCATTTTCATTTGCCCTTTCACTTGTTCTAAGTTAGAATCTCAAGGCAGACATGGGTGTGCCCTTGTCCTAGCAGATCTTTGTCCTCACCTGTATTCAGCAATGTAGTGGAATTTTTGATAGCTGAGTAATACTCCAGCCAGGCTCTGGCTGCCAGGACACTTCCTCTCTCCCTGCCTTGTTGTGTCTGTGACCACCCTAACCCTGTGACCCTTCAGCTTGCCTCGAGCTCGGGATTCACTTATTCGCTGCCTTCAGACCCGCAAGACCCTCCCCCTAGTGTGCTCAGGGCTTTCTGGGCTCAGGAGGAAGAAGGTCAAGAACACAGACCCAGAAGTTCTAAAGGCCTTTTCTTCCCAGCCACCTGGCAGGCCGGGGATTTACTGGTCCCCCAGCATCATGCTGTGTGCCGTGAGGTCCCCCAGAGATCGTGTCCCAGTTGCAGGGCCAACACACTGCCCAGTCCTGTGTGTGTGTGTGTGTGTGTGTGTGTGTGTGTGTGGTACCAGGGATTGAACTCAGGACCTTGTACTTGCCAGGCCAGCACTTATTCTACTGAGCTATCTCCCCAGCCCCGTCCCAGTCCCTTTTAGTGCCCTCTCCTGTTCTTGGCGGTGGCCCCAGTGACAAAGCTCAGGCCAGCCAGCCCCACAGACAGCCTCGGCCCCTTGGGTCCACCATGGCCAGTGGCGAAGGACAGGAGGCCCAGAGGCAGGCAGGGGGACACGCATTTCTGCTATGCAGAGGTGGAAGTGAGCAGTGAGGTGAGAGGCTCAGAGATCTGAGAGTTGGAGGGTCAGAGAAGTGGCTGGAAACAAATGGAAAGACTTGGCTTTAGGCTGTTCTGGTACTGAGAAATTCTGATCGCCATGCACAAGTGTCCTTGCAGTCAGAGCAGCCCACCCGTCCGCATCACCGAAAGTGTGACGATGCCCACGGTGGAATATTATGCAACCCCTAACATGAAATATTGATGTAGAGTCCTTGTATCCTCGGGAAAAGCAAGCTGGAGGGCAGGTGCGGTGTGGCCTTTGGCCATTGTCCCTGTCTATACTCGGGTAGGCACCAGGGTGGCCGGAAGGGTTATGCCCTTGTCGCTGTGGGTAGCAGGAGGCAGTGGAAGGGAGCACTTTGGCCACTTTAACTTACGCTGGACACATCTCTGTAGTGAGCTTCTTCGGAGCATGTGTGACCTTAGAAATGGTTCAAGCTGGGCGTGGTGGCACATGCCTGTCATCCTAACATTCAGGAGGCTGAGACAGGAAGGTCGCACAAATTTGAGACCAGCCTGAGCTACAAAGTGAGGGTTTTTTTTTTGGGGGGGGGTTGTACAGGGTCTCACTACACAGCTCAGACTCATAGTGATCATCCTCCTCAGACGCCCCAGTGCTGGGATTCCAGGCATGTGCCATCATGCCTGATTTCGGTGGCTGGCTCAGTGTGGGGCTGTCATGGCATGCGGTACCAGGGATTGAACCTGGGTCCTTGTGCTTGCTAGGCAAGTGCTTAGACTACTGAGCTATCTCTCCAGCCCCCAAAGTGATTTTAAGGTCAGCCTGGAATCCACAGCAAGATCTGTCTCTAAAATCTTATCTCCAGGTAGAACGGAAGCTGTGTTTGTTTGTTTGTTTGTTTGTTTGTTTGAAGGAGCAGAACAAGCGCAAGCCGGGGCTCTCCTTGAAAGTGGATTTGGAGTTCCAAAAGATTGAGTGATAATTCCTTTGAATGGAGTCCTAACCCCCGGGGGCCTCACTGGGAAAAGCCTGCTGATGCCACCCCAGCTGCTGGCTGCAAAGATCTGCAGGGCCCAGAGCCTGCATGTGCACAGCGTCAGGGGGTCACGGCCTATTGGGGTTCTGGCTTTGAGAACCCTGCTTGAGCACCATTACAGGAGTTACAGGGTCGCCCTCAGCGCCCACCCCGCGATGTCTGGGGGCTCCGATGTCCGGCACCCTCTGTCCCCTGCTCCCTCCAAGATGTCCCGACTTAGCAACGCATGGCTGAGCACGTGCCCACCCTGGAGCATGTTTCAAGTGCAGGGGCGAGGGAACGGCATGCGCTATGCCCTGCTGTGTGCCATCTGCTGTACCAGGACCCTCAGCTCCTGTCCACACGTGCACAAATGGCCCCCTTCCCCTGCACCTACTTCTGGGACACGGGAGTCCCCCCGCAGGACCGCAGGGTCAGTCACAGAATAGATTCTGCCCCAAGCGACACCCAAGGCACACCCTGTTGCCTGGGTGCCCTTTGGGCAAGGTCTCGTGTGTCTCAGGGACACTCAGGAGCCCAGCCGCTCGCCTGGAGGAGCCCCAGACCACACCCTCCCTGCCGTAACCAGGCTGCCGCGGTGACTTTGCCTTTTAATTTTCGGTCTCTGTATGAATGTCACGCCTGTTTCCCAGGGGCTCAGTGCAGCTCATCCGGGCCCTTTCTGAAAGGGCCATGAGTAATCTGTGTCCTTCTGTGGGTGTCAGTGGCAGGTGCATTTTTTGGTTTTTTGAGGTCAAAGGCTAGAACTCTGGACTGAGTGGGATTTTCTCTCCAAAATCTCTTGTCAGAACTTTCCAGAAGGGTCCAATCTTTTTGTTGGTTCTGAAGGCAGCGACTTCTCTCCACATCCCTCCCAAGTGGGCCGGTGGAGACTCAAGACGTGAGTCCTGTCTGAGCGCCATAACCAAGCTTATGCAGTGCACCTGAGCAATCCCACCGCACCGCCGAGTGCGTTCCTGTGCCTGCGCCCCCGGGGACTGCGAGAGAGCCCAACCATAATTAGCCGGCAGCACCCAGGCCCGTGGGCGGGTGCTGTCCAGCCAGGCTGCAGGCATTGCTGATTTAATAACAGTCTGCTGGGGCACGTCTCTCTTGCAAAATCCTGGGCTGCAGCCGTGGCTATGTGAGGCAAGAGGCAGAGGGGGAGGCCGCGTTTGATCTTCAGGTGAAAGGAGGCTTTCTATTGGTTACTGCTCAGCATCCTTAACGTGTTCCCAGCTGGCCTCAAAATAATGGTTCTCTGGGGCCTGGTGTGCTCCGGGAGGTAGGTGTGTCAACCCCGGCCATGGGTCCTGGCCACCTTGGTGATGCCCCCCAGGAAGGATACAGACAACAGAACTAAAAGGAAATTACAGCAAAAGTGGTGCCAGGCTGCTAGCCAGAAAGCACACTGCGGGCAGGCGAGGCCCACAGGGCTGTGACTGTTGTTGAGGAACGTCTCGGGTCTCAGGCAGGTGGCCCCGCTGTCCTGGCAGAGCCGCACACACGGAGGGCGTCCTGCCCTTCTAGGTTTCCAAGGTCCTTGTCCTTTGGGGATAGATGGGTGATATAGAGCGTACTTGGAAGTCGTGGAGAAAAATCATTATAATGTTCCCATTCGGGACAGCACAGAGCTTCCCCGCAGTCCTTTCACTGTCAGCGCTGCTCTGCCCATTGTGGACAGCTGACAGCTGTGGCCCTCCACGGGTACAGCCGAGGACACCCCTCATAACATCTGCCCTGGGCTTGCTTGGTGAATGGTACAGTGGGGAGGCTGCGGGTTGCTCCGGAGTAAACTGCTCTGAGATAGAGTGCGTTCCACGCACACCTTTCAGCCTTTTTTTTTCTGGTACTAAGGATTTAACTCAGGACCTTGCGCTTGTCAGACAGGTGCTTAAGCTACTGAGCTATCTCCCTGGCTTCTTTTTGGACTTTGATTCTCTTTTATGTGCTCAGAACATCACTTTGCTAGCCAGGCATGGTGGTATAACCCCTGTAATCCCAGCACTCAGGAGGCTGAGGCAGGAAAATCGTTGTGAATTCAAGACCAGCCTGGGCTACAAAGTGAGCTCAAGGCCAGACTGAACCGCATAGCAAGACTCTGTCTCAAAAAGACCTAAATAAATAAATAAATAAATAAATAAATAAATAAAATCACATTCCTTAAGTAGTCGATGCATTTTAAGCTGTGAAGCAGCTTGGGGTGCAGTGGATACCAGGGACAGTCCTTAGGCCCCATGCTCTACAGGGCCTCTGCTCCCACAGTGGTTTGGCAGTTTGCTATTTATATTGTTGATGGCCTAGAGGGACATCCTGCAGGTGTTGGCACATCCAGGCCCTGCCTCATCCCCCAGGGCGGCGTGGCCCAGCCCATGTCCTTGTGCAAGACAGCCAGGGCTGGTGGCTAGGACTCCCAGAAGAGCAGTGTGTGGGTGTGTGGCATCGGCATGAGTGTGGCCAGAGCCACTGCCACTCGAGTGTCTCGAGGGCTGTCCCGTCAGACCGCCCACATCTTCTCTGTTGACCCGGAGGATTCCTGTGCTCTCTCTCCCAGACACTGTTCTGCGACCTCACCCCTGCCTCTGCCTTGCAGTACCCCCTCTGGGAGCGGTCCTCTTGTCCCTCCGGCCCTCCCAGCTCACAGTGCATTCTCAGGCCTTACTGTGCACTTTGGGGTGTGTTTAGCCCCTGCTTCTCCCGCCCTAGGGGTCCTCATCGCGTCTGGGCCTAGGAATGGGAGAATCTGGAGGGAAGTTGTCTACAAGGTACTTTGCTCCCCTGCTACCCCCAGGAGACCTGAACTGAGGCTGCCGCCACAGCAGGGTGCTAGCTTGGGGAACCCCCTTCCCAGGGCCCAGGCTGGGACTGAATTTCCAGTGAGTTCTTGGAGCCTGGGCCACCCCTTGCCAGGCAGGTGTGAGCCAGGAGCTGTCTGGTGACCCCGGGGACTTGTGTGGCAGCAGTGTGTGGGGGGACTCCTCCCATGGGGATCGGGGTGGCTTGGTCCAAACCCAGGCTTGGTGTGATTTGGGGGGGCATGAGGTGGCCCTGGCCCATGCTGTTGATCCTGTTCACTCTGTTCTAAGTGAATGTAGTGAAGGTGTGCACATGTGGGTGTGCATGTGAGCATATGTGTGTACAGGGTATGTGTGTGTGTGTGTGTGTGTGTGTGTGTCCATCCAGTTGTACCCCGCCCTCCTCCAACCCAGGAGCCTGGACACACAGTACCACACTAATGCTGGAGACCAGTGCCCCTCTTGTTCCCAGCTGTGTGGGGCAGGCAGGGTTGGGGACAGAGGGAGGGAGGAGGAGCTCAGCTGACCCCAATCCTAACCCTGCTCCTTGGGGTAAGCTGAGCTCCTCCTCCTGCAGCGACCCCTGGCCTGGCCTGCGGGCCGCACAGATGCTGGAGCCCTGCATGTGACAGCCAGCCAGGAGCCCTGGGGCAGAGCGCAGGGGCATTGCTCATTCTTTGGGGCTGCCAGAATTCTGGTGGGGCAAGAGGGGTTCAGGGCAGGCATGGGATGGTCGAGGGGTGGGCTTGAGAGGGCTGTGAGGAGGAACAGCTACTCCAGGGGACACGTGGCTATTTTGAGAGTGGCTTTCTGGGAATGAGAACTTGGCACTAAGGAGTGAAGAACAGGAGCCACCAGCCAGAGTCCTGTGAGCCCAGTCAGCCTCACTGCCCAGTGTGTGACATGCGCACAGGCACAAGAGTGTGTGTGTGTGTGGGTGTGGGTGTGGGTGGGTGTATGAGAGTATGTGTGAGTGTGTGAGTGTGAGTGGGTAGATGTGTATGAGTGTGTGTGTGTGTGTGAGCGTGAGTGTGTGGGTGTGTAAGAGAGTGTGTGTGTGTGTGTGTGTGTGTGTGTGTGACAGCAGGGCCCAGTGCAGCAGCAGGACCGCCTCTCGCCCCTGCTGTCCGCTCTACCCGGCAGGACAGTACACAGCCACACTCTTCATACCTTTTGTGGCTTGGCTTTTTGTGGGTGGAGACAAGGCTGAGCCCTCTGCCTCTTGAGCCCAGGCCTTGAGACTCCAGTGGCAGCTCTAGGCCCTGGGAAGCCTGGGCTTCAGAATTCTGCCCACAACAGCAAGAAATGGGGGTGACCCTGGAGCCCACACCCTGACCGATTTCCCCACTTCCTGCCAGCACTTTGCTGTGCACGTCTAGATTCCCACCTGGCCCGGTGGAGCTGCGGTGGCCCGAGTGGGCGGGAGCTGTACAGTGCCACCCCCCGTGTCCCCAGCCTGGCCGGTGCGCCCCATCCCGTCCGGAGCTCCATGTCTGGGTACCTGGGGTCATTAATTTTGCACAGGGTTAGAACAGCCAGCAGACTGCACGTTTCCTTCCAGCTCCGCTGGAACACAGCTGTACCTGTTTCCTTATGTGTGGAGTCCAAAGCCTGAAATACATTCTATGTGGCCATTCACAGGAGTGAGGCAGCGCTGGTTTAGAACTGACCTTTCACCTTCGTCTGACCTTACCCAGTGTTCCAGGTCCCTGGCTTGTGGCCAAAAGGCTTTGAAGACCCAGAAATGTGGTTAGTAGTGATCTTTCTCAATGCCTGGTGCACATTCTAGGACAGAATAAAAACAAAAGCAAAGCGTCCGCTGTCCCAGGTCCTCTCTGGAATGTCATCTCCACTGAATTTTAGGGAAGCGTGTGACGCACAGGTGGTGTGAGCTTACGGATGAGCTCAGGAAAGCTAAGGGTGAAGCTTAGTGCTAAAGCCATGATTGTCCTGTGTGAGTGTGTGAGTCCAGGATGGGCCCCAGGAATGTGCCCAAGGCTGTTATCCTGGGACAGTGGCAGTGGCCAGTCAGGGTCCCTAGGTTCTTGCAGGACTGGCCCGTAATTAAAAATGGACAGGAGGAGAATGAATGCGTGGCTTCTCTGTTCTTACATCGTCAAGATGTAGCTAGGTGTGCCCAGAAGGAGGGTGACAGATGACAAGAAAGAAGTGTCCTCAACTAGCACAGGGTGGCAGGGGACAAATGAATCG
This sequence comes from Octodon degus, assembly GCF_000260255.1. NCBI lineage: Eukaryota > Metazoa > Chordata > Mammalia > Rodentia > Octodontidae > Octodon > Octodon degus. The sequence continues at coordinate 6,110,014 of NW_004524689.1, forward strand.
AGAGTGACCCTAGTATTGTCATGGCAGTTGGCCACATAGGAACTGACTCGGGTGACAGAATGGCTTCAGTACACAAAGTGGGTGGCCCAGGGACCCTTGTGAGGACATTACCCCAGGGTTGTAGAGGGGTCCCTCGGCCTCTCCCCAGCCTCCTCCTCCTCAGACGATGTTTCTGACCAAGGCCCTGCAAGAAGCAGCCACACGAACTCTCTCCTCCTCCTTTTCCCGAGGAGCTGCCCTCTGTTGCCATAGGGTCCTGCAGAACTGGGACATGGAGGTCACTGGGCACCAAGCAGAGGGGTATCCAGCCAGAGAATTGGGCTGGGGGCCCAGAGGTGACTCTGAACAGGAGTTTGCCTTTAGCAGGACCCCATTTGCACACCCAGCCCTGAGAGGCTGACATTAGCGTTGTCCCTGGAGATCCAGGATGTGAAGTCACAGTACCCACAGGACGTTCTGGCACCAGGGCAGTCACAGCTGTACAGGGACTCAGCTCTGTCCCATCCTGACCACATTGGGTACAGAAGTCCCAGCCCATCTCCAAGAGATGACTGTGCCCCTAGGCGCAGGGGCCCTCAGACTCACACCAGAGAGGGAGGCAAGAAGTACAAGCTGCCCTTGGCATCAGGCTTTGGGCGCCGGCCTTCCATGGGGCCTTTACTTGGGGTGCGCCTGCAGGAGGCAACCCATGGGGCTCACTGGAGGCCCTGTCCCAGCCCCTGTCTCTGCAGACCCTATGAGAGTGGCAGGACAGCACTCAGCAGTCCCCAGATGTCCCTGTGCCTGGCAGCCCACAGCTTCCTCACTGGCGTCCCTTGTGTTCTCTCGGGCACCTCAGTGATGCTGCAGGACTCTGTTCCCAGCCCCCTTGCAGACTGTCTTGTTACATTACCAGCCAGCCAAGAGCCTGCTTCCCGTTTGTCCAGCAAATCCTGTCCACCAGGCCCAGCAGCCAAGCGTCCCTTCTGGAGGCCAAGGTGGTGTGCAGTGGCAGAAAGAGCCATTGCTCTGAGTGAAACCTAGGAGCCCAGTGGGCATGGGATCTTCCTTCTCCAAGGCCAGACCCAAGGGATGCAGTGCCAGTAGCCTCGTATCCCCAGCCCTGTGTCCCCATTCCCTTAAAAGTTCTATGGGACAGTGAGCCAGGAAGGACGGTACCGTATGGGTGGACCTGCTCCCCCAGTGCTCTGTGTGAGGGCATGGGTGGGGATCATTGGCCGTCAGTCATCTCAGTGTTGCCCAGAACCATCTGGGGTGGATGAGAGTGCTTGTGCCCATCTGCATCAGGACCCCTTCCTGGATGAGACAGAGACCCACTAGGGGCTGCTGGGTCTAGGGGACAGACCCTAGAGGTAGCCAGGAGCTCCCTAGCAAGTGCACACACAGACCAGAAGTTGCGCTTCTGGTCTGCATCAGTTGTGCCCCAAGAATGTGTTGACTGTGAGTGTTAGAGTGACTGTGTTGGAGGAGCGGGACCGGTACCTCAGCACTCTGCCTTCCCTGTCTGCAGCCAGGCCAGGTCCTGGGCACTCTTCACACTAACCAAGAAGCGGCCCATGATTTTTTGCTGACTCAGGTTTCTGTGTCACCTTTGCCTTCTGCCCTGTGTAACCCTGGCTGGGTACCAGTGGGCATCCATGGAGCACCCCAGGCTTACCAGATGTACTGAGGGTGGCACCTGGCCCCCTCCCGCTGCTCCACACAGACCTCGTGGTCTATGGTGGTGTGCAGTGGCAGCGTGGCCTCAGGGAAGGGGCATTTCATTCTGTACCAGGACCCCAGGCTGCTGGGGATCTCAGGTGCGAGAGAGCTGGGGCCGCAGACTGCTGTACCCTGCTGCGCCTGCACTCCTGGCTGACCCTGTTTCCCCTCCTCCTGTAGACCTACTCACGGGCTTCCCATTTCTCACCCCCACCAGGTACCCCGGGTGTGCAGAGGTCTCCTAGCAACCTTTCCAGGAATTCCAACTACCCTGAAACTGATGAGTTTGCTTTGGGAGTCCAAGAGCCGGTGAAACCAGAGGCCACCATGGGTCAGAAGGTCACTGGGGGGATCAAGACTGTGGATATGCGGGACCCCATGTACCGGCCCCTGAAGCAGGAGCTCCAGGGCCTGGATTACTGCAAGCCCACGCGGCTGGACCTGCTGCTCGACATGCCGCCCGTGTCCTACGACATCCAGCTGCTGCACTCCTGGAACAATGACGACCGCTCACTCAACGTCTTCGTCAAGGAGGATGACAAGCTGACCTTTCACCGGCACCCGGTGGCCCAGAGCACAGACGCCATCAGGGGCAAAGTTGGGTACACAAGAGGGCTGCACGTGTGGCAGATCACGTGGGCCATGCGACAGCGGGGCACACACGCGGTGGTGGGGGTAGCCACGGCCGATGCCCCGCTGCACTCTGTTGGGTACACCACCCTCGTGGGGAATAACCACGAGTCCTGGGGCTGGGACTTGGGGCGCAACCGGCTCTACCATGATGGCAAGAACCAGCCCAGCAAAACGTACCCAGCCTTTCTGGAGCCGGACGAGACATTCATTGTCCCCGACTCCTTCCTTGTGGCCCTGGACATGGATGATGGGACCCTGAGCTTCATCGTGGATGGACAGTACATGGGGGTGGCTTTTCGGGGACTCAAGGGCAAAAAACTGTATCCTGTAGTGAGTGCCGTCTGGGGCCACTGTGAGATCCGCATGCGCTACTTGAATGGACTTGATCGTAAGTGTTGCCCACGATGTCCCAGGCTGTGCCGTCCCGATGTCCCCATGGCCCTGGCTGGGCTTGGGTCAAAGGTTTATGTAGTTGTTAGGTTTAATTCTTTTTTTTTTACTTTTTGAGAAAGGGTTTTGATATGTAGTTCAGGCTGGCCTTGAGCTGGCTTTGCAGCTCCGGCTGGTCTTGAATTCAAAATGACCCTCCTGCCTCAGCCTCCCAAATACTGAGATTATAGGAATGTGCCACCATGCCTGGACAATTTTTTTTTTTTTGTAAGACAGAGTCTCACTATGTAGTTGAGGCTGGTTTTGAACTCACTAAGTAGCTCAGAGTAGCCTTGAACTTGCATTGATCCTCCCACCTCAACCTCCTAAGTGCTGGGGTTAGAGGCATGCACTGCCAGCCCAGCTTTTAAAATGTTTTGAAGTATCCCATTGTATACAATATCCCATTGTATGCAGAGCTCCAGAAACCAGGCTTGCCTGCATCTGGTTAAGCTAAGAGTTCTAGGCAGAATTTGCTGGACTACCTACTCATAGATAAATGGATTGATGGATAGGTGGATGATGGATGGATGGACGGATGGATGGATGGATGGATGGATGGTGTGTGAATGACGGATGAATGATAAATGGATGAATGGACGATGGATGGTTGGACAGTGGGTGGATGGGTAGATAGATAGATGATGAATGGATGGCTGGATGGGCAGATGATGGATTCTTGAGTGGCTGCATGAAGGATGATGGCTGAATGAATGATGGATGAGGAGCTGAGGGATCCTTGTCTCTGACAAACCACCTTCCCAGTTGGATCTGCAGTTGACCAAATTCTAGCACAGCAGCCAGTCTGTTGTAGAGTTGAGGTCTGCAGCCTGGGCCCCCTCCGTGAAAGGAACACCAGTGACTGCTTACACTCACTAGACAGATTTGGGGTCTTTGTCCTGTTACCGGAGGCTCCTTTGGGTGCATGGTCCCCAGGGGGATCATTCAGTCCTGATGTCAGGAGACAGCAGGAGGAGCCAGTGGCTGAGAAACAGGATGCATCCGGAGTGATTTCTGTGTTTCCCTTGGAGGGGGAGCAGCCCTTCTCAGACCCAGTGTGGCGCTCTGTGCTGGTGGGTTAGCAGCTCTGTCGTGCCTGGCTTGGTGTCCGTGCCAGTGGGCTGGCAAGGAGAGGTGCTTGGCGTTCCAGGAGTGCCCACCCCTCGCCGAGCCCTCCCTCGAGGAGCTTCGGACAGTGTGGTCCCTCTCCATCCGCAGTCTCCGGCTCATCCTTAAAGATGGGCACAACCCGGCACCTACAGTCCTAACCCCACCCCATAGGGCAGGCCAGCACAGGACGGGAGCACACGCTGTGTCGCAGTCTCCCGCTCTGGGGTCTTCTCATGATCCTCTGTCCCGTGTCAAGCGTGGGAGATCCCAGAGCACTCAGGCGTCGGGAACGCTAAGCCCCTCTCTTTGGAAGCCTCCCTTCTCCTCCTCCTCCTGGTCCTGAACTCCGGCTTTGTATGGGACATAGCACTCCCGGCAGAGGTGGCAGTCTCATTTGCCCCAGTGGGGGTCCCGGGATCCCAGAGAGAGGGGCGCTGGCTTCAGTGTGCCTCCCTCCTCTCGCCAGAACAGTGTTGGAGCCAGAAAGCAGACGGGATGGAGGAAGGCCGCGGGTCCTGAGAGCACTCTCTGAGGTCTGGGCGCTTTTGCTCGCTCTGTTCCCTCTGCCCCTGCGGGCCCATGGGGGTCCTGCTGATGCCTCCTACGTCCCAGGCCCTAGTCTGCTCTCTTTCACTCTGTGTCTGAGGGGAACTTGGGGGCTTTGGTGACTCTTCTTGTTTGGCAAATCCTGGAGTGCTTGGGAGGCTTATAAGAATGGGAGTAGCTCACTGGAAGCCACAGCCATGAGCAGGAATCTGGATAGACTCAGTGTCACAGGAGGACACTGGGCAACAGGGAGCCCTTTCCTCTCCACCCGGATCAAAACACCAGGTCATGCAGGACCTTGGTCCGTGTCTTCCCCAGTCCCACTCAGAGGTGACTGACTTTGGAGGGTCCAGAGGGGAACAGGGATGTCGTCAGTTCCTTTGACGGGGCACATTGCCCTCCACCAGGGTGGGCGAGGTGTGGTGTGTTGCACTCCTCAGTGGCTTTCATGAGGGGAAAGTACAAGTGTGAGGAGGAGCTGCTGAGAGTGGCCGCCGTGACAGTGGCGGTATGGTCACCATGACAGTAGGCCAGGCGAGAAAGGATGAGGGACAGGTCCTCACACACAGGTGGCATTCAAAGCTGTGCTCCTGGATTAAGTCACCAGAGAATGGGCTGGGCCCTATTGGAGGACAGAGGCCCATGGTGGCCGACTAGGAGCGGTCATGTGGCTGGAAGGGACCCACGGTGTGGTGGCCATCTGGAGAAAAGCTTCAAGGAGGACTGAGTAATGACAGTTCAGGTTCAACGGCTGCTTTGGCTATGGTGACCAGGTCATCGCTGACCTCTCCAGGAGTCCCTGGGGTGGGGTGGGGTGGCAGCGTGATGGAGGAAGCAGGCAGTGGTCATTCATTTCCTGGGGTCACCATCACAAGGGACCGTCCTCTGAGCTGGGCCTTTTAACTGGACAGAAATGCATGCTCTCACCACACAGAGGCAGATGTCCGAGATCAAGCTGTCAGCAGGCCCAGCTTCCTCCGTGGAACTGCAGGAGAGGCAACTCCCCGCCTGGCTCCCTGACTCCACGGCTCATGCTGGCTGCCAGCAGCCTGGGCCTCCCCAGGCTTGAATCTGTGTCCCTCCCTCCCCTCTCTGTCCCCACCTGGCCTGTCCCAGTGCGAGTCTGTACATCTCTGTGTCCTCTGCAGTGGATTTAGGCCGCTGTTGTGCAGTGTGACCTCATTTTGACTCATTACATCTTTGAGACCCTGCGCCCAAGCAGGGTCACATGCTGAAATTGCGGGGTGCTCATGCATTAGGGGACACCCCCAACCCCCATGGTTGTAGATGCAGCGGATATAGGCTGTTCCCATAGGCTGTCCTCGCCTATGCTGCTGCCTAGGGGAGGAATGTGACACATGGCCCCTGCTCCTTCCTGACAGCATCCCTGTGGCTGCTGGGTCCCCATAGGGTGAAGTCGGTGCCCCTGAGTCCACTATCCGGGAGAGTATGTGGGCTTCTAAGACAAATGAGGAAGTCAGGATGTCACAGTGAGACCTGAATCCTGTTGGCCACCCAAGGAACAGATGTGACAGGTAGAAGTCCCGGCCAGTTCTGGCCACCTCTGTCACCTTAGTGTCAGGCTGGATGGTAGCCATCTTAGAGGTGCCCTTCTCTTTAGGAAATCACCCAGGTCCCCTGACCTTCTCAGGGAAGCCTGGCATGGATGCCCTCTGCAGGGTCTCCCGGGTGCCAACATGTCAGGCAGGGTCTCCCCAGCAGAGTCCCTCCCTTGTGCTGGGCCAGGCAAAGGCCCAAGTTCCAGGGTGTCCCTGTGTGACCTCTCTGCTGTCCAGCCTGCACTGACCCCAGGCCACTTATCTCTGTGCCGAGGCTGCAAGCCATCGCTGTCTTTCTGGGGACAGGGTTGGGGACACAGGGCCTAGAGACCCAGGAAGAAACAGCCTCTGTGCACAGCAGCTGACCACTGCCCTGGGACAGCCCTGGCCTTGAGGTCCTCCCCACCCGGCCCCACTGCTCCCCACCAAGACAGCATCTCCCCAGCCAGTCAGCACTCAGTGCCCCTTTGCACCCCGCACTAAGTGTGGTGAGAGTTGCCATGCTCTGGGGTTCGGGGAGGGCTTGGAGCCTTGGACTCCCCAGATGCTGGCCTGGGTGCTGACGGTTGCCCCTTCCTGTGCCTCCAACCCACGCGGGATCTGGGAAGCTTGGTCACCCTCCCTGCCCTGCTGCCCTGGCCACCTTCTGCTGCTCCAAAGCAGCCCACAGATGATAGCTGCATCTCATGGAAACACCAAAGGTGGCACCCGGGCTTCTCTGGTTCCACAAGCTTCTGTCCCACAACAGCACCTGAGTTGCTTCCTGATTTCTCAGCTGTGTGTTTAGATCACCCCCTCTCATTCATTCAGATCATTTCTGTGAATGAGCATCTTAGCCTCTGAGGGGGGGTGGGCTTGGAAGCAGAGGCCCAGCCAAGAGGGCGGGTGCCCAGTGCCCACCCACCCCGAGGAGTGGCAGTGGGCCCCTGGTTTGTGGGTGGAGCTGGATAGGAAGCCCATGTCCCTGGAGTGATACACGCTGAAGGTGCTGTCTGCCCAGGCAAGGCAGAGCAGCCCAGGGCGAGGCCAGGGAGGCCCTGGGTTCAAGTCTCAGCTCTGTCTCCTCCAGCAGGACAGCTCTGGACCAGTTATTTAAACTCTGTCACATTCCTCTTTTTGTAAACTGGAGACAATGGTGATCGTGGCCTTTCAGTGACTGTCACATCATCTCTCAGGATAACCGTTGTCCACATTGGCACATGGCTTACTGAACAATACCACCAGAGCAGCCTCTCTGAGTTCACTGTTCAGTTGGAATTAAAATCAAATTCACTAGCGGCTAGCCTGAGCTACATCGCAAGACTGTCTCAAAAATAAATTTCATTAAGTGTTTATTTATTAACATCTG
>NW_004524689.1:6117817-6137805 GCF_000260255.1 Octodon degus
TACTGAGACCCTGTACCATGTACCAAATACATAATTAATTAATTAACTAATTAATTAATTAAAAGTACCAGGTACATGGTGGTGCTTGCCTGTAATCCCAGCGCTCGAGAGGCTGAGGCAGGAAGGTTGTTGCAAGTCTGAGGCCAGCCTGGGCTATAGAGTGAGTTGAAGACCAGCCTGAACTGCTGAATTGCAGAATGAGACTCTGTCTCAAAAACATAAAAATAAATATTTTTTTTTAAAAAAAAAAAAAGCAGAAAGGGCTAGGGATGTAGTTGAGAATGAAGCCTTGGCTTCAAGCCCCAGTATAGGGAGGGAAGCCCATGCCAGTGAACAGTAGCCTCGTGTGCACCAGCTAGTGCCGTCTCTCTGGACCTGTGCCGTGCCGCTGACCTGAGCTCTGTTCCCTCTCTGTTTTTCTCAGCCGAGCCCCTGCCACTCATGGATCTCTGCCGGCGGTCCGTGCGCCTGGCCCTGGGCAAGGAGCGCCTGGGCGCCATCCCCGCACTGCCCCTGCCCGCCGCACTCAAGGCTTACCTCCTGTACCAGTGATGCGGCCTGGGCGCCACGTGGCCACCAGTGGTGCCCACTCACTGAGCCCTGGGCCACCGCACCTGTGCCCAGGCCCGCAGGCCCTGGCGAGTGCCGCTCACCCTCTCTGCTGTGGCTGCCTTTGCTGGGCTGGACTGCTGGACTGGACCTGACCGGACCGATGCCACCTGGGCTCCATTCCTCCCTTCCCGGGCTGCCCATCCCAGCCCTTCCCTGGAACCAGACGCAGAGAATAAACTCCTACGAAAGTCTCATGCAGCGCCTGTCTGCTCTGGGGGGTGGGGACGGGTGGGGCTCCTCTTCGCGGCCCCGGGGACATCCACAGTCCTAAGGGGTCCCAGGGTGCTGGGGCTGTGGGAGGGGCCAGGGCTGGAGGGCATGTCCCAGGCAGGTGAAGGGCTAGGGCTGGGCTGTGCCAGTGAAGCTCAGGACATCAGGGCCGATCTCCACGTGGCTCCTCCTGAAGGCAAATGGGCACCCAGTACCCAGCCTGGTGCCAGAGCCCCATATCTTGTATTTATTCTTTTAACAATAACAAAGGCCTTTTATTTATTCCACTTAGAAAGGAAACCCTATATTTCAGCCACCTCTTTGTGAGGCCCTCTGACGCTTTCCTCCCACCTGCTGCCTCCCTGGGGCGAGCGTGCCTCACTGCGTGCCTCTCCTGTTCTCTCTGGCCCAGCACAGGCCCTTGTGCAGGTCCCTACTGGTGTCTGGTGCTCCGTCCTGAGGTTCCCAGCAGGCCCCCAGGAAGCATAGCCTCATATGCAGGACGAGTCTTAGGGCGCCAGCGTCCTCACGGCCACTTACCTCCTGAGCCACACATCGCTGCACATGTCCGGCTTCTTTTCTCGTCTAGGAATTTGTGGGAGAGGGGTGGTTTCACCTGACATCTGCTTTTCTAGCTGGGATTTTTTTCCCCCGCAGGCATCCTCAGAAGCTCCGTGGTCCAAGGGACCACAAGAAGCCAGGGGTGGGGAGGGACAGGGACACCAAGAGAGGAGTCCATCCCTGGGGAAGCCCTGGTCTCTCTCAGCACCTCACCAGGACTCGGGGCCCACAGGGAGCCGCTTCTGGTCATCCTCACACCCCGGTCCCAGAAGGGCTTGCAGGCGGCCTGCTCAGAGACTCAGGTCTCCTCCAGGACCCCGTCGTGTGTGCCCACACCTACCAGCACCTTGCCATTTCTTTTGTCTTGAAACCAGCTGCTTTAGAGTTTTTCTGTTCATATCTGCACAGGTACAATAGATGACTTTATTTGTTTAAAGTGTTTAATATATATGTACATATATATATATATATATATATATGTGCATAAGAATTATGTTGTAAGCAGCTGCTATAGGGTACCTTTAAAAAAAAAAAAAGTCCAGTGGAATATATATTTTTAAAGCACAAAATCAGTGCCAAGACTAGTTAGGAATGTAAATTACCCCCTTCATATTCTGAGGGCTATTTTTTCCCTTTTGGGGCAGGGGTCTTACCTGTCAGTCTCTTGAAGGTTTCCCTCGCTCCTGTTGTGAAGCATGTTGCACTTGAGAGGGATTCACTTGTACGGGGTGCAAGTGTTGCTGACTGCCGCCCCAGGGTGCTGGTGAACCACCCACTCTCTCCACATCTCCCACCCCCCAGTCCCCGGATCCTTCCCCACTGCCCAGAGCCTTGTACAGTTTTGAAATTCCTGTTTTATTTTATGATGGCTCCTACTAGTGAGTAATCTAATAAAGAAATGTTTGCTAAGATACGAGACCACTGTGGTGTCCTTTGTGCTTTGGGGAAGGGAAACGTGGGATGGCTGAGTGCCCCGGGGTCCAGGCCCCAACACTGCCCACAATTTTCCCTGCCGCCCTTGACAGGGGGCAGGGTGCCAGTCAGAGCTTTGAGCAGTGGAAGAAAGTCCCCAAGGGAGGATCTCAGCACATGCCTTTTGGAAGGCTGGAACCGTCCACCCAGTGTGGACAGCTGCAGACTGGGTGGAAAGCAATTCTTTGCATGGATGCGTGCCGCTGGGGAGGGCACCTGGGCTGGAAGCCTGTGCGGCTGTGGGCTTTTTGGGAGGAGAGCAGAGGCTGGTGTGGCATCATCAAGAGTCCGGGCTTGCACTTGGAAGGAGCAGATCTTTGTTTCGTGTTCCCATATCCAGCGTAGGGACACAAAATGCTAGTGACACCTACGAAGTCTTTGCCTGATACCCCTGCTCCGCTGACCACTGCAGCACAGCCCTGCAGAAGAGAGGAGATTCTGGCTTAGACAACAGGTGACTGATACTGTCAAGAGTCGTGTCTCGGTTACTCTTCTCTCGTTGCTGGGACAAAATACCTGATGCCCAAAGTGAAGGAAGGAAAGGTTCATTTAGCTCACAGTTAGTGGAGGTTTCAGGCCACACTCTGCTGGCTCCGAGGCAGAGCGGCAAATTGGAGGGACAGCAGCAACAATGGCAACAGAGAGCAAGTCTGTCTCTCTTACGTTGCATTCAGGCTGTCTGCCCCAGGTTGGGTGTAGCACTCACACCCATAATCCTAGGAGCTCTCACACCCATAATCCTAGCAGCACTCCCACCCATAATCCCAGCACTGGATCATGAATTAATCACAAACTCTGGAAGTCTGCCCTGTAACTACATGAGGCTTGGGGGGACCCCTAGATGAAACCATAACAGTTGAGACATATACTCAACGTATCTCCAAAGAATCAGCAAAACCCTGTGCAGCTTGGGGGGGGGGTACCTGGCCCGAGGTCCTAGGACCCCTGGAACCAGGGTGCCATCTCTCCTTGAGAGCCTCTTGACTAGCTTTTCTCAGAATGCTTTAGGACCTGCCCTTGGAAGGTGCTTGCCAAGACGCTGATTTCCACCTGAGATGGGAGGGAATAACATCTCTGGGGCCAGGCCCGGGAACCTTTATTCTCCCCAGACACCCCAGGTGAGCTTGCCTAAGTGAGACTCCACAGTTCGTGACTGCGTCAGCTCTTTGTCTTGCAGAGTTTCTGGGTAAAGGGAAATTTGCTCGGTGTGTCGGTGGCTGAGCCCGAAGATGAACAGTAATGCCTGAGTCAGACCGGGTTCCAATTTTGGCTCTGGGGCCTTGCACGGGGCCCTGTGAAATGGTACTCATCGCTGAGCCTATCTCATGGCCGGGTGACGGGAGGACGGGAGGCTCCTAGAACAGGGCCCAACATCGAGGCAAATTGTGCCGGCAAGCACTTTCAGAACATGCCCTTCTGGAACAAGGGCACTTCCTGCAGGGGGACCTGGAGGATGCGCCAGGTGTTCCTGAACCAACTTCCTGCTGAAGGTAAGTTCTCCAAACACCAAGGTGGCTATTGGGAAAAGGTGTCCCCAAATGCCTGCCCCAGATGGGAGCAGAGGAAGAGGGTGGTCTAGAATTATTTTTATGTTGCAGTTCATGTCTGGGTTGCTGTTGGAGCTGGGGCTTCCTTTGAAGGGGTGGCCGAGGAGGAGTGGGGTCAGGCATTAGGGGCGGGGGCAGCGCAAGGAAAATGAGGGCCTTTGTGCTGCTGGGGAGCCTTCTGGGAGAGCAGGGCTCTGCGCTGAAGGGAACGGTATTAATAAAACCATCTGTGCAGACTTGGCCCATGTGGTTGTAATTAATCCCCCCTGCCTTCGAGCAGGTAGCCGGCGCTCAGGGCTTGGCCATAGATGGGAAGACTCCATCTCCATTCTCCCGCTCCTCAGCAGGAGGAATGTGCACTTTACTGAACCATAAACTATGCCGGGGAGCTGGGGAGGGGGTCGAAGACAGAGCAATTAGTTCATGCTCCAATCCAGACACCCAAACATGGTTGGATTCCAGCTGTAAGGAATATTTGAAATAAATGAGCTGCCCAGGGCCAGGAGTTTGCTGTTTTCTGTACGGGACCATGGCAACCGCGGAGGAAATCATGAGCTGGGATCGGGCTCAAGAATCAACAAATGATGTCCTGGCCGAGCGAGCCCCGAGGAAGCCGCACACAGCTCTCCTAGGGTTTCTAGGACTCGGCTGCGGGCTGGCAGATGCAGCCTGCCCACCCTTCTGGTGTGCTTGAGCCGTGGTGTCCTATTCTGGGCCTTATGGTCTTTTTGGTTAAAAAAAAAAAAAAAAAAAAAAGAGAGAGAGAGAAAAGTAACTCCTCTGGAACCCCTCTTCCCAGGCCCAAGAAGAGCACTACTGTCACTGTCCATCCAATAGTGACTTTCTGAACCAGAGCAGATGTTCTCAATGGGCGAGCCCATGCAGAGGCCAGCCAGCAGAAGGGAAGGTGGCCCTGGCTTCTGAACTGGCCCTAGGTCTGTCTTCCCGCCAGGCCCCAGCTGCAGCTCATCTGGTTCTACCTCGAGGCAAAAGGCCCTCCTCCAGCCCCTGTCCCTGATGGCATCTGATGCTGGACCTGCCGCTGTCCCTAGAGATGTGGTTTATTGGTCCCAGGAAGCTTGAGACACAAACAACCAGGTCTGGAAATCTGCATTGTCCCCACGCTGGTGACTCTGACGCCATTGACCTGGGGCTCCCTTGCATCCCAGAAGTGTGCAGAGTCACAAAGTCCCCTCTGCTATTCCTCCACGGTCCTTCAGGGATCAGAACCACCCAGCAGCCCATGTGGCAGGAGATTCCATGGCGCGTTAGCTGGCTCACCCAACTCCATCTGTGCTGGGTGTCATTGTAGCGATCTTGCCCATGTTCAGAAGGGCTGCCCTTAGGAATGAGCCCAGCAGGACCCGGGGAAGCAGCAGGAATGTAGGCAGGGCCACCATGGCCTGGACTCTTCACATGAGCCTCAGTTGCCCTGAGAAAATTAATTGCTGGAAAGCTGAACCAGAAGAGAAGAGACGTCACTGGATCTGCAGGCCACCTCCCAGGCAGGACCCTTCTGCAGGATCATCCACTCGAGAGTGACTCTTTGACTGCAATAAAGGTGAAATACTCAGATCAATCACTTTAAAGTGTATGCTTCAGTGCCACTTGGCAATGACAGTACCTACACTCACCTCTTCCATCTAGTTCCAAAACATTCTCAGTACCCTTAAAGCTACCCCTATCCCCAAAAGAGCCCTCAGCACCCACTAATCTACTTTCCATCTCCATGGATTTGCTGTTCTGTACATTGTAGATCTATAGAGTCATACACCAAGTGGCCTCTAGGTCTGTTTTTTTCTTATTTCCAATTTGCTTTTTAAGGAGAGACTCCTGGACCCCCGCCCTAAAGCTTTCCTCTGCAGCCTCATTTGTCAAATAAGGGGAATATTTCCTCTTACTCGGGTTGTTTGAGAATTCGCGAGCCAAGCTTTCCAAAGTGCTTAGAACACTGTCTGGCCAACAGAACAATGAATGATCAAGGATCCAAGAAGATTCCTTGGGTGCCCAGAGGCTCTTGTCCTAAGCTAGTCTGTGTCCTAAGCTGCCAAACCTGGGCCTTTGTCAGGAGGTCACCTTACAGAGAAGTGGCCTGGGCCCAAAGATCTAGGATCAGGACACAAATTCTCTTTCCGACAACATCACCCACACCTTGGGAACAGGGTTCAGTACTGTACCCACACTGTCAGTGGCCGTGATTATTTCTAAAGCAGTAGGAGTGTGCAGCCCAGTGCCAGGCCTATGGTGGGTGCTGCCAAGCAGGCTTCCTGTTGGCATTAGACACAGGCCATCTCCCTCCTGCCCTGGCCTCCACAGCCACCTAGCCCACAACATCAGATTTGCTTGAGGACTGGTCGATGCTCTACCAGATGGATGTGAGGGTCACCTTGAAGCCAGAGGGTCATGCTTGAGCCAGAAACAGGTTGGGGGATGGAGGATTTGCTCTCTCTCTCTCTCTCTCTCTCTCTCTCTCTCTCTCTCTCATCTCCTTTGGCTATAGTGCGTAGGTTCAGGGTCCGGGAAGGGTGGCCCTTGTGGGGGTTGTTGGGAACAGAAGCCTTGAGCCCCTCTGTCTTGCTATGAGACAGCAGTGTGGCTGGCATCCCTCAGCCTCCCCAGCAGGGCCGCTCTGAACTGATCGTACAAGGACATGGAATGTGAGCCCTGAGCTATTTAAAGATCTCAGGAGGCTGGAGGCTTGGCTGGGCCCAGGCCAGGCAGGGGTGCCTCGTTCAGCGGCAAAGGGCTCCTCCATGCACATGGTTTGATTTACAGGAGGGCTGTAAGCCACTCCAACTGCAGACAGAACTATTTGAAGCAGCTGCCAGATGTTGTGTCTGAGCCGGGTTTTTACAACTTGCTTACTGGTTAGCAGCCTGCCTCCCGTCGGAGTTCAGCTCACCCCAGTGGGTTCAGAGGCCTGGCGCAGCGCCCTCCGGCTCAGCCTCAGCCTGTCCTGTCTTGCGTGGAGCCAAGGTGGGAGCCCGGTTTCCTAACCATCTCAACTTCCCAGGAACCCTGACTTCAGGACTTCTTTCAGGTCCCCTATAATGCCCAGGCTTGATCTGTCTGAAGCCTCTGGAGAAGCAGAAACCCCAACCCAAAGACAGCTAGCTGTGCAGCCAGGCACCCCTTAAAGTAGGCCCAGTGTTCCAGGGATGTCCCCAAGCATGTGGGTGTCCCTGTTCTCCATCTTGGCCTCTCCAACAGATTTCCCTTTGACCACCTGGTACCAGCCTCTTATAATTGACCACAGAAAGCCATAGGGACCAGAGCTTCTAACAGCCAGGGGCGTTTAGAAGGTTCTAGAAGCGCCAGTGATGCAGGCAGTGACCAACCTACAGATGGAGGCACTGTGTCACACCAGGACAGCCCTGTCGAGTGGACTGGGGTTTCCCCCAGCACGAGACTATTGGGATTCACTTGAAGCTGAGGGTGCTTCTCAGCTGCCCCCCGACACACACGAGACCTGTGGTGAGAGGCACATGACTCAGGCTCATAGTCATTTCCTAAGGCCACTTGGAAAGGACTTGGAGCAGTTCAGGAGACAGAAAGGGTGGGGAGGAGGGCGGGGCAGCGGGTGGAGACCATGATTAATCCAGTTGCATGTAAAAGCACACTTGTGTCATCCAGGGACCCAGGACACGGCCAAAGTGGACAAACTGTTCAGACTCCTCCTGGAAGCACCAGAACTGAGTTGTCCACTGGGAAGGCAAACATCCTTTGCCTGTGCACTGTAGCCTGGCTCTGCTTTCCAGAAAGGCCGCAAGGCCTGCGGTCATGAGACCTGGGGGACCCACACAGCCCGCATTTGGGGCAGCCTGGCAGACCCCACCCTGGCTCATGCTCACATATCTTTTGCTTTTGAATCTTCCAGAGAATCAGAAAATGTTCTGAGCTGTCTCCCAAGAGCCCACAACCAGCCCAGGAAGGATGGCAGAAGTTGGGGTACACCCAGGCTGGGTGGGCCCTGCAGAAGTGCTGGGGGCCCACACTCATCACCTCATCACATTAGCTGGGGGGACAGCAGGAAGGGAGCCTCCCCAGGCTGCCCCTGCCTTGTCCTGTCCTGCAGCCCCTCCCCTTTTCTGCTGCAGACACCTGCGGGAACCTAGCCCTGCGAGTCTCCTGGCCTGGCTTCCTGAGAGGGGCAGCTGGGGATGTCGTTTCCGTGCAGGGAAACCACGAGGCTCCTCTTCCTCTCCATTTCCAAGAACGGACAGTTCTGTTTGGGGGGTAGAGATCCCCCCCAAAAATGGAGGGGGGCTGATGGAGGGGGGCTCCCCAGCAGGCCTCCTGCCCACACTGGTTGTGAGCCATCCGGGACGTTTTTTTGAGAGGTACTTGGGGAAGGCTGTGGCTGGGCTCTGCAGGCAGGAAGAGGAAGCACAGTAACCACCGACAGCATGGCTGCAGCAGCCCAAGGGCGGCTCACTCTGCACCACGGCCTTGCTAACCTCCCCAGCTAACCTCCCCAGCAGACCCAATGCATTCCAGTCAGAGGGACAGGAAGAGGAGGGATGGGGCCCTCTGTGAGTCTGTGTTTGCATGTCTTTCCCCTTTGTCCCTTCTGCAAACTTCTGGAGTACAGCACCTGAGCACACCAAGCACTGAGTGCCTCCAAGGGGAGCCCCCAAAAAACTTCAGAGAACATTTAGATTTTTAAAAGTATGTTACAAGAAAAGACGCGGTGCCGCGAATCTCCCTCAGTGTCCTCCCCCTCGCGTCAAACACTCATCCCATCACATGCATCCCTCTCTGGAGCAGTCTGTAAGTCCTCCATGTCTTCACCAGGGTGAAGACCACCACACACGCTGCGGCCAGGCACCTTCCATGCACCAGCGGCAGACCGAAAGGCAGGCTCACGAAAACACGGCGCTGCGACCTCACTCACCTCCCGCACCCGTGTGACTTCTGGGTCTTCCCCAGAGTTAAAATGATGGTGAGTGACACACGACTTACTAGTGCCCATGTACCCCAGGGGAGCACAGATAAGTGAGTGACCTTTGGAAGACCAGGCCCTGTGCAGGCAAGACCCTGCTGAACTGCAAAGCCTGTTGGGCAGGAGGTGGCGGCTCCCTCCCTTCCTGCACCTGCCCTGCTCCTGAAGGCCAGCTCTATGATCTCCTGAGGGGGGCTCTGCTGAGGGCACCTGCAGGGCCGCACTGGCCTCCCCGGCCTCCTGGGGCCAAGCTGCTCCTGTTTGCCCTGACGGTGTCAATGCAAGTGGAGGGAGACAGCTGCCCGGCGAGATTACCTTGGCCTGCACCGGGTTCAGGGCTGCGGCCAGCTTATTTTTATGAGCTGTGTAATCTGCTCGCTGTCCTCTGCTCTCAATAAACACGGCTGCGCTCTCCAGGATGGCCCCGAACGATAACACCCGCTGTCTAGACAGAGGCTGCCCCTGACATGCTCATAAATAAAAATAGCTCTGTGTTCCAGCCCTGCGAAGCCAAACCCGGGAGGGGTGCTCAGGCTCCCGCGGGGCAGGGTGGCGTGTGACAGGGAGGGAAGGAGGCTCTGGGGTCCTGGCTGAGCGGGCAAAGTGTCCAGGCCCTCCCTGTCTTGCCTCTTCCATGCACCTGGGAGGCTTCTGGTGACCAAGGTGTCAGTGTAGGCCCAAGGCATAGTGTCCAGCCACTGGTCTGCTCCCAGCAGTGGGCACTGGACCACACACCCAGCCCCTGGGAACCATGGGGGATGCTGTCCTGTCCTGTAAGGGTTCCTGAATCTCCCCCTCAGCGAACTCCAGGCATGGCTGCAACGGACAGCTTCCATAAGGGGATTCCCCCCCCCCAAGCAAGGTGGCTTTCCCTGCCCTTCCTGGTCCCCCTCCCCTGCCCAGGCAGTGGTCCTGGTCCAGGACTCTCCTCTGTGGCCCCCCCGTGTTACACCACTTTCATGACACAGAAAGACGCTGACCTTTGGGGCCCAACACTGCCCTAGGGCAGCTGAAGTGGTTTTGGTCATCCCAACCCCCACCTTGGGGGCACCCCGTCACTGCCAAGGGAAGGGAGTCAGAGGAAGCGCAAGAGACCCAAGTGAGTCACAGAATGAGGGGGGTGCTGAGGAAAGGGGGCCAGCGCTCCCCTGCCCAGGCTGGGAAGGGAAGTCAGGAAGAGAAGGGTAGGGCCAGCTGGGGACAGGATATGACGGATATGGCTTCCACAGGGCAGGTTCACCTCCCCCATGGCAGGAGCAGAGGATGAGCATGGAGCACAAGGTGGCCCTGCGGAGGACCAGGCCAGGATAGGACCAATCTCCCCCCGCCCCAGCACTCCAGAGGAGCTAATACAGAAGCAGAAGGGTCAATGTGCAGCCTGTGTTTTCAACGTTGCAAGTCCCCAAAAATCTGTGCATAAAATCTGGGGACACTGCTGGGGCAGTGATAGGAGCAAAGTCTAACTCTACCAGCTACCGAGGCTGGGACTTGGGCACTTGTCTGAGTGCCCAAGGTCCAGAGAATTCCATCTCCTTTCCCACTGAACTTCCAGGAGACTGGATTCCTGTTTTCATTTTTTTTATAGAGGGAGAAACTGAGGAAGGGAGGGAAAGACGTCACCCAAGCACTCCTCACAGCTGGCTAGGGCAGAGCCAGATGGCAAACAGAGACGCCTCTGACTCCCCTCTGGGCTCTGTCCCTTGGCCTCTCTGAGCCCCGCGCCGCCTGGCACCACTTTGGCACCCGCCGTGTTTACTCAGAACCAGGCCAGAGAGAACAGAGCCATCCTGAGTGTCCCTTCCACTCCACACTGCACACATCGGCCTTGGGGACAGTATTGTCAGGGACCCCAGGAAGGATATGGGCAGTGTCAGGTCAGCAGCCCTGCCTTCCTGGGGCACAGGTGCCCAGGGGGCATCAAAGGGAAGATGCCCAAAGAGTACATTTGCTGAGCCTCTGGTGGCTGAGCTGTGACAGCGAGCACAGCCCGTGGTGACTTTCCGAGACCTGTGCAAGCTTCCCACACCCGAGCCCCTGCCATCACCCTCTAGGCCCCAGGGGAAAAGGATGGCCAAGGTCCTGATGGGGTTCCATTCTGCTGTCTCTTAGGTCACAGCCTTGATGAGGACCTGGGACAGTGAGGGGAGTGTGACTAGAGCCTCAAAGGAAGACTTGGATGTAGCACTTGAGTCCCTAGGCCCCTTGGGAGCATTTAGGGTGTAGACTCGCAGCACAGGACAGTGCCCTGGGTCCCCTGTCTGACACACAAAGCCCAAGAGTTTGCACCTATTGTCTACAGCCTGTGCCTGCCTCAGGACCACGCTGAGGAGGAGGAGCCCCACTGCCACACATGGGTGCCCCACCATCCACATGCAGAGCCATGAAGCTGGCTGCACTTCCCCTGCCCCTGAAATCCCTCTGGGGAACCCCCTGGTCTGCCTGTGACCCGGTGCACCAGGTTCCACCCAGCAACCTGTACAGACACAATGGAAGGGGCTCTGGCTTTATGCTACGTGGACCAGAACCTACCAGGGTGCTCCACCTGCTCTCGGCTACAGGAAGCTGCCAGAAGAGAGGGTCCCCTCACAGGACGAAGGGCCAAGGTGGCTGCCCAGGGAAGGGCAAAGCCAGGCACGCTGTGAGGGGCTGCTCCCTTCTTTGCATGCTTCTCCATCAAGCGTCCAACACCAGTTCCTTCCACTGCCAGCTCCCAGGGACCAGGAGTGCAACCCACATGGCCCGAGCAGGGTCCTCAGCCCTTGCAACAAGCGGGTGTGAGTGCTGGGATGACAAGCACATGGCACTGCACGCCCGCTCAGAAGCCCATCATGATCTGGGTTAGGCAAGTCAGGCTTCGAGGGCTCTTCTATCTGAGAGGCTCGGGAGCCGGTGGACGCAGCATCGCCGGGGTAAGCAGAGAAGACCCCGTCACTTCTCTCCCTTGGATCCCCGGTTTCCCTGTGTGTTCCCATCTCAAGACAGACTCAAGCGGGCTAGCCAGATGGCTGCCAGCCGCTCCTGGCTTGCACTGGCCCCTGGCCACCTGAGAAAAGCTGTGTCTTCTCCATGGGGTCCCTACGTGCCCCAGAGCACAGCCTGCTGCCTGGGCCTCCTGCGCTGTGGCCAGGAAGATGCCCTTCTGTTTGTTTTCTGGTCACACGGTCCTGCCAGAGGCTGGGGAGGGGTTGGCTCTACTCAAGCCCAGGACTTGGTGGCGAGGGTATCCCCAGGCTCCATCAGAAGGGGGAGGAAACCATCAGGCAGGCCTGCAGGACCACAGGCAGCCCCTGTGAGTCTCCTATGGCTGTGTGACCCGGAGCCATTCTGAAAGGCTTAAACAGCGCAGGTATGTTCCCTGCAGTGCTGGAAGGGGCCCGTGTCCCCTGACCCTGTACTGCCCTTGACCCCGCTGAAGTTCTCTGGCTCTGACTTTGTTTATCTCAGACAACTAGATGACTGTGGCCAGAGGTCCCTGTCACGTGGGCTAGAGAGACCAGTCGGACCTAGATGGTGGCCCTGGTGACCACCAGACAGACAACCTATGGTCCATCATCACAAGCCCAGCTGCAAGTAAGTGACCCCCCCATGCTGTGACAGTTGCAAGTGCCATGACAACAACCAGTTGACAATAGATGTGTTTTGGTAGCCCCCAGAAGCTCTGCCCCTGCCGAGAACAGACAAGGGACCTCTCCCCTTCATTAGCCCCGGTTTTCCCTTTTCACCCATTCCTATCGCTCCGGTCCCCAACTGGCTGGGAAATTGGTTTGCAATTTTCATCTCCCACTTCTCCTGTTCATGGCCAAGAACAAACTCTGGGCTGCTCAACTGGTTCTGGGTCTCGCTGGCTCCACAGTTCCAAGAAGAAAAAGAACTGAATTTGGGCTCAGAAAGTGGAGGATCAAGGGAGAACACACTCTGTTTTCTGGCTCCTAAAGGTCCCTGCATCCTGGGGCTGGCAGCCCCACCTTCCACCTGCAAAGTCAGAGAGGAGTGTGGCCCTGTCCCTCCTCTGTCTGCGAAATCACTCCCTCTTCCTCTGTCTCCGTGTCTCTCTGTATGTTTCTCTCTCTGTATGCCTCTAGTGTCTCTATCTTCGTCTCTGTCTCCTTCTGCCTCCATCTTCATCCCTGTCTTCATCTCCATCTGTCTGTCTCCGACCCTCCAGGCCATCTCTGGTAAGGACCCTTGTGATGACATTGGGGCCCTCTGGAGAGCCAGGGGTACCCTACCCACCTTGAGCTCTAATCACATCTGCAAAGTGCCTGTGCTACACGAGGCCACCAGCCCACAGGTTCCAGGAATGAGAAGGTAGACGTCTACAGGGGCCGTTATTCTGCCCTCTGCCTCGTGTTCCCTTAGGGAAACAGCCTCACACCCAGGCACAGGCACTTAGCGTGTAGCTCTGATTCACTGGTGACACCCTGTTGGTCTTGCCCAGAGGCCTCTGAGAAGTAGCCTGTCGCAGCCAAATCTCAGCACTCTGTAGCAGAAGTGTTGGGACAGAGGTCCAGTGACCAGATCTGCAGGGACACTGTGTCCTCGCAGGTCACACCCTAGCTCTCCAGGAAGTCACAGAAAAGTACAACTGGAATCTGCCAGGAGAGGGAGGGGATGTCACCAACAATGTCCCTGAGTGACACTAACAAGGGTGAACTCTTGGGGCAGAATTCCAGACCTAATAAAAAGCTGTAAGACAAATAATTTTTAAAATAGCCAGGCATGGTAGTGCATGTCTGTAATCTCAGCACTCAGGAGGTTGAGGCAGGAGGATCCCTGTGAGTTCAAGGCCAGCCTGGGCTATAAAGTGAGTTCAAGGCCAGACTGAACTGCGTAGTGAAACCCTGTCTCAAAAAAGACCAAAAACACAAACAAACAAGAGTGAGTGACCTGCCCTAGGCTACCCCTCTGGAACTGGCACCTATAGGATTGGCTGGTACCTGGGGACCTGGCCTTGCCAGGATTCCTGCCTCAGACAGGGTCCCGGTAGACAAGGGGCTGCGTCCTGTGCATACATCCTGGGACGGCCTCACAGTGCCCAGGAAGAGGACCAGAAAGGAAATGCAGCCCAAAGACTGTGACCCCAAGCAAGGGCCACCCTAAAAGCCCAGGACCCTCTGCGTCTTGTTGTCTTGTTGACCTGATCCTCAGTGCACACCTTATGGCGTGGTCCCTACGTCCTATACCACTGGGACTGGAGGCACCCGCTTCCAGAGGCTGCAGGTTTGTCCCTGGGAAGGGTTCCAGAGCCCAGGCCTCTGTCCAGGCCTCAGTGACCCAGTGACGGGAAAGTTTAAAAATAGCCCTTGGTGAAGTCCACAAGGACTCAGCAGCTCCCTGAACGCGGTGTACAAGCCAGGCCCAGCCCGGCCCACCAGCCACACCCTCGGACGAGCTGGTATTCGCCAAGCGGAAGCAGGTTCAGGCCCCGGGTGCCCTGCCTGCTCTGGGAGCCCAGCAGGCCTTCTGGGTCCCATAGAAAAGGTGGGGAACTCTGGCCACCAGCCCAGGAGGGGACAACAGAGGATGCGGAGACGCTTCCAGCTGCTTCTCCACCCTCCTGAGTCACACGGGAACACGGGAGCAGGGAGCAGGTGGGGTGGGGGCAGGGCAGGTGGGGGCAGGGCATGGGTCACAGTCGGGGGGCAGGGAGTGATGGGCCCACAGGACGGGCGCTGGAAAGCCACAGCAGGAGGATACAGCTGCAGCCTCCGGCCGCACTGCTTCCTCTCTCCCAGCCTGCCTGCTTTCCCGGGCTGTGGACCACCTAAGACCTCCTCTCTGCAAACACTGGAAGTCCCCCACACACTGGCACAGGGCCCTTGGGCTCACCATTCTCAGTCAGCTGTGGGGCAGAACGCATTGGGCTCCCCTCCTCCACTCTGTCCAGTCCTCCCGGCTCTGTTCCTACCTGCAGCTTAGTGGGCTGTTACCTACTGCTCCTCCTTTTCTGCCCAGCACCCAGCCCAGAGCCAGTTATGTGGTCTCCGCTCCTCACCACCATGCCAGTGCAGTCTGCCTGGCCCCCACTCCACTCAAGAGGCTCAGTGCAGGAAGCCAGGTGGTCAGCAGAGTGGGATTCCTAGCCCAGAAGGCAACTGAAGCACAGGACGTCGCATGCTGGGCCTTGCGCCCTGTGCCCAGGAGATGTGCTGCAGACTGTTGGTGCTGCCTCCTGGGGCCACTACAGCTCTGCTTCCTGAGATGACCCCAGCTGTCACTCCCATTGGCTCTGGGAACCCTTGGAAGTACCTGCCTCCCCAGCAGTCCTTCTCTCTGGCTTCCCTAGAGACCCCACCACCTCTGTTACAGGCAAGCCCCACCCCTCAAGCTCGGCAAGGAAGGGCCATCTTTCCTGGGAAGCCCCCACCAGGCTGGCCCTGCTGCAGCCACCTCTCCCGGTTCTCGGGCCAGGACCATGTCTTCTTGCACAGTGGTGTGGACTTTGGGTACAAGAGGGGCCCAGAAGACATCAGGGTGACCAGCAGAGCCTTGAAAACTGACCCTCTCCACAGGCCAATGAAATGCTGAGGCAGGAAATGCAGTACCAGCTGCTCCTTGTGTACCGGCCTGGGGGTGGCTCAGTTGGGGTTTGTCAGAGATTCCTCGTGCGTCCACCGCCAGCCCAGCCATGAGGACCTTCTCCAAGCAAAAACCTCAACCCGGGCTCAGCCAGGAGTTTGCGTATACATTGGAACCAGCCCAGTCCACCTGGCCGGAAACACCAACAGCCTGGGCCCTGCCAGCCTGGGCCCCATAGGAGGAGTTTGACTTTCACCCTGCAGGCTCCCAGAGGAGAGAGGTGGGGTAGGTGGTTGACACCTCTGATTCAGGCACCAGCATACCCCTTCTACCCTGAGCCTATGGTAAGACAGCAGCAGCCCAGTAGGAAGCTGGAAAGGCAGCCTGGGCAGGGCTCCTTGGGCTGGGCTGAGTAGGAGGGCAGCAGGCAGCACCCACTGGCCTGCAGGAAGCAGGTGAAGGTGCTAGAGATGGCCGGGGCCCGTGGCCCTGGGGGTCTCACGTTGAGTGCTTTCCTAGGCCCCGCAGTTTGCCAGAAGCCCAGGAGTGCAAACCTTGCACAAGGGCCTGGGACCCCGTGCCTACCTGTCCAGTCAACGCCAGACAAAATAACTGGGCCAAGAGGCTCCTGCAGGCATGTCCCCAAGGAGGACACAGGAAGGAGCCTGGGAGTTTTAAGGCCACTGAAGTTAGGCTCAGGCCTGGGAGGGCGTGGGCCAACCCTGCCGTTTCTAATTAGGGAATTGGGCTCTTTGCTCGGCCAGAGGGGCCAGGGGATACGCCAGGTCTTCAGGCAGGCCAGCGCTGTTTTGCATCGCGTCTCCTAGCAATGGAGGCCACCTTAATGGGGAAGGGGCACCTTGAAAGCCAGAGGGTAGCAACCAGCCTTGCTGCAAGGCCTGTGAGTGGCCAGGAACACATAGATGCCTGTTCTGGGATAAAGCCGAACAACTCAGCTCTGCTGGCCCTTTTGGTGGGCTATCCCTCCCCCTCCAGGCTGGCCTTGGGGGGCACAGACACCGACTGGACCCTGAGGGCAAACCGCTGCTGTCCAGTCCAGGGCAGCATGGCCAGGTCCAAGGGACTGAGAACAGAGCCTGGCTGTGTGCCTTACCTGCTGCCTCAGTGGCCCTGGGTGACTCCCGAGCAAGGTTTCAGTGTCCACACAGTGCCTCGCACACAGCTGGTGCCCAAGCAGTGCAGAACAAATAAACAAAGTCAGCAGAGAAAACTGTCTACCACACAGTAGGTGCTCCGTGAGTGTGCTGAGCCAATGCAGAGCCCCAGCCTGTCTGCAGTGTCACACAGGTCACCTGCAGTACCCACTTGTACCGGCCCACTGAGGTCCCCTCCCCAGTGGAGGGACCGGGGAGGGAGGGGCAGAAGGTCAGACAGTGCGTGTCTGGCCTCTGAATGCTTTTCCCGGCAGTTCTTCTGATTCACAGCTGTCCCAGGAACAGTCATGGCTGTGTCAATAAATATTGGTGACACGGAGTGACCCCTCCGTCTCGCAGGCTGCTGGGCCTTCCTGCCCCTCCAGAAGCCCTGTCCGGGCGTCTTCTCAGCCAGCGCGTGAAGCTCCGCCAGCGCATGGCCTCAGGGAGGGATCAAGAGAGCTAAAAACCCAGGAAGCAGCACCTGCGCCCTGGACAGCAGGCCTCGGTCCCCAGGCCTCTACTTCAGGGGGACGGGGACAGCAGGATGCCCCATGCAGAAAGGGCCGGAGAGACACCTGTTGCTGGCTCTGATCTTCCCTCCATGGCCCACCCAGTGTCCCCAGTCCCTCCACGTTCGAAAAGAACAGAAACTCGTTGCTAATGGACACTCAGACTCAGCTAAGACAGGCTGTCTTTCCTCCCTCCGGCCCTCAAACCTTCTGCAGTATAGACAGGGTAGTTTGAGCTAGATGTGTCTCCCCAACTGCAGGAGGACAGAGTTCACCATGGGAGGAACAGACAGCCTGCCCCACAGGTCCGTGCAGTCCTCCAGCCTGCTCATTTCCAAAATATCGCTGTTGTACCCTGTTTCTCCACCAGGCTCTCTGGGTAAGGAGCTGCCAAGCCTGAGGCAGGCCAGTCTCCTCCAAGCAGCACAGTCAACAGAGAAACCAAAACCTCTGGGAGGCTGAGGCAGGAAGATTGCTTATTCAGGCTTCACCTGGGCAACTTAGTGAGAACCTACCTTAAAATTTTAAAAGGGACTCAGAAGATAGCTCAGTGGTTTCAGTGCCTGCCTGGCAAGCACAAGGACCAGAGTTCATTCCCAGAGTTCAATCCCCAGTACTGCATATTGTGCCAGCTCCAAAGTGGGGCATGGTGGCACATACCTGTAATCCCAGTGCCGGGAAGGCTGAAACAGGAGGATCACTATGAGTAGTCTGAACTGTGTATTTGAGACCCTGTATCAAATAAATTTTTAAAAATTGAAAAAGGACTGAGAACACTGTGCATTGTGAGGGCTCTGGGTTCAATTCCCAGATCCAAAATTTAAAAAATAAAAGAGGAAAAGCAGGTCACTCAGTGAGGCACTGCGCAGCGGAAGCTTACAGACAGAAAGGACAAACACCCAAATTCCCCGAGAGACGGGGGCTAGAAACTGCGTCAGAGCTAAGTAAGGTGAGCGGCGGACACCAGGACCTCTTGGAGAAAGCAGCCGTGGATCGCAAGTTAGCAGGCCTTCCAGAACACAGCTGGATCCTGGGGTGGGAAACTGGGCCGGGGCTCACACGGGAGGCTGTCCTGGGTCCCCGCCAGTACCGATTCCGGAGCAGGAAGAGAGTTGTCTGGTGACTGCAGGCACCTAAGGAGTCAGAGGTGCTGGGGGAGGGTTGCAGGCTAGGAGAGGGAGCTGAGGAGGCAGGGAGGGCGAGGGGCCCTCCAAGGCCTCAGGAAAGGACAGGAGAGCAGGGCCGGCAGGGGCATCCGTAGGCAGCCCGTGACCCAGGCGTGCACGATCAGAAGGCCCATTTGCGCAAATAACCGCACAGCCAGAGCTGACCTTGGGCGCTGCAGAGGTGGGGCTGGTGAGGACAGACAGGGATGTTTAACCAGGCACGCATTTCCCAGAGTCCTCTTTATCTGCCCTGTTGGGGTTTCAGAACACTGTCCACCCCCAGGCTCTGGGTGTGAGTCAGGACTCGGAGCTGCACTGGAGGCCACCACCTTCCATCCTGGGTTGGGACCGACTGATTCCCCCGAGCTCGGCTAAAACGAAGCCACGCGTTTCAGCCTGGGCTTTCTCCGTCCCCTTGGGTCTCGTTTATTTTCCACAGGGACAATCGGGCGGAAATGGGGTGAGGAAATTTAGGGGTGCTGGGTGCTAGCCCTGTATCAGCAAACCAGGTCCATTCCACCTCCATCTAGTCATTCAGCTCGGAATTACTGAGCGTCCGTGTCCGGCCATCATCCTAGAGCAGCGGCAGGAATCTCTTGGAGCTCTCAGGAAAGCAGGCAGCCTGCTGCGGCTCGCGTGCTGTAGGTGCACCATCGTTATGACATAGTCTGTGGGAAGGAAACAGTAAACAAGGTGAAATGTACGGGGACAATAACTCACCGCGGTGCCACGTGACTTTTGCATAATGATGTAATAACAGCCGCGCGTACTGTGGGACTCTGCCTAGAGTTTATTACCTACGTGCTCTGGGCAACTGCTATGCTGAGTGTCCACAGCCTCTATCACCTTCACAGCCACCTGTGTGTGGTCCTGATGTCCCCATTTGACAGATGGGACAAGAGAAGCATGCTAACTGCTCCATTCCGCAGGCCAGGCTCGAACTTGTGATCCTCCTGCCTCAGCCTCCCATAATGCACTACCAAGCCCAGCTTCCATCACTTTCTGCCACTGTCTGTGGTGCAAACCCTCCTAGCCCGGCTGATTTCAAAGTACCCACATGACGTTCTTCAGTGTGGAGTTGAGAAGAGGTTGTCACTGCCCACTGCTCTGTGGTACTGCCAGCCCGCAGGAACAGTACACACAGACAGCTACAGCCGCACAGATCGGAGGAAGGTGGGCTAAAGGGATCAGGAAGTGTTGAGTTCTGAGTGTTTATAGGTTTTGTGTTTAATACCATTCATTTAATTGGGAATCAGTAGAACTTAATTGTTGAAGATGCCTGTGCTTAACAACCATTCTGCAAAATTTCCTGGTAAATTTAATAACCTATTCTCATGAGCTGGCTCCAACATGCCTGGGATAGGCCTGTTGTCCTTATTTTCTAAACCAGGAAGCTGGGGCTCAAAGGTCACCTGCGAGGCTGGAGCCCAGGGTGGTCCAGGGCCAGGGAGATTTGAATCGTATGTCAGCTGCCTAAGCTGGGCTATGGTGTGCAGAAATCGAACCACATGCATGCTTGGGGATTTGTTGTGTCAGCAAACGGTTAACACCCTTCACTGCTAATCTGGTCTGGCCCTTATCGAAGCCCCAGCATGTAGCATCCAGTAGAAAAAAAGTTCTAACAGGAGGCCTTCGAAAGAAGCTGGCAAGGTGCCAGAAAGCCTGTGACGAAGGCGGCTGTGGTGGCGCACACTTGTAATCCGAGCACTTGGGAGGCTGAGGCAGGAGGATCACTGTGCAGTCGAGGCCACATAGTAAGCTTAAGGCCAGCCAGGACTACATACTGAGACTTG
>NW_004524689.1:6138775-6143531 GCF_000260255.1 Octodon degus
TGGGCTTTACAGGACAGAAAGCCACTAACTGGGGAACGGAGCGTGGGAGCCCACAGCCTAGCGGGGGCGCGAGGGGAGATACCTTCCCGAATGGCTGCACAGGACCAAGGAGGACCTCCTGGATGCCTGGGCTGATGCCAAAAACCGGGAGGAGAGCTGAGAGCGCAGGAAAGCACAGGCCGGGGGGGAGGCATGTCGCGCTGCAAGTGCTCAGGAAAGCAGAGCTGCGCTTTGGGCGTGAATGTGTGAGCTTTTTATCGAAGCTGTGATACACTAGCAACCAACCAGGTGGTCTCACGCCTGGTTTTGTATTTTTGGAGCTCAGAAGTCCACACTCGGCGATGCTGTCTCCACAGGTACAGTCCCAACTTACAACAAATGCTTGCTGGAGTAAAAAGGATGTCACTGAAGATAGTCACATCAATCCCATTGTACCCCAGGCTGGGTGAGAAGGCTGGGTCTACAGAGCTGAGCTCTGCTCTGAGCAGGGTTCAGGGACAGGATGACAAAGATTTCATTAAAAGGAAAAAAATAAAAACATTCTGGGCACAAGTGAGTATCCAACAGATGCCTTTTGGATGGATTTAGGTTTTCAGAGAATGCAACCAAAATTCATCCTGTCACTGCAGAGCAGAAAGGCTCATCCCTTGAAGGTTTACAGTAGGATCCTGTTCTCCAAATACTGCCACCTGCCCCTGTCCCTGTCACTTCCCTGTGCCCACCCTGCCGCAGCAAGGAGGCTCCAGCTGCCTGCGCTGTTTTGCTGAGTGGCACTGGACTGCCTCAGGAGCGGTCAGCAGCCCCTGTGATTCCCAGCTGGGCTCAAGCCTATGACAGAGAGAGAAACCGCTGTGGTTATCAGAGAGCTGGGGGACGGGCAGGGAGGGGCCAAAGTGTGACACAGGGCTGGGCTCTGGCGGGGGAGTCCCTGTCCCTCTTCCTGTCTGCCGGCCTCACCCACCACAGAGTGTGAAGTGTTTCCAAGGAAGAGCAAAGACAGAGGGTGACTGAGTCATCCAGCCCGCAGGGCCACCCAGGTTGTGGTAGCAGGTTCTCAGGGGCCAGTGCAGCTGAGCCCTGGCCCTGTGGCACTGTCTCCACCCAAGCAGGCGAGGCCCCCCAAACCTCTGGGCTTCCGCTGCCGTGGACTGTGGCCAACGCTGCTAATGGCCAGGTGTCCCCCTGTCAGAGGCTGTAACCTTTGCAAAGGTCAGAACAACTGGCACAACGGCTGCTGACATCCACAGCCAGGCTGGCGGAACCCGCCCAGGCCAGGGTTCACGCTGGCCGGGGTCCCAGGAGCCTAGGCAGTCGCCTGACTTCCCAGAGCTGCGGGGGACTTCCAGGGGACCCAGGCCTCCACTCCAGGGACACCGCCTCCAAAATTCCTTGGAAAATTCCTCAGGATATTTCTTCTCTGGTGTCTATTTATAGACATGGAAATATGCGTGGAGAAAGGACTGGAAGGAAATACACAACATGCTTGTTTCCTTCTTTTCCTTATTCATATTGGTTTACCAAAAAATATGAGATAAGAAAAAAGATACTTTTAAGGTATAATTAATCTTAATGTCAGCTGTTCACGCTGATTATAGAAAGTGGAAAGGAGAAATTCGCAATCAGCCATGGTGTGGGTAACCTGGAACACTTCCTTTTATCTTCCATATCTCTCCTCTCTCCTCTGAATTCAAGGCTGGCGTGAACGGCGAAGAGACACTCTCAGAACAACAACAAAATGTCTAGCTAATATTTACCCAGTAAAAACGTAATTTGCTTAGTCATCCTCCCGCGTTAGGAGACATGGGTACTGTGATTTCCAGTTCTTCGCTATTTAAACAATACTGCTATGAACATCTTTGTGTGGAAAATTCTTTCTGTTTTGAAATTATTCTTTTCAAATTCTCACCTTACCACAGGTGAGATGACGGCACGAAACGTTGCCATGCCCTACGCAAAAGCACGAACTTGAACCCAAGAGAGGATTTGAACATCATCTCCAACATGTTCATTGAGGGGCTGGGCATTGAGCGCAGTGGTACGCACTCAGCGCCAGCCTGGTGAACTTGAGGCCCTAAGTTTTGATCACCAGTACAAAAAAAAATAAAATAAAATAATTTTTTTTGTTTTTTGTTTTTTTGTTTTTGAGATAGGATCTCACTGTGTCGTTCGAACTGGTCTTAACGATGGAGCCCACACTGGCCTGACACTCCTGGCAATCCTCCTGCCTCAGACTATTGATTGCTGGGATTGCAGAGGTCAGTCGCGACACTGGCCTCACTTTCAGTGCTAAGAGGTGGGACCCAGGAGGTGGTCAGGTTACAAGGGCAGAGGCCCCTTGAGTAACTTTACACCATGGTCAGAGGAGAGAAGTCACTGGAGTCTCTGGTGCAAGGGCAGCTCTAGAGCACATGCCACCCTCCCTGTCTCTCTCAAACACTCTCCTCCACTTTCGGCCCAGGGGGACGAAGCACCAGGGCTGCACAGATGTCCCACGCTGCCCCAGACTCTGGTGGCTTTGGGATCACAGGCCAGGACAGCTGCTGGTGTTGGGAGACCCCGGCATGGATCCCACAAGAGCTGCAGAGAATGGACTGAGACCAGGGAGACTTCGTCCAGGGCTCTGCCTTTAATCTGCTTCAGGTTCTGGGCAGGAAAAGAGGAACCCGGCTGCTGCTGCGGCGGCTGCTGCTGCTGCTCCTCTTCCTCCTCCTCCTCCTCCTACTCTTCCTCCTCTTCCTCCTCCTGCTGCTGCTACTGCAGCTGCTCCTCTTCCTCCTCCTCCTCCTCCTCTTCCTACTCCTGCTGCTCCTGCTGCTCCTGCTGCTGCTGTGGCGGCGGCGGCTGCTCCTCTTCTTCCTCCTCCTCCTGTTGCTGCTGCTACTAAGGCTGCTGCGGCTGTTCCTCTTCCTTCTCCTGCTGCTGCTGCTGCTGCTAAGGCTCCCACTGGCTCTCTCCCCAGCTCTCCATTCTCTGCATAGAGCACAGTGCCCCATCCCAGCCCTGGGACATCAGCTGGGCACCTGCAGCTCAGTGACATCCTATGGGGACAGCTGGACACTGCCAGGTTAGTGTGTCCAGCCTGGAGCAGAGAGGTCACACACACACACACACATACACACACACACACACCACACAGAGGAGTATATGCATTTGCACACTCACCTGCACACCACATGCTCACACACGCACAGTCACTCACACTCAGAGAATGAATTTTATTTTATTTATTTATTTATTTTTTGGCAGAACCGGGGATTGAACTCAGGCCTTTGAGCTTGCCAGGGAAGCACTTATTCTACTGAGCCATCTCCCCGGCCCTTCACTCACACTCAGACCTCCAGTTGCTCATAGCACCTGTGTCCAAGGACCGTGGTCAGCAGAAGAAGCTGGGCAGCAAACAACAAGGGCCTGGGGTGCTCGGTGTGGAGCCCTGGGCAACAACCTCCCTGGCTGCAGATCCTTAGCGCCCCCACTTCCCTGCATGGAGCCTAGTGGCATCTTGCTTGGGGACAGAGGCTGAGAAGAGAGAACCAGGCCCAAACCCTAGTCCCAGCCCTGAAGAACGTGATGCCCGACCTCAGTCTCCCTGTGGGGAGGAACTGGAATGCAGGGGGCCACGTGACTCTGTGCTCAAGCTGAATGTGAGCTGCCCTGCAGGTCCCCAGTCCTCTGAACGTCCCTGGGGTCACAGCCTGAGCATCGTCACAACACAGTTAGCAGCAAGCCAGACCCAGGCTGGGCCTCTGGGCCTCCGGGGTGGGTGGGGTGTATTCTCCTTCCCCAGGTGCCTGAACGTGAGGCCAGCTGCAGTCACACTGTCCTTCCCCACCCTGGTCCACGCCACCCCGTGGCCTCCAGCACAACCTTGGCAGGCCCTGGGGTCACCAAGTTACCCGTCCTGCTCTCTGCACCCCATGTGCCTTGGAGCCCACAGGCAGAGGCCAGGCTTTTCTCAGCTTCCTGCCAGTCACAGGCATACCTGGACACTTGTCCCCAGCCCTGGGTGGCCCACAAGGGCTCCTCAGCATCCTCCACTCCCTCCTTGAGCAGCATCCCCACAGAGCTGTGACAGCATCAGGTCTTTGCTCCTGGAATTGTACCCAGCTTATATGGTCTGCCCACCATGTATCCCTGGGACTGGAGACCCCATCTCCCTCCATCCCAAGCCTCAGCCACATCCCACTCACCCTCCAGTCTGCAGCCTCCCCAGCCACCTCCTGTTCACTTGGCTTTCACAGCTCCAATCAAGGCGAACCAGCATCCATGGAGGGCAACTGAGCTCCACATCCTGAACCTTGTGGAAGCCCCCTCAGCTGACAGTAGGCACAGCAGTGCTGATTCCCAGGGAGGCTGTGGGAGCCCCAAGACAGCTGTGCCCGTGCCCCTGCTGCAGGGCCCTGAGGGCAATGTGACCTCCTGTGACTGGGCCCTTCCCTTGGCCGGGCCAGGTGGACATCCTACAAGTGCCCCTCCTGAGGGAACGGTGCCCTCACCACGGCAGGACTGGAGCCCTGACCAGGGCATCACATGTGCCCAGCTGCTCCTGGGAGCCTGAAAGGGCTGCCCTGGCCATGGCCTGGGCTGAGTCCCCTGCACCCATGGCACAGTGGGGCAGTAGGGATCTGGGCACAGCGGGGACGCCCTGCTCTGGCCAGGCCCTTGGACTCTCCCCATAGTGGCAGCAGACAAGGAAGCTCTTCTCTGCTGAGGACAGCTCGCCTCGCTGGGACCAGACACAATGATGCGGTACCACTGT
>NW_004524689.1:6144131-6145940 GCF_000260255.1 Octodon degus
CCCCCACGGGCTTCCCATTGGTGGAAACTGAACCCCCAGGTCCTCACACTGAGCTACACCCCTGCCCTTTTCTTGTTACTTCCTGGAGACAAGCTTTGTCTAAGTTGCTAAATCGCCCAGGGCAGGCTTGAACTTGTGATCCTCCTGCTTCAGCCCCCCAGAGTGCAACGCCACACAGCCTAGGCTTTGTGACTTGTTTTGCTACCAGGAATCGAACTCAGGACCCTGGGCTTGCCAGGCAGGCACTTGTGCCACTGAGCTACATCCCTGGCTCTGGCTTTCTGATTTTGCAGGGGGCGAGAACACCCGGCTATAGCTGCCAGGACCCATTCTCTCCTTCTAAGGAGGCATCTTCTTCTGTCATCTGCATCTTCTTTGAGGTGTCCCAGGCAGTGAGTGGGCAGGCAGACAGCAGGAAACAGCCCGAGGCAGGCACTGGCTGTTTGCAGGGAAGGGCAACCCTGTTTCCCATTTATTTTGTTGCCTGTGCCTTTGCCAGGCAGGACTGGGGACAGAAAAGCCAACCCCAACGCTCCTCCCAGACTACTTGTTTTTATGTTTAATTGAGCTATAACTTACCTACGGTTAGCTGCACCACTTACAGTGAACACTTCAAGGAGTTTGGACAAAGCCAAAGCTACTTCACTGGCTTCCTTGTGGGTGCCTGTTTATGTTATCCACAGCTGTCCTAGTGGCAAGCAGCAGGCCCAACACCTCCGGGCCAAGAGGAGGGATGCTGGCTTGAGTAACTGGAACGTCCAAGATTACAGCAGCTTCAGGGACGGCTGGATCCGGGCACTCAAATGATAGTCGGACGGTTCCTTCTCCCTCTCTTGTAAATAAAACTTCTCCCCAGAGCTGGCATCTCCAGTCTAACATCCTAGCTATGGAGCAGTGGCAGAAGAAAGGAACGGTCCTCTCTGAACGTCCTAAGAGGGGGCCGGGGAGATGGCTCAGTAGGATAAGCGCTTGACCGGCAAACGAGCAGTTTGCCATTGGCCACTGGTGGGAAGTGTTTACACCATGGAAGTTGGCAAATGCCATAAAGCAGGGCCTCCCTTCCCACCCAAGCCAGCTGTGAAACCCTCACACACACCTCTGTGTCAGCCCTGCCTAGACCAATGAACTGGAAGGAGTTCAGGCTGGCCAGACAGGGCGGGAGGAGAGCCTGCTCTGCTATCTTAATCACTAGTCTGTTGCGAGGACAGAACATGACACCACAACTGACATGAAGAAAAGTCTTTTTTTTTTTTATCTTTTATTTGGTCCAGGGTCTCGCTACGCAGCTTGGACTCATAGTGATCCTCCTGTCTCAGCCTCCCCAGCACTGAGGTTACAAGTGTGAGCCACCATGCCCAGTTTTGATGACCAGCGTGATGCGCAGGGCCAGCATGGCATGTGGTACTAGGGATAGATCCCGGGTCCTTGTGCTTGCTGAGCACGCACTTAGACCACTGAGCTATCTCTCCAGCCCCAAGAAATGTTTCTTTTTGGCTTGCATTTTTAGCTGATGGTTAGCAGGACCCAGGAAGAGGGGCATGGTGGGGAAAAAGTATTCATCACAGGGCAGCCAGGGGCAGGGACAAGGACGCTCCCTACAGGTGAGGCCCCAGTGACCACCACCACCCAGGCAGCACCTTTAGCCCGGCACGCACAGTGGGTGCACAGCCCCTGGATCCAGTCACCTTCTGCTGCATCTGACCACAGGAGGCTTCAGGAACAACAGGATCTAAACCCTAAGCCAGGCCCACAGAGACAGCCCTAGGGTGGAGTCTGCAGCAGGGTCCTTGCCTTGAGAGATAATGAAAG
>NW_004524689.1:6146590-6157935 GCF_000260255.1 Octodon degus
CTGGGCTGTTTCCAGCTGAGCTCTGCACAGCACGCCCAGGACAGCGGGGACACGGGTGGCCAGGCAGGTGCCCGTGGCCTCTGCAGCCAGCCAGCCCAGACCCCGAGCCCCTCGGGGCCCTGGTCCCCTTGGCCTGCTGGGAGATGTCCTGTCATCTCGGGGGCCTGGCCCGACGGCAGCTGCCTTTCCTCTCATGTCTTGAAGGTGAGTGAGGAGGAAGAAAGGGAAGAACAAAGTCATGCTTAGAAAAATCAAACTCCCCCCGCCTGTGGAAAGGAAGTGGATCTTTCGAGACACAGGACACAAGACCACCCGAGAGATGAGCCTTTGTCTCTTTCTCCCAAGGCCCAGCAGTCTGTGTGCCCAAGCCTGAAATCCGGACCAAGAGCGCTCGGTCCTCCCAACTCGAGGAAGGGTCCCTTGCCGCTCACCCACTGTGCCAGCTCTGCCGGGTGGTGAGTTTCCACCAGCAAAGCCAGCAGCTCCCTCCTCTAGTGTCTCCCTGCAAGATGGGGGGTGGGGCTCTGCCACTCTAGGTCCCTGACTGAGTCTAGACAGAAGTGTCTGCCCACAGGCTGGGACAGCAGAAACAAGAAATAAGCTTTGGTTGTGTCTGCCTGCTGCGCCCCTGGGCTGTTTGTTACTGCAGTTATCTGACAGCCCGACTGATTCAGCTCACAGCCAGTCGGGGTGCTGTGCTGTGTGGTCACCGGGGAGACCAGCACGGGAAAGATGCAATCAGTCCTTCCTCCCCTCTGGCAGCAGCCTTCTCCCAAGAGTGCTCCTCAGCTTACAGCCGGGGCCCCAAGGTGTAGGGGCATCTCCAAAACTCCGGCCTGGCTGAGGCCGGTTCTGTGCCTGTGCCACACCAGTGCATGGGGCAGAGCACAGTCCTGGCTCGCACGCCAAGGAACTAAGCAGAATTCAAGACACTGTCCCGTGAGGTCCCCCCCAAGGCGGTGCAGGAGGCTGAACATCTGCTTTAAAAAGGAAAGCTTTGGTCTTCACAAGGACTAAGTCCAAGGTCAGATGGTTAATTCAGTTGTTTGAACCCAGTCTGTGTCTTTTGCCACATAGCAATATTCTCAAAAGGAAAAGTAAACTCCAGCCCTTGGGAGGCTGCAGAAGGACTGCAAATTTAAAGGCCAACCTAGGCTGTAGAGAACCCCACACCTTGCCGCTGCCTCCTCCTGTCATCAGCTACACGGCCCAAGGAGTCACAGCCACCTCCAGAACAGCAGGGCTCGCGGGATGCAGGGAGATCATCTCTCCAACCAATGAAAACACTGCAAAAACATCTCCCCTGCTGGGCTGCTGAAACTCTCTCAGAAGAGCCATTTCTTTGGCTTCAAATATAAGTAGTCCCCGGACACTTGAGGACTCTTGACTCAGGCTCTCCCCAGCCAGCCAGAGACAGCCACTTGCAAATGGCCACTCTCCAGGAGCAGGACTTCAGAAAAGCACAGAGTCAGGGCTCCTGCCTGGGATGGAAAAGGGCAAATCCAGCTAAAGGCTGCAGGGCATGGGATCCTGAGCCCAGGACACAGGGATGGGGCAGGGCTTGGGCTGGAAGACCCCGTGGAGACACTGAGACAGCTAGGGACTGGTTAGGACCTCACGCACCAGAGTCAGGAGTCGAAGCCCAGCCTCACTGCTTGTGATCTGCGTGCACAACCCCACAACTGTGCCCCAGGCCTCGGTTTTCTCATCCATACAGTGGAGCTAAGAACAGAGCCTTCCTGGAGGCAGGTTGCTGTAAGCATCCATGACATTCCTGCACAGAACTGTCAGTATTCACTGATTCTTCATCCAGTGCTATGTGCTTTACACGTATGAGCTCGTTCTGCCACGTGGTTATTATTTTACCCATTTTATAAGTAAGAAAGAGGCAAGGAGAGGGGAAGTAAGTCCAGCTCGGAGTGTTTCAGGAAACTCCTGACCTGCCGGGTTTATGTGTAGATGATCAGTCAGAGCTGGGGAGGGCGGGCTGGGAACAGAGGTTTCCCGTCAGCCGGGCTTTTGTCTTTCACATGAGCCTGAGACAGACAAACCACAGCCACAGCCTCGACCAGCTGTGGAAGCGTCGAACAGGAAACCCAGAACATCTGGCGCTCCACTTCCTCCGAAAGCCGTGTGAGTCTGGGTGCTCGCGCGTGTGGCTGCCTGTGTACATGTCTGTTTTCTCTTCCACTGGTGGTTATCAGGGCTCGGAAGCAGACGGGGTTAGAAACCACAGACCTTGTGGTGACAGGGAAGCCAGACACTGGCTCCCCACCCCTGCGGCACATGGCCGTTCCCCAGACGGTGAGCCAGGCGGGACCCAGTCTCCCAGGCCACCCTCCAACACCTGGCTGAGGCTCCACGTCACCGTACAATTGGAGGAAGGGAGTTCTTTTCCTTTTGGACTTCAGTGGTTTTAGAGGAGCTGTCTGGGGATGAGGCGGGAGGGCGCTGTTTAAATATAACTTGGCCTCTGCATGCAAACCCGCAGAGCAACGTCTGCAGGAAAGCCGCTTTCACACCAACTGGAGGACAATCTGTGGGTGACTGCTAAGGCCACGGGCTGCCCGTGGGATTGTTTTCCCACTAAATATGGTCTCCTCAGTGTCAGGACTGAGAAACACAACTTGTTTGGTTTCGTTTTGTTTTGCTTTCCCCTCAGTCTTCTAAAGGGAAGAAATATAAGGAAGTGGAAAGAAAAGACTCCCAAAGCCTGAGCATGAGGCTTGACTCTCATACCGCCCTTAGAGGGTAGGCACTGCGTCTACTTTAAAGAATCCCGAAGTGGAGCTGGGAGCCATGGTGCACGCCTGTAATCCCAGCACTGGGAAGACTGAGGCGGGAGGATCGTCACCAGTCCAAGGCCAGCCTGAGCTATACTGTGTGTTCAAGGCCTCAGATCCTGTCTCAAAAAAATAAAGTTCATGAAGTTGATGCAGGGGGAGCTTAAACTCACCTAAGATCTTACAGCAAGCAAGAAGCAAGGCTGAGGTGCAAGCTGACCCCAGCCTCCTGCTGGACCCTACATCCCCCTTGACTCCTCCAGTGAACAGGAATTAGCTGCCCAGCACAGTGCTGCGGTGCAGTCGGTACTTCAACCACGGACCTGCGCTGGCTGCAGCTGCTGGCAGAGGCGGACGCCCCACTGCGGTGCCCTGGAACCCGCCCCGCGCCCAGCCCGGACTGGGGGTTCGCTCCATGCCATAAGTGAGCAGCGGAATAACTGAGTAAAGGAATTCGGAGTTTGAGAACAGCAACACAACACACTTCACTCTCTGAGAAGTCAGTGATTTAGCAAGGTCCACTGGATCCTGGCTAAAACTGAGCCCCCAAGCGATTGACAGAAACGGCAGGTCCCAGCCTGCAAAACCTTAAATCCTCACGCCAGAGCCTGGTAATCCGGGCCTGGTAATCCATGCTTGAGAACGAGCACTGAGCAGCACGGCTGCAGATCACTCTGGTGCTGGGAAGGAGACGGAGTGCAAGCAGCAGCCTGCAAACTGGAAGCACAGCAGCACGTTCAGACTGGAGAATGGCCTCATGGCAACAATAGGGAACACAGGGCGTGGAAGAAACCAGATGATGTTT
This sequence comes from Octodon degus, assembly GCF_000260255.1. Lineage (NCBI taxonomy): Eukaryota > Metazoa > Chordata > Mammalia > Rodentia > Octodontidae > Octodon > Octodon degus. Next base: position 6,150,179 of record NW_004524689.1, read on the forward strand.
GCGGGATCTAGAAAGCCAGACAGAAGCTGCAGCATCTCCTGACTCTCTGGCTAAGATTAAAAGCACAGCGGTGAGGGCGGGCCGACCTCAGAGGGAGGTAAACGTGCTCTCCCAAGACTGGGAATTGAAAACCAGGAACTACGCGTGAACAACCTGACGTTGCGCAAGCGCAGTGTCCGCGGTCGCGCTCCTTTTCCTACCTGCGCGTCTGCAGTGTCTTGTCTACTGAGGCAAGGCATACGTCACGCAAGTGCTGCGATGCGTGACGTCATCCGACAGCGCCTTTACAACCCCCCAAGCCCCAGCGGCGACTGACGGCGCAGTTGCTGTGGAGACAGGACGTCGAGCCCCGCCCCCGAGATAGGATTGGAGGACACCTGTTCAGCTGACAGGGCAACCGCTCAAACCCGCGCGGTCTGCCCTGGGGCGGTGCGCTCGATCCGCGTTCCCATGGCAACCCGGATTCCTTCTAACTGCAAGTCCCCGGAACCCAGTGGTCCGGCTGAGAGCCCAAAAGTCAGTATCGGATGATTCTGTTATAATAAAAAAAAATCACACACACCCCCGAATCGGAGTCTGTAAGAATGGAAGCCCCAGTGTGATTTAAATGTATCGCTTAAATTGCTTCAGACAGGACGACCTGGAGACTAGGGCCAGGAGTAACGTGACCATTTTTGAGCCTCATGATGGGGGATCTTCCCTATAATTACCGGAGTTCTAGGGAGAAAGCCTAGGTGAGAGTTCCGGGACGCAGAGCAAAGAGCCCAGCAGCAGTGGAAGCCCGGAAGGAAGCTTTCATCAGGATGGCCAGCAATGCTGGGAAGGACAAACAAGAACATGCAAGATCTGTCTTGAGGACCTGACAGAAACTGCCGGGTTTTATTGAAGAAGGGAACAAAGGCAAAAGTTAAGGGTCTGCGTAGCTGGCGGAGGTGCGTATCTGGCAGAGACAGTCCTGGCCTAGCCCTGGTCTCCTTGATTCTTACCCCAGGACTGGTTCTGGCTCTGACTTCAGGTCTAGGACAACGACTGGAGACTTGTAGGCGTCGGGCCAGGGGACCTAGAACAGCTCCCTCTGAAAGCTGGCGGTTGGATGTTCCCGCAAATCTTGAAACCGCTGCTGTTACTCTTATCTTCAGTCTTGGGGGGAGGATGTGATAGGGAGGTAAATTTAGGGTGAATAAATCCTGTTTTACCAGTTTTTAGACAGAAACTCCTTAAGTGACTAACACGAGAGCGGAGCAGGGATCTGACTCAAAGTTTAAAGGCTATAAAACAAAAGTAGAGATGCCAAACTTTAGCCTGCTTTTCATTACCCACTGGGCATCCGCAGGCCCAGCGTGCAAGTTCCTGTTACACCATCAGCATATAAATATGTTGTTTTCCCCTTCAATAAAAAACCCTTCCATGACCCCACCTCTCTCTCCTGAACATCATTAGTCTTTGAAAGCCGGTCGTTCTCCTTGTCGAGCTGTCCCCTCCCTCTTTTGAGTCCTCTCCTGCCATGCATTCATCGATTTGCAGCCCTCCTTGCTAATCAATGACATCTGATACAGTTTCTCACCCTCCCCTTGTAAAACTTTCTTCACTTGGCTTTTGAGGTCATCCACACTTGATTTTCTTACTCAGTCCCTGGCCTGTCCTCCACTTATCTGTTGGTTCCACCTCTTTCCCAGACCTCTAAAGGCTGCCCTGGCCTCTTGGACTTTTCCCTTTTCACTTATTCTTGGATAGGTTCACCCAGGCTCATGGCTCTAAAGACCACCTATAACCTGATGGCTTTGCCGCCCAGCTGGAAGCTTCCCCACCCCAGGGAGTGGTTGCCCCGGGGAGTGGCTCTGCAGCAAGAGATTAGGGGGAGGGCAAGGTGGACCAACAACTGGGCATCAAAGGTCATACCCGCCCCCCAGAACACATGGCAAAACACAGGGAGGGGGCTGACTCTGCAGCCCCTGAGCACTGCACAATGAACGAACCAAAGATGCTGTTTTCAAGTTATCGTTTACATCTAGAGGGAAACCAACAGAGTCTTGGATAGGGCAGCTTAATCCGGCACCAGGCCAAGTAAATTTTTGATAGGACAGCTAGCCCAGTGCCTTATTTGCAGAAGGGGAAAAGCCAATCCGGGAATTCCAGGTACAAAAGACTTCTTCCCGTAACCTGGAGGCCACTGAGCCCACTCACCTGGCTCTACAGCGCTAACTTCTTTTCTACCTTCAATACATTACATCCCTGCTGCCTTTCCTGTGTGTCTTGTCCAATTCGTTGTTCAGAAACTGGAGAGAATTTCCCCTGGACCCAACCTCTGATAACAACACCTCGGTCCTTCAGCTTCTCTGCTCCAAGCTTAAGCTCATGTCCAGTCTGTCAGCCAATCCCCTTGGCTTTTTCTTCATAATATCTCCAGAACTGGGGCTGAGGGTATGGCCCAGCCATAAGGTGCTTGCTGAGCTTGTGCAGGCTCTGGGTTCAACCCCAGCAATGTCATATACACATCATCATGGCCTGCACCCGGTCCCCCTGAAACCTAGCCCGCTCGCTCCCCGCCTGCAGGCACAGAACAGCCTAAGTCAATCTGTTAAGAATCATGTAGTTCCCCTGCACAAATCCTTCCAGAGGCTCCCATCTCACTTGCAGTGAAAGCCAGAATCTCACAATGGCCAGAAATGTTCTCCATGACAAGGCTCCAAAACCTGGCTGGGCCTCTCCTTGCTTGTCCAACTCCAGCCATGCTGGCCACTGGCCAGGCTCTTTTCTGCCTCTGGGACTCTGAACTTCCTTCTAGTTCTGCCTGGAACTCGAAGGTCCCCAAGGCCCCTTCCCTCACCTCCCCTGGGGGGCTTGGCTCCGGAGCTGCCAGTGTATACGCAGCCTGTCCCTGAATGAAAGCCGGTCCTGTGGAGCCTGACTGTACAACGCACATCTAACATATACACAGTTCACTCCTTTATCTGATGTGATAGCGATCTCCACGTGGAGGCAAGGGCTGGTCTGTCTGTCATCACTGTGTCCCCAGCACCTTCACAGAACCTGGCTCGTAGCAGGTGCTCTCTAGGGTCGGTGGAGGGAATACCTATACACATGTCAAGTCGGAGGCTCACGCAGAGCTGAAGAGCTGGAGCCTGAGGGGCCTGAGTTCTAGCCTCCCTTAGCCACTCTGCTGCTTTGTGACACTGAGACTACTGCTTCGCCTTCCAGAGCCTCGGTTTACTCAACATGGGTGGCATCGTGCCGCAGCCATGCACCTGGCAACCCTGAGGCCTCCCCCAAGGCCATTGGCACTGCGCCAGCTGCAGGAGCCTCTGGGAGAAGCCAAGTGTTCATCCCTTTGCTGCCCTGGGCTGTGTACCAAGGACGGGGTGACAACACAGGTGCAGTGGATCCCTGCTAACTGGGTGCTCACAACTGGAGCACCTGGGGTGCAGCCAAGCAGATGGCGCCGGAAGACTGGACTGGGTCAGCTTCCCCAGCCCAGTGTGGCAACTGCAACAGCAGACACTCACGTCCTTGCAGCTCTGGAGGCCGGAAGTCCTGCACCAAGGGGCAGCAGGTCGGGCTTCTGAAGAGCCCTTACCCCGCCACTCTCAGATGGCCTTCTTGCCGTGGGCTCACGTGGCACCTCCTCTGTGTCTCACGGCAACCTCGTCTCCCACAATAGCAGGAATCACCTTGGACTCTAGTGACCACCTTTTTTTTTTTGAGAGCCTGTCTCGCTATTTTACCCAGGCTGGTCAAACTTCTGGTCTCAAGTAATTTGTCCTCCAGAATAGCTGGGTTACAAATGCGTGCCCTGGCAGGCTCAAGGGTAGTATAATTACCAGTTAAAGATACTATCTCTAGACAGTGATGGTGGTGCACTCCTGTAATCTCAGAATTTTGGGAAGCTGAGGCAGGAGGACCACAAATTGGGCAACTTAGCCACTTAGTCAGACTCTGCTTCAAAATAAAGCAAATTTAAAAAGGCTGGGGATGTAGCTCAGTGCAAAAGCCCTAGGTACAGGGGGTTGTGGGGTGCTATTTTTAAACACATTCACTTTTTGACACAGTGAGGATCCTTCCACATGGGAATTTGGCAGGAGAAGGAGCAGAGTTCAGCTTATAACATTAATTTATGTTCAAAGGATGCACTGGAAAAAGCTGGGACAAGGAGCACTTTCCAGGCAGAGGGAAGAGTAAGCGCAGGAACCCTGTGCTTGAAGAAGTTGACAAGTTAGAAGAAAAAGCAGGAGCCACGCTGGGGACTGGGTGGAGAGCAGGGCGTCCGGCCTGGAGGCCACCTGGTGCTGTTTTGAGGACTGATGAGTTAGGAGACGTCTTCTGAAAAGATGACTCTGAGCCAGCAGGTGTCCTGGGGGATGTCTGTAATCCCAGCACTCAGGAGGCTGAGGCAGGAGGATCACTGAAAGTTCAAGGTCAGCCTGGCATACAAAGTGAGGTCCTGTCTCAAAAAAAAAACACGTGACATCGTCAATGGCTGTCTCTTCCACAGACAGGGCTCCTTAATGGAAAAGAAGGGGCCTGGGAGATGGCTCATAGGAGCCTGGGAGATGGCTCAGTGGAATAAGCGCTTCCCTGGCAAGCTCAAGTACCTGAGTTCAATCCCCGGTTCCACCAAAAAAAAAAAAAGCCAGGAAAGGCATAGTAAACTGGGGCTGTAGAATGAAATATACTTTAGACAAACATGATTGTTGATTGAAAACAAAGTTTTGGATGACAGTAGTACAAGAGCCAAGCTGACAGATGTGTGACCCGCCCATTCCCGTGTCCGTCTTCTACCAGGCAAACGCAGCACTCAAGAGTTGAGGGAAGCAGTGTTCGTCTTTCATTTCTCCTTTGAGTTCAGTTTCAGGGTCCACTTCGGTTAGCACTGGGGTGCAAACTCAGAATTCCTAAAAGAGCAGGGCTGTGCTTAGGCGAGGGGCGGGCTGCGCCATCCTCCAGGCTCTCACAGGAATGTAATTTGCAGCCTTCCCAATTCAGCGGGATGAACCAGATGTGAGCTGCCGGCGCTCCACCTCGAGCGGTCTCTCTCGGAGGTGGTGTAACACAGCAAGGCTGCTGTGCCTCCGTGCGTTTCACCTGGAAGCCTGAAGAACTCTGGCTGTCCTCCTCCACCCCTTGACAGAGGAAAGAGCAAGCTGCCCATCCTGACTCTGGATAGAGCCGGCTCTTGCAGTCTGCTCTGTGAGCCTGCTGTGGTGGTGCATGCCTGCAATCTCAGCCCTCAGAAGCTGAGGCAAGAGGAGCCTCAGACCAGCTTGGGTTAAACACAGAGCCTTGTCTAAAAAAAAAAAAAAAAAAAAAAGAAAAAAAAAAAAAAAAAAAAAAAAAGCCTGCTTTATAATATCAGACCAAATCTATCTCTCCTAAGTCCTGGTCTTAGAGGACATAGTACTGCTCTTGGAAATCTGGCCATCAGGAGCCACACAGACCCCAGTTCCTCCTCTTCATAATATTGTCCGACTCTTAACAATAGCCCCATGGTTCCCTCCCGAGGCCCCCAAGTCTTCTGTTCCCATAGTGGGCACCTCCCCCTCCCCCACAGAGTGGGTTCCTCCCCTTGACATTGCTTTTTATGAATATATATATATATATATAATAAATATAAATACATATATTCTTGTGCATAAATCTTGTCATGCTTACTTTTGGCTATATTTCTAGAAATGAAACTGCTGGGACAAATGGTGCATTTTATAGTTTCTGCTATATGTTACCGTCCAGAAATGGCGATCTTGTTTATACGCCCACAAGCGGTTTACAAGAGAACCCTTTCCCCACACCCCTAGCCACGGAAGTGGGGAATTTTCGTCCTTTTAACCACTGCCAATGTGATAAAGGACAATGATTATCTCATGGTTGCTTTAATTTGCATTTCTTTGATTACGGGTGAGATTGGACATGCATCCCAGCCACATCCTAACCTTTTGCAATCAAGTTTTGGAGCAAAATGCAGGACCTTACATGTATTCCTGTTAAATCTTATCTCATTGGATTCAACCAATCATTCCTTCCTGTTGAGATAATTTTGGATCCAAGAGCTACAGACCCAACATACTGGCCTTTCCTCCTAGTCTGGTGTTATTTGCCCTGTTGATAAGCAGTTATCTTTGGCCTTATCCAAACTGTTGATAGAATGTTAAAAGAGTTTAGGGCCAAGGACAGGACTGCTTGGCAGGTCACCAGGCAATGCCTTGGGACAGCGCTGTCCCGATCTGCTGTCACAGTTCCACCTCTCTGTGCTCGGGAGTCCAGGGCAGTGTAAGGAGCCCCTCACCTGAGACACAAGGCCCGGATACACGCCCCAGCCCTGGCCCTAATGAGCTGAGGAGCCCTTCCAAGTGGTGTCTCCTCCCATGGAGGTGTAGCTTCAGGCTCCAGAACCCTTACTATCACAGTCTTGTCTGTAGGGATTTCTTGAAGAATAGCCAAATAAGCATCATAAGTCAAGCTGTGATAGCCGAATGTTCACCCGGATGTACGTGTAGCAAAACTACCAAAGGCATTCCCTCAGTAGTTGCCTTTGAGCCTTACGGTCACCCTTTCTACAAAGCCGGTCTAATTGTGCTCAGGATGAACACTAAGCTCCTTGAACTTCAGTTTATCTAACTGATGATCTTTAAAATCAAGAGCGGGGCTGGTGAGATGGCTCAGTGGTCTAAAGCACCTACTTAGAGCAGGCTTAGCAAAGCACAGGGACCACGGTTCAATCCCCCAGCACCACATGCCAGCCAGCCCGCCCCCTGGTGGGCTGAGCTGGCCACACACACACATACACACACACAAATAAATAAATTAAAAAATAATAATAATAAAATAAAATCAAGAGCGCTGGCCTTGATTCTCCACAATTCCTCAAAGCATCCCCGGACTTTCGAGGGCCTCGGCGCCCCCTGCTGAGGCGCATGGGCTCTGCCACAGAAAACTGAGGACAGGAAGCAAGTAAGTCTCTGGGAAGCCGCCTCCCCTCCAGCCACCGACAGGGGGCAGTGGAGCCAGGGCCAGGACACCAAGGAGGGTCCGTTAGTAAAGCTATGGGATCAAAGAATATGGTGAATTTTTAATTTTTAAAAGCTTTTATTACAACTAGGTGTGTTGGTGCACACCTATAATCCCAGCAGTGGGGAGGCTGAGGCAGGAGGATCGTTGCAAGTTCAAGCTACAAAGTGATCTCAAGGCCAGCCTGAACTACATAGCAGGTCCCTGTCTCAAAAAAAAAGATATATTACCATTTATTCCCTTCATTTGAAAACACTTACCCCACTGTTCTTGCCGTTTTCCGAAGCAGTTCTGGAAATGCTCTTTCGTGAGTATCAGCTGTGGCTGCCCATTGTACAGTTAGCAGCAAGAGAGCTGAGTCACTCCCTTCCCTCCACTCTAGTGTAAACACTATCCTAACGATCATCCAGGTTTAAATTTAGGACTGCCTTAATGATTACCTGGGTTTAAGATTAGGACCATCCTAGTGACTATCCAGGTTTAAATTTAGAAGGTAGAGATGCCCTAGTTGGCAGATTACTGACGCCAGTGAAACAGTGGGAAACAGCTTGGGTCACAGGTGACTGACCCTATAAGCAGCCTGGGTGGTGGAGGAAGTTTCTTTCCTTTGCCATTTTCCACTTTTCCCCCTCTGCCGGTCTCCCTGCTCCTGCTGCTGTCCCACAATCTTCAAGAACGGCTGTTCTCTACATACTACGAGGCGTAGGCTTTTCAGTTCCTTCCTTGTCCTGCTCAAGAACCTGGGCTATTTTTGGCCC
>NW_004524689.1:6158960-6166051 GCF_000260255.1 Octodon degus
CAAGGGTCTGAGCTCAATCCCCGGTTCCACCAAAAATAAATAACTAATTAATTAATTAAAAAAATAAAACCCTGACCCCTGCGCCTGCTTGCAGGCATTTTAATCTGCTGTGCTATTTGGCCTGCTTTTGCCACATTTATTTTTCTCCCACTATCCTAACTTTTGGAAGCAAACCTTTTTTTTTTTTTTTTTTTTTGGTACTGGGAATCGAACTCAGGGCCTTGCACTTGCCAAGCAGGCACTGTCCACTGAGCTATATCCCCAGCCCTAACATTCACCATATTTTTTTTTTTAATCTCACCTTGTAGCTATGACAGCGTGGGAAGGAAACAGGGAAAATGGATTCGCCTGACGGAAACAAAGGACTCCATGAGACTGACAAACAGCAGCAACTCAAGTCCTGAGCTACAGAAACACCCCCCCACCCCCTGGGGACTCTGATCACGTGCCCGTCCCCCCAGCTCTAGGTATGACCTTGAAAATGGCATGATACGGTCACTTCCAGAGGAAGCCACAGCACAGTGTGGCGACTTCCACGGGTTGGCCACACCAGCATCAGCCGCGAGTCCTCTAAGGACCGCACGCGTAAACCCCCAGGAATAGCGTGAGTGACACAGTGATGCCATGCTAGCTCTGGTCACCCGGCTCCCTGTCACCATGCCTGGAATATAGTTCCAGATTCAGGCCCGTAAACTCGGCAGAAAAGGGTGTAGAGATGCCCTCACCACTGTGTTCTTGTTCACTCCGGCTGAGAGTAATAATAGTAACAGTAATGGCTACAGTGATAACAAAGGAAGAGGCAGTGGGAATGGAAAAGTCCCTCCCAAATTTCACACTAAGGAGGATTGTTGTGAGTTTGAGACCAGCCTGGGCTACAAAGTAAGCTCGAGGCCAGCCAGACCCTGTCTCAAAAAAAAAAAAAAAAAAAGTCACATTGAAACTCAGCCCCCAAGGTGGGGGGCTGATAGGCAGCACCTTAGGGAAGGTGTAGGTCATGGGGGCCCCATCCTGGGGAAAGGGCTCCCATGAACAGGCTTGAGGGGTGAGTCCTCCCCCTTTCCCTTCCATTTCGTGCCGTGAAGGTGCAGACATCCAGCGCAAGGTCAGTGCACTTTGAACTTGGCCTCCAGCCTCCAGGACTATGAGAAATACTCTTCTACTGTTTGTAAATCCCATGGCCGGTGGTATTTTGTGATAGTAGCGCAGATAGATAAAGGTTGACCCTAGGAAGTTCCTCCCCTGCCAGCCAGGCTCTGAGTGCCTCCCATGCACAAACTCTGTAGTCCCAGCAGTGCCCCAAAAGGTGGATGCTGGTTTTGATCCAATTTTCCATTGTGGAAATAGAGGCACAGAAGAGAGATGAAGGGCTGGGTTTAGTGGTGCATGCCTGTCATCCCGGCACACAGGAGGCCGAGGCAGGAGGATTGCTGTGAGTTGGAGGCCAGCCTGAGCTACATAGCAAGACCCTGGCTCAAAAAAAACAAAAACAACCAAACAAAAAGTACGAAGTGCAGGATGAACTGACCCACGCAAGATCACCTTCCCATAAGAGGTAGAGCTGGGATTTGAATTCAGGCGGACTGGTTCCACAGTTCAGCCTGGGAACAGCAGCCTTCTACCACTTCCATTGGAAATGAGAACAAGGAAGGCTTGGAAATTATTTCTCCTCCACACAGTGAAACTTAACTGCAAATAGTGGCCTCAGGGACAATGTAGGGCACACTGACTCCTTGGTCTCCAGCGTGAACCACACGACCAGGGCACGAGGAGCTGTGCAGGAGTACCCGGCCACCGAGCGGTCCGCGGGAGCCTGCGCACACCTGCAGCGTGTGTCTAGGATGCCTGACAACGGCTGGAGCCCAGCCTGGGCTGCAACGGGATGCGACCCTCAGCCCGGCCCGCGCCTGGGTGCTGCTCTTGGTCACAGGGCCCAGCATGGTGACTGCCGGCCCCACCCGGCCAGCTGAGGCTGCAGCCAGGACAGGCGCCAAGCGCCACTTCCCAATATTGTCTTCCAGTTGCTAGACTACACTGCTTTCGTTTTTTTTTTTTTTGCGGAACTAGGGATTGAACTCAGGCCCTTGCGCTTGCCAGACAAGCGCTTATTCTACTGAGCCATCTCCCTGGCCCCTAGACTACACTGCTTTCCAGTCCATTATTTGGAACCTACCAGCTAAAATGTAAGTAAAGTGTTTTAATACAAATCATTTCAACCACAACCAGGCAACTGGCTTCTGACGAAGCTGGCAAGGAAGGCTCATGAACTCACTCCGATTGACATATTTCGGACTCCTCCTGCCAAGTCCAATTGGCGGCTCTGCGGTGATGGAAAGGGCCCTGTGTTTCCACTCCTCCAGGGTCGGGCCGCTCGTATCTGATTCAGCGTTGACTTCACAAATGAGCTCAGCTCCCAGCGCAGCTGCAGCTCTGTGCAGGCCGCTTCCCACCGCTGCCCGTGGGCTCCTGGGCCACCTGCTCCAGCTCCCCAGCTCAGCCACTGTCCTTGGAGTACTTGGGCCCCAGCTCCCGTACCTCTCACCCAAGAAGAGCCTGATCCAGGCCACCACAGCCTCAGTGTGCAGAGGTCACATCCGAGGGTCCCCTGCACTGCGGTTCCCTCTCCCACCTGCAGCCTGTGTTGCCGCATCCTGCTCCCAGGCCAACCCCCATCCCGAGTGCAGGAAGCAGTATGAGCTTTTTAAAAACAATATTTTATTCCAGGATGGCTCTACTGGGTTGGGATGAGAGTCACTCTGTACTTGGAAGCCACCTCTAAAGGTAAAGGTGTCCCCACAGGCCACAGGGTCCCCTTGGGCAACCCTGACCCAAATCCCACCAGCAAAAGCAAAAAGATGATCCCCAGTCAGGCATGGTGGTGCCTGCCTATAATCCCAGCACTCAGGAGGCTGAGGCAGGAGGATCGCTGAGAGTTCCAGACCAGCCTGGGCTGCATAATGAGCTCACTACCAGCCTGAGCTGCATAGGGAGATTGTGTGTCAAACAGATGATCTCTAGAGTGCTGTGGGGCGGGGGTGGGCACTGGCGGCAGGAGATGGCTCAGGAACCAGAGTCAAGCTCGGGACCAATCACAAGCTCCCAGTAAACAAGCTCACAGCCTCCCCTTCCTGCGCCGCGTGGACAGGGCAGAGGGTGACAGTCCAGGTACATGGCTGGTCTCCAGGCAGTAGGCCCTGGACCCAGGGCTGTGTTGTACACACAAGTCAGAGGGTCCTCTCTGGCCGTGGACACCTGAGTAAGGTCTGAGAAAACATGCAAGGAGCAGAGCGGGCCTTCAGACAACAGCAGCGGCAGGCAGAGCGACTGGGACCTGAGACAGGCAGTTTGAGCTCCTGAGGAAAAGGAGACATCTGGATCTTTTGGGGGGCTAACACTTCAATGGGGAGAGTTTTCTATTTATTTATATATATAATTTTTTGTATTTTTTTTTATTTCGATCTTTGGAGACAGACTCTTGCTATGTAGTCCAGGCTGGCGTCCAATTCACAGCGATCCTCCTGTCTCAGCCCTCCACATGCTGGGACTGCAGGTGTGTGCCACCGCTCCCAGCTACTACCCTTTAGATAAAAGAGGGACAGAAAGCAGAGATCAAACAAGGGACCAGGGCCAGGGAGACAGCTCAGGGAAATAAGTGCTTGCCTGGCAAGTGCAAGGTCCTGAGTTCAATCCCCAGTACTGCCAAAAAAAAAAACAAGGGCTGAAGCTAGCCCTGCAGGAGGAAGCTGCTCCCAATCAGAGCAGCTCCCAATCAGAGCATTAAGCTTGCAGAAGACAAAGCCCTCCTAACCTAACACCTCGGAAGAACCCCCTTCCCATACTCCCACACTGGGGATCCAGTTTCCAGCACCAGAAGTGGGGGGACACACCCTCCTCCTGCAAGCTCTCAGGGATACTCCTCCCATCCCTCTTTGGCCTCCTGGCCCTGCTCCTGCCCTCCCACCCCCCGCAGCTGCTGCCACCGTGATTGCCCAGTGCAGTCTTACACACCAGACGCCACCCACCTGCCATTCTATCGGCCTGGAACACTTCCAGGGTCCTCCTCGCATTCAGTGCCCCTCTTAAGCCCCTTCTCAGGCACCCTGTTCCCTAGAGCCTGCCCCTTCCGCACACAGTTTCCTCCCAGCTGTGGTCCCCATAGCTCATTTCCAGCTGTGGTCCCTGTAGCACATCTGTCCGTGTCCTTCTCTGTCTCTCCCATTGAATGCCAGCTGCTTGTGGGCAGGGAGTGCTCTACGTGTGCGCGCATGCACACACACACACACACACACACACACACACACACACCAGTAATTCCTGAGCACCTACGACACATGGCACTGGCCTGGGGGCAAGGTGCTTTTGTAAACCCAAAGCAGGTACAGGTCTCGACTGTCTCACAGAGACCTGAGGAGCTGGGCTGGGATTGCTGGGCTACGCCCTCCCCTCCCCCTCCCTCTCACCACACTCTGGCTCCCCAGGGCTGCTTTCCGGACACATTGGGAAGGCGGGACCCTGGGGGAAGGGATGGGATGACCCAGCACCTCCTGTGGCTTGGGAATGCAGGGTCTGCTCAGATCTGGCTCCCTGGGCCAGGCTTCTTATAGGTCCTCAACAGGAAGTGTACCCGAAACACTGTCACCTCAGCTATGGGGACCACAGCTGGAAATGTGTTATGGGGACCACAGGAACAGATGTGCTGTGGGGACCACAGCTGGGAGGAAATCGTGTGCGGAAGGGGCAGGCTCTAGCGAAGAGGGTGCCTGAGACAGAGTGTGCGAGGGGGACTGAATGCGAGGAGGACCCTGAAAGTGTTCCAGACGGATGGAAGGGCATGTGCCGGGGGGCCCGGGAGGGTGGCGTCGGGTGTGTCAGACTGCGCTGGGCAATCGCGGCTGCGGAGGCAGAGAGCAGGGCCAGGCGGCCAATCCGCTTGCAGGCCCAGGGACTGGGGTTCAATCCCTGGTCCTGCTGTGCTGGCCCGTCCCCGTCCCCGGGGCCCGCTGAAACTGAGATTGAGACTGGGCGTGGTGGTGCGCGCCTGTAACCTCAGCTCTTGGGAGCTGTAAACAGGCGGATCACTACGAGTCCAGTCTAGTAGAGGGACCCTGAACACCCTGTGGACCCTTCCCTAAAATACAAAACAAACAAACACTGTCACCCTTCTGGGTGTTGGCTTGGGGAGCCATCTGCAGGGCCACTACATTCAGGCAGGTGACACTGAGCCACAGAAAGGGACAGCTGCCCATAGTAACAGCCTGACCAGAAACCAACAACAGGGACACCCGAGCAAGCAGGGACCTCCTCCATATGCTGCTGTCACCCCAGGATCCTCATGGCACCCCCTCACTGGCCTCTGGTGCCAGAGACAGCAGGGACACAGCATTGTCATCTCAAGGCTCCTGGGCCTCTCCCAGCAAATCTCAACTTCTCTCCTTTCATCTGAAACAGTCTTTTGTGAGCTTGTGAGTGACCCTGAGGTAACCCCTCTATTCCTGTTGGAAGGGAAAATATTTCCAGACCCGAGGCAGCGGTGCCCGGCCTGGCATATATGAATGCCCTCTTATCCCCAGCCTGGGTACAGAAGTGAGCTGTAGGCAGAGGCTTGTGAATCAAGAGGTTGATTATTTGCCCCATCAAGTATTTTGAAACCAAACTTTCCACATTTTTAAAGGCCCGATGTCATAAAATTCCCATGTATGACTGCATTTTGAAAAACAGCCCTGTGTGTGTGTGTTTTGGAACAGGAGAGGATTCGCATATAACTTCAAAAACAAACTCCTAGACTCAAAACCTGAGCCTCACGGGCAGACTGGGCTGCAGCACTCGCTGTAACAAACGCAGGTGATGCCAAGCGTGCCTGGCACGGTCCAGGCGCCGAGAACCTGGGTCACCCCGTGCCAGGCACTGCTGCCTCAAGTGCCATGCAAGTAGGTTTGGCTTTAAAACCCTCATACCTGGGGCTTGACTAGTTCTTGTTTTCCAAAGGGTGCCCTTTCCCTGAGATTGGCTTTCACTTTCCCATCTCTGACCAGCTGGCATGAAGAGGAAGATATTTATAAAACAAGAGGGAGGTCGAGTCTTCTGCCGTGCCACTGTTGCCTATTTCAGGTGGAAACCAGGCTTGGGTGAGGGCAGAGAGGCACAGAGACTTCTGTCTTCAAGTTAGGGAGGGCAGGGGAAGATGCTCAAAGCTGTGGGCCATCCCTGAGTGTCCTAGGGAGGCCCTGGCTGCCTTCTAGATCATGGCAGGCACCTGCCAGCTTATCCTGACCTAAATAAACTCACCTGAGAGGTGGCACACACCTGAGTCTGGGAGACTGAGTCAGGAGGATGTCAAGTTTAAGTCCAAGGGACTGGGAGATAGCTTGGCGGTCTAAGTGCCCGCCTGGCAAACGCAAGGACCCAGGTTTTTTTTTTTTCTTTTGGTAGAACCAGGGATTGAACTCAGGCTCTTGCGCTTGCCAGGAAAGTGCTTAATCCACTGAGCCATGTCCCCAGCCCCAAGGACCCAGGTTTAATTCCTAGTATATCATATGCTATGCAGGCCCTGGAACCCCGGATGTGGTGGTACACACCTATAATCCCAGTGCTGGGGAGGTTGAGATAGAGGATCACTACCAATCTGTGTAGCAAGACCCTGTACCCCCTGTACCAAATAAATAATATAAATAAATAATAATCAAGTTTTAGTCTGGCCCAGGCAATTTAGAGACTTAATGAGTCCCTGACTCACAATAAAACATTAAAAATGTAAAAAGGGTGGGCCAGCCATATGACTCAGCAGATTAAAGTGCCTGCTTAGCAGATGCAGAGGCCGCAAATTCAATCCCCAGCATGCCGTGCTGGCGCTGACCCCAGGCGCACGCAATTGAGACTGGGCGTGGTAGCACACCTGTAATCCCAGTGCTTGGGAGGCTGAAAACAGGAAGATCACTGAGTCCAATCTGTGTAGTGAGACCCTATAAATCCTGTACTAAATACATTTTTTTAAAAATGTAAAAGAGGGGCTGGGGCTATAGCTCAGTGGCATAAGTACCTGCCTGGCGAGCACAAGTCCTGAGCTCAATCCCTGGTACTGCAAAAAAAAAAAAAAG
>NW_004524689.1:6166154-6167254 GCF_000260255.1 Octodon degus
GATAGATAGATAGATAGATAGATAGATAGATAGATTCATATCTGTCATTCTCCATGGCCTTTAGGGAGAGGGGGAAGGAAAATTTTAGCGGTAAATAGAGGCAGGAAATAGGGCAATGGAGGGACATGCTAAAGGTTAAGAATAAGATTTGGTGTCAGGAAACAAGCACATACCTTCTCCTGCACCTGGGAAAACCATCCCATCACATGACTATGAAAGAAACTGCAAGGCTAAAACAGGATTTTCTTCCTCAACTGTCCCAGGTATATACAATGTGTTGCTTGGCAGGTGTGGTTGTGCATGCCTGTAATCCCAGCACTCTGCAGGCTGAGGCAGGAGGATGGCTGCAAGTTCAAGGCTAACCTGGACTACATAGTGAGCTGCAATCTCAACCACCAAAAATGAAAAAGAAGGAAAGAGAAAGCATCTTGATCCTGACCTCCCCTCCCCCAGGCACCAGCAGTCTCCAGAGGGCGGGCCCCGAGTCCCTGCCGTGTGCCCAGGTGGCCGGCACCAGGGCGAGGGCGCAGGTGTGCAGGAACTTTTCCAGGGAGTCGTGCAGATACAGGGACTTTGGACAGAGAGAAGCAGGGAAATTCCAGAGATTTTTCACTGCAAGCAGATACTTCCTTCGAGGGCTTCTAGACTAAATAACACTCCTGTGTCTGAGGGCTCGGTGTGTGCTGCTGACCTGGCCAAGTTCTCCAGGCCGGAGTGCGGAGCCCGAGGTGCTGAGCAGGAGCGTCCCCGTGGGGAACATCAGGGCCGTCCTCTCTCTGCCTGCCCAGCGTCCTTCTCCAGCACAGAGGAAGGATTCGCTGGCAGGCCTCGGGCAGAGTGGGGAACTTCTGGAAATAAGCTCACCAGGGCCGTCTACTAACCTTCTCCTTTACCTTAGTCCAGTGAATTTAAAGAGGACTTACTTTATAGAGCCCTATGTATGCGTTTATTTTTGACAAAATGTCATGCTGTGTAGCATGCTGACCTTGAACTCACTATACAGTGTAAGCAGGACTTGAACTCACAACCCTCCTGCCTCAGCATCCTGAATTCTGGGATTGCAGGCATATGCTGCATCCAGCTTTTATATATGTATATAT
>NW_004524689.1:6167810-6182133 GCF_000260255.1 Octodon degus
TTTTTTTTTTTTTTTGAGACAGTCTCATTGTGTAGTTCAGGGCCTTGAACTCACTACACAGCCCAGACTTGCCTCAAACTCATAGCTATCCTCCTGCCTCGACCTCCTGAGTTCTAGGATTACAAGCATGCACCACCGTGCCTGAAAAGAAGCCAGATTTTAAATGAGGAATATCATATATTGATAACTATTTTTATTTATTTATAGACAATGTTTTTTTTTTAACGTTTATTTTCTGGCGGAACTGGGGATTGAACTCAGATCCTTGTGATTGCCAGTGAAGCGCTTATCCTACTGAGCCATCTCCCCGGCCCTATTTTTATTTTTTTTAAAAAACCCTACACTAAAATAAAAGCAATATTTGGTTTAAATATAACACTATAATTCTCTTACTGGGATTAGAGAGAAAGCCCTGGCTCTGTTACCCTAGTGGGCCATGTTCATCCACCTAACCCAAGATGCCAGTCAGGGACCCAGCAATGGACGAGGGCAGGAAAGGCACTTAGATTGGCCACAGTGGGAAGGACAGAGGCAGACCTTTCTGCCAGGAGCTGGAAGGAATGTGGGTTTTACAGAAAGGAGCAGAGGCAACGTTTGGGGTGCTCTGCTGGCATGGTGGGGAAGCCTGGCCTTGCTTGGTCCTTATCATGGGACGGGGTCTGTGTGGTGGCTCCAGAGAAGTCTGAGAGGATCATCTGGTCCCCATGAAGTACCTGTACGTGCATGTTGGGGTGGCCTGGTCATGGGGTTATCTGGGAGACACCGCTGTCCTGAAATGGATGTGACTTCAGATTTAGGGTACTGAGCAGAGATGTCTAGGCACGACACCAGAGACTCTGGACAGGACACTATCAAAGCTGAGGACTGGCGGGGCCTACACATCTAAAACCCTGATCTTGGTGTCTCCCACCTCTAAGCAAGGGAGACAGGCAGTCCATTCAGGGCCCACCCGCTTGCTTTTGCTTTTCCACAGCTTCCTTCCCAGACTTCCAAGCCTGCCCATCAGGCTGAGTGTAGCTCTCATCCGACATTGTTGGATAACAAGCAGATAGACAGAAAATGTCCCCAGGCCTGCTAAGCCTAGAGCTATCTAGACAGGAGAACAGGACACAGGGAGCCGTGGTCACACCAACAGCACAGACCTAGCCAGAAAGGCCACCCACCACCTCAGGGTCACTTGATTCCTTAGGGAAGGTTCAGATACAAGAGCTAATTTGAGACCAGAAATTCAACTACCAAGCTGAGCATGGTGGCACACACCTGTAATCCCAGCCCTGGGGAGACTGAGGCAGGAGGATTGTTGCAAGTTTGAGGCCAGCCTGGATTACAAAGTGAGCTCAAGTCCAGCCTGAAATGCATAGAGGAACTTTGTCTCAAAAAGACAAAAAAAAAAAAAAGGGAGGGTGCTGGGGAAATAGCTCAGTAGAATAAGCGCTTGCCTGGCAAGCACAACAGCCTGAGTTTAATCCCCAGTTCCACAAAAAAAAAAAAAAAAAGACTACCTACATGTATATAATGTGTGTGTGTGTGTGTGTGTGTGTGTGTGTGTGTGTTGCTGGGATTACAATCCACTTGCATGCTGAGCTACATCCCCAACCTTTTTCTTTATGGTGAGACAGGCTCGCACGGAGTTGGCCAGGCTTGCTGTGACTCTCCCGCCTCAGCCTCTTGAGAATTGGCATTACGTGTGCATCATAATGCCCACTATTCACTAATTCTAATAAAAAAAAAGCCTACGTCAAACCAATCACAAAGTGGCATACATTTACATAAAATGAAGAGGGTATCAAGGCTGCCTCCATTTTTGTTTTGTTTTGTGTTTGTTGAGGCAGGGTCTCTCTATGTAGTCCAGGCTGGCCTCAAACTCACAGTCTTCCTGCCTCAGACTCCCAAGGGCTGGGAAGGCAAGTGTGCGCCCAGATTCCCTCCTTTTTGCACAGGTATTTCCGAGGCCCTGCCTCCCTCTCCTGCCCTGAACGGTGGAGACACATTTGCCTGCCTTCAAGTCCCTTTCCTGAGGCAGCAGTAGACCACGGATGACTAAACAATGGAATGCTGTGGGACCAAGAGTGGAAAACTCAGAGTGAGCACAGATGACTGAGTCAAAATATCAGAGTCAATAAGCAAGTCATCTAGGATCCCCAGGTACAAAATCAAGAGCCTGTCACCCATAGAGGCGTCCCCACCATCCAGGCTTTGGGTGCCATGACAGTTCCTTTAAAAGCCCGCCCCTTCTCGTGTGGGCGGAGTCATGCGCCTCATTGGCCATGGCGCCTGTCCATCCCATTTAGAACCACCCACAATCCCAGGACCTTAAAAGACCCAGTGCTGGCCCTAGTGGAAGCGGTGACTTTCGGCCTCTCCCTCGCTGTAGAGTGTGATTCTCTCCTTACTCCTCTTGAGCATCCTGCTCTATTATTTGTTCAGAACACTGAGAACCTGGGTAACACCTCCAGGACACCAGCAGTTCCAGGTCACTTTATCATAGTTCTAGAATGTCCTAGTGTTTCTCAAACGTGGTGATAGCCGTAATCTTGGTTCACGCTGCCACCTTCTGAGGTCGACACTGGGCTCGACTAATCACTGTTCCCACCTCATCCTCTCTTGCCTGTCTCTACCTGGGAGAAAATCGAGCACACCTGGCCTGCTTCGACCCAAGACAGATGCACAGATGTCTCCTGGGGGCCTTCTGGAAGAAGCTTTGCTCTCCTCCGGGACAGCACTAACACTACACCTTTCTCGTTGAGTCTAGTCTGACTATGGGCAAGATTTCTGGAGCGGCAGCAGCCATTTATGACCACGAGGTGGCCAACACTGTAAAGCCCATAGTGGCCCAATGCACAACGTCTACTCTGCCTGCCAATCTCCTCTTCCTGGGTGTAACTGTGATAATTGTAGGACACAGGAAATGCCTGGAACATCAATAAGCCAGGGGAATTCGCTGTGCTAGTAAAGCTAACTGCTGGCCTACTACCCTCAGTGAATATAAATGAAACAAGATGTTAAAATCCAGCTCCATTTCAAGCTGGCCAAGGTCCTGAGGCACAGAACAAAGCAGTAGGTGCCAGCAGCTCCCGTGTCCCAGTGTGAGGTACTGGCCCAGCTCAGCAAGGACAATAAAGAGGTGATTGAGGGCTGGTGGCCGCCCATGGGTGGAGCGTGGCTAGGCCAGAATGGATGAGTTGGAAGTTTTATTTTGATTTTTGAGATTGGCTCTTGCTGTGTAGTTCTAGCTTTCTTCAAACTCACAGTAATTCTTCTGCCTCAGCCTCCCAAGTGGAGGTTGGAAATTTGAGAGCTAATTTGTCTAGAAAGGGTCCTAGGTGCTATGACATGGCTTCTCCCACCCTAGCTCTGTGAGGACAGGAAGAGGCTGCTCCTGAGAAGTGACGGGCAACCCAGGAGCTTGGGGACCAGATAACTAGTGTCAGTCACATCCTGATACTCTTCAAGACAGAAAAAGACAGGTGACCATGGTAAGCCCCATGGAGGTTTTGAGGGGCAAGAGCAGGAGATGGGGTACCGCCACTCTTCCTCCTCCCCCTCAGAGCCAAGGCAGCCCCATGGGGGGCAGGAAGGGCTGCAAAGGCTGCTCCAGGGAAGGCCTGCTTCAACTTCCCCCCAGGCTGGGGAGCACATCAACAAGCTCCTGTTGCCAGGAGTGTACTGTGGACGCAAAGTGACCCCACAGTGATTTAGGGCATCTAAGAGGCTGCCAGAGAGCTCCCCAGGGTTGAGCATAGGCCAAACAAAGACCCCAAGAGTCAAGCAATCCAAATGCAGTGGTTTATTGAGCTCTTATCGCATACACAGCGAGACGGAGCAAGCTCACCCCTGGCACAGCTGGGAGCTGGAGGCTCCCGCTAAAGCAGGATTCAATTGAGAACCTTGGGCCCAGCGGAAGTCATGACAATCTGCAGCCAGGGACAGCCCAGGAGCCAGACAGGCAGAACAATGCTCGCAGACAGTTGTGGAGCTCGAGCGGCAGCTCTGCAAAGAGTAGCACTGGGCCAGAGTCCACAGCACGCAGCCCAGAGACCAAGCGCAAGAGCGGCCCGAGGCTGCGTATTTTATGGCATGGGGAGTTTGATGCAAACAACGTGCGCCAGTCTTAGTGTGTACACGTAGCACATGCTAATCCTGTGGTGGTAAAAACACATTCTTATATAACGTATTTTCACAAGTCTTTTTTTAAAAAATGTATTTGGCACAGGGTCTCACTCTGCAGCTCGGACTGTGGTGCCAGGGATCAAACCCCAGTGCCTGCGATTGCCTAGGCAGACACTTAGTCCGCTGAGCTATCTCACCGGCCCCCATGCACAAGTGTCTTGAAAGGCTTTGCAAGCTAACTGTCTTGGCGTGCAGGCCGTACGCTTATCACACATATGGTCACCGCACAAATTATCACTCAGGTACACTTAGATGGTACAATTCTCACAAGTGAGTTTAGACTCGGAAAGTAAGTTGAGAACCAGACAGGGGCATGAGATGACTTTTGTCCTGCTCACCTCGCCTGTCCTCCCTGCGCTCGGGGAGGCCGAGGCAGGAGGATCACAAGTTTGAGCACACCTCACCAGGAAACTTATCGAGACACTGTCACAGGATTAAAAATTAAAGAAAGGGCTGTGGATATAACTTGGTGCAAAAGCTCTGGGTTTGATTCCTAGGACACAAACAAAACAAAGCAAGAAGAGACAGGGAGGTAGCTCAGTGGACAGCGCCTGCCTGGCAAGCACAAGCCCTGAGTTCGATTCCCGGTACAAAAAAAAAAAGAGAGAGAGAGAGAGAGAGAGAGAGAGGTTTAAAACAAAGCAAAGCAAGACTCCAAGGAGCATGGATCACCATGATTCCTTCAAGCCTACAGAAAAAGTGGCTCCTTCCGCTCCTCCCCCACCCTCAGGCGTCGTGCTGGAACTGGAGGGTTGGCACGAACTGAGCTCTGTCTCCAAAGCAGACAACGTGTTGAAAAGCAGCAGAGCTGGAGGAGCAGGCGGCAATCTGTCTCCGCTGGGGCTTTCCGAGCCGTGGGAAGCGGAGCCAGCCGGTGCCTGGAGGCGCAGAGAGGGAGATTGGGCAACGGTGGAGCTCTGGGCTCACTCTTCCAAGTCCGGCCCCAGTGCCAAGGAGGGGCCCGGCCAGGACATTTATAGTGCGGGTGCACAACCCCGGAGAAACCCTCGCGGGAGCAGCTGCCTCTGATCCAGGCAGAGGAGCTGGATGAAAGTAGCCGAGGGGCCGGGGAGATGGCTCAGTAGGATAAGCGCTTCACTGGCAAACGCAAGTTTCTGAGTTCAATCCCCGGTTCCGCAAAAAAAAAAAAAAAAAAAAAAGTAGCCGAGCCAGGGAGATGGCCCAGTGGCACAAGCGCTTGCCTGGCAAGTGCAACGTCCTGAGTTCAATCCTCAGTACAAAAAAAAAAAGCCGGAAGAAGGCCACAGTAATGATGATATTCTAGTCTGGCTGATGTTTGGGACCTTGGGAAAAGAATGTCACAGCCTTAGGTGACAACACTCAGCCAGGCAAGGGGGTGTGCATCTGTAATCCTGACACTCAGGAGGCTGAGGCAGGAGGATCGCCATGAATTCAAGGCAACCTGGGTTAATCATGAAACCCTGTCTCAAGAAACCAACCAATTAATGAAAAAAGAAAAGCCAGGACTAAGATACTAACAGCCGCTGCCTGTGAATTCCTGCTGCTGCTTTAGCATGATTCCCCGTCACCGCTGGAGCATGGACCCCGCTAGCCAGTGATGGGAATGTATGCCGCAAGAGTGGGCTCGCCGGGTGACATCCCTGGCCTAGTGTCCATGCAGGCCGACCAGGGATGACTTGGCTACGAAGTGTGGCCAGCCTTCCTTGCACTGGCCCAGAATTCCCTCCATCCCTCCCTCCCTCCCTCCCTCCCTCGCGGGGCCCTCTGGCAGCTCCGAGCCCTCTCAGGGCTGGTAGAGACCTCGCCCCAGGCTATTGCTCGTGCCTGCACCTGGCTCTGCCCGGCCCCTGCTCCGATTCTGGGTCTCGCTCGGTCTCCATCTCAGCAACACGGGATGCAGCCCACGAAGGGTGCCGCCTCCTTCCTTCTACCCAAGAGGAGACAGGTGTGGTGATGCAGGCCTGTAATTCCAGCACTCAGGAGGCTGAGGCAGGAGGATAGCCGTGAGTTCAAGGCCAGCCTGGGCCATATAGTGAGACTCTGTGTAAAACAACAACAATAATAATAGGGCTTTGGATATAGCTTAGTGGCATAAGTACTTGCCTGGCAAGTGCAAGGTCCCGATTTCGATTCCCAGTACTGCAAAATAATAATAATAATAATAATAATAATAATAATAATAATAATAATAGCAGCCAAAGACATGTGAGTGGGATTAGGGCTTTGCTGAAGGCTGGGATAGCTGGGGACTGTAGCTCCCAAAGCTGTGGGGGGATATTGGCCCTTCTTTGTCCATTTCTGCCAACACTCTGCTCCGTTGCCTGTGCCCCCCACCCCCTTCTTCCTTCCCTCCTCTCTTCCCAGTCATCGATTCTTTTGCACACAGGATAACCCCAAGGTTTCTTGAGTTTTGCTTTGATTGTAGTCTGACTTGCTTGTCCTGACCCCGAGGTCTCTTCATTACCCCTTTGCCAGATATTTTCCTACACAAAGACATTTCATTCCCCAAGAAGACCTTGATCCATTATGGAGCACTTGGACAGTCCTCGGCTCCGCTGGGGACAAGAACAGGAAGTACTGTCCTTGGTGCCAGTGTCTGGAAGAAAAGACCTTGCCCAGGAGGTGCAGTGTAGAATTCACCACTGGCTGAGCTGGGGTGACAGAGACTCGGAAAGGACCTGTCTGTGCTGGCATCTACGCCAGGGGATTGGCATCTATGGCAGTTGCAGCGGCCTCACAGGGAGACACGGACCATATCTAAGGGGTTTGCAGCAGAGCCAAGGAGGCAGAGGAGGACAGGCCCGAGCTGTGGCCATGGGAGGAGGAAAATGGGAAAAAATGCTGTTCGGGAAGGTGAAAATAACGAGCAGGGTGGATGGCTGCAGCGCCCAGCACCTCCTCCAGAGCCGTCCAGCCCCAAGCAACCTTCATGTCTGACTCTTGGCGGCCCTTGTCTTTCTTTTTTTTTTTTTTTTTTTGCAGAACCAGGGATTGAACTCAGGCCCTTGTGCTTGCCAGGGAAGCACTTATTCTACTGAGCCATCTCTCTGGCTCCAGCCCTTATCTTTCTACAGGGAATGGGGATCTGTTTCCATCCCTCCACTGTTTGGTTAAATTTTTGCTTTCCTTTTGGCTCACTGCAGGGCTGTCCACGAAATCCAGACTTTCTACTTTATGGTCTTTTCATGATTGCAGGGTAGCTAGGGATTCAGAGGACAGAGAGCTGCATGTTCCTTTCGCTCACCAGCATGTCCTCCAGAAGCCCTGTGTTGGGAAGGGGATTGGGTCACGGGGTGCTGAGCCTACTGCTGGATTCATCTATGGACAAGTCTACAGTGGCCCTGTTTGAGACAGGACCCAAGTGGAGACAGCCAGGTTGATGGTGGGGATCTCTGAAGGCTTCCCCTCCCTCCCTGGCTCCTCCCTTCTCCCTCTGCTTCCTGGCTTCCAGGAGGTGAGCAGCGTTCTCCACAGGCCCACCACCACGCTGCTCCTGCCTTGGAGCCAACTACCCATGAACCAGGAGCCCTTGGAAACCATGCGCCCAGTCAGCCTCCCCTGCTTTAGATTGCACGTGTCAAGTATTTTGCTCCAGTACCTAATGCCCCTATGTAAATGTCACTGTGGAAAAGCAACAAATGCAGGATTCCACTACAGCCAGGCATAGGTCCAGAGGGAGAGGGGAGCCTGGGAAAAGAGGAAACTCAGATCTGCAGCGCACCACAGAGCCTGAGGACATGGCGCAGAGGTGTAGCCAAATGAAAGAAACGAGGCCTGAGGTGGCAGCGAGGTTTTCATAAAACTGCCTACTGTCCAATTAAAGGCCATTGTCTGGGCATTATTCTGAGGCTGAGTGATTCCATGAGAAATAGTGAGCCAGCTATTTTTTTTTTTTTTTTTTACAGAATGCTCAGGAAAACATAACGTTGCTATCTTTAAAGTTCTTACTTGGGGCCCAGGGAGATAGCTCAGTAGAAAAAGTGCTTGCCTGGCAAGCACTGGGTCCTGAGTTCAATCCCCGGAACCACAAAAATAAAATAAAATAAAACAAAGTTCTTACTTGGCAAAAGCTGGGCATGGTGGCACACAGCTGTAGTCCCTGGGGAGGCTGAGGCAAGAGGATCACTGTGAATTTGAGGCCAGCCTGGACTACATAACAAGAGCCAGTCTCAAAAAGTTATATACAAAAATGGGCAAAAAGGGAAGTCGGGAACACCCAGTAAGTCCCTCCAGTTAAAAAGGGGGGAGAACAAGTATCTGGTGAGCCCCGACCTTGAGGAGGGCATGTAGCTGGAGCCTGACTCCCTCTGCCCCCCAACTTAGCAGCCGCACCTGCTGAGCGCAGCACTCTGCACAGAACAGAAGGCCCGCGTGGAGGGCTGCACGGCGGGAGCGCCTCTGGCCTCTTTCTGAGCATGCGCTGGTCGGTGTCCATTCACACTCTCAGTGTCCCCAGCTCTGCCTGCTCCACCAGCCACAAGAAATCTCCCTTGTGAAATCATATCTAGAGACAAAGCTTGCCTAAGCCAGGCCAAAGGGCACCGTGTGTGCCCAGGCAGTGCCATGCGGGCCAGTGGCGGCCAGAGGGCAGAGTGCCTGCTGCAGACCACCAAGAGCTGTGTATGAGGTCTCAGCTGTGACCAGGGCTGCTGCACCCCCAGGGTCCGGCCCCTGAGGCTCCCGCACCCTCCGGGCACCTACTGGGAAGCTCGCTGTGTTCAGGCCCATCCTGTAGGAGCACGGCTTGGTGGAGGGGTGCAGTGACAGTGGTTACCTGCAAGAGCCTTCAGCTGAAAACAGACACAGGGCTGGGATTGGACTGAGGGCCAAGGCCCAAGGCCTAGCATGGGACTGGTCTAGGGGTACAGGGCACAGCTTCTGGGGCCAGAGCATGGGCCCCACACTACAAGTGGCAGCAGGCTAAAGGGCCCCCCAATATTTGCATACCTGTGATTTAAACACGTGTGCACACTGTCCTGCACCTACACGTATACCAAACCGCACACTCACACCCATCACCCCTGCCCCGACATGTCCAGGAGCCCAGCTCAGATCTCACCCAGAGCTGGGTGATTTGATCCCCATCAGTTATCCGTGTCACTTCAGGCCATTGATAAGGGACAGGAGGGCTCAACTGGAGAGCACAGGGGACCTGGGAGGGACCCTCACTCTGCCTTGTGTTGTACCAGTTCCTTCACATCCTGAAATCCCTCAGTGGGAATGGCCACAGCTTCTGGGGAGTGGGGTACAGAGCCCTAGTGCACCCCCAAAGGAGGGGTGAGTGGTTCTCTTTGAAAGCGGAGAAATTGCCTCCATTTTGGCTGAGTCGGAACCTATCTCCACGTGTTGATATGCACAAAGCTAGGACTTGTCCGTGTCAGCTGGCTTCAAGCAATGCATATCAGTCCAGCTGAGGCGCTGATGGACATCTCTGAAGATGGCAGGCATGCTTCCCTGGAACCCCCGCCCGCCGTTCCCTAGTGTGAGCCGGGTCGAGATGGGATCAAGAGCCAGTACTCCATGCTGTTGAGACAGAGGCTGACTCGCTGGGGCTTGAAAGATTACACACCGTGGCTGAAGCACCAAGCCCAAAACATCAGACAGTATCTCAGCTGTGCCACGCAGTTTACGCTTCCTGCGTTTCCTTCTCCGCGCACTGCAGAGGCGATTCCAGCTCTCCTACCAGCCCCGCTCTCCGATTTCCAGTCAGTCTCACGGCCGCTCACCCTCAGGCCGCGTTCTCCTTCCCAAGTAAACCAGGGTTCACCCCGGGCGGAGGCCTTTGTTCTGAATAGCCATCGTCCCGGCCGGATTTAGGAGCCCTTGGCTCCCCATAACTACAAATACACTGCGGTTTGCACTGGGTGTGTGATAGATTGGAATTAACTTGACAGAAAGCCAATCAATTATCCATGAGAGTACAAATACAAATTCCTCAGACCAAGACAAGGACCAGGCAGCGCTCTCTACAGAGGGGCAAGCCTGTGCTGTGCTCCGTGGAGGCTGAGGAGGTCCCCGAGCGAGCTCTCGGGGACCCCAAGAAGGAAATTCACAGGATTCTCTCTCGACATCTCAGTCCTACCAGAGATGGTCTCTGGCTGCATTTATGCCCTGGCCTGGAGCTGCCAGATTTTAGAGTTTATGCCTCCCAGCCCTAATCCCAGGACTCCAGGGCCTGGCTATGTTTAGAGACAAAGTAGCTGAAGAGGTAACTAAGTTACAATGAGGATACAATGGGGACGGGTCTCATCCAATGATGGATGTCCTCATGGGAAGAGGGGGGACAGGACACAGATGCAGACACACAGAAGGACCAGAAGACACAAGCTCAAGCGGGAGGCCTCAGGAGAAACCAGCCACACACCAACTTTGACCTGGACTTGGGGGCAAGTGAAGAATGAGAAGAGACAGGCCCGGTGGCCAGGGCCCTCTTCGGGGCATTTGGCTACAGAAGCAGTGGCAAACCAATGCAGGCCGTGGCTTTTGTCTGATTGTTTTTCACGCAGTACAGTTTTTTGTTTGTTTGTTTTTGTTTTTCTGTATTTAACACAAGGCCTCCAGGGTCTCACTACACAGATCGGACTCGTAGTGATTCTCCTGTGTTCAGCCTCCCAAGGGCTGGATTACAGTCGCACGTCACTATGCCCCGTCTCAATGGCCTCTCAGCACACCCTGCGGGTGGGGCCAGCACAGCATGCCGGAATCAAACCCTGGACGCTGCACTCTGCCTAAACAGGCACTTTAGTCCGCTGAGCTAGCAGGCCAGCCCTGCAACACAATTATTTTGAGAGTCGCCTGAGTCATTGGGAATTAGTAGCTCACTTCTTTCTGTCCTTGAGTAGTGTTCCATCATTATGTGACACACATATGGTTTATCTGTCACCTGCCGGGGGACTCTCAGCCTGCTTCTGAGGTCTGCTTATTACAGATGATACTGTTAAAAGCTGGGCCTGGTAGCACATGCTTGTAATCCTAGCACTCAGGAGGCTGAGGCAGGAGGATCACTGAGAGTTTCAGGCCAGCCTGGGCTACATAGTGAATTCAAGGCCAGCCTAGACTACAGAGCAAGACCCTGGCTCAAAAATTAATTAGTTAAAAATAAGCACTTGGGGGGCCGGGGAGATGGCTCAGTAGGATAAGCGCTTGACTGGCAAATGCAAGGATCTGAGTTCAATCCCTGGTTCCGCCAAAAAAAATAATAATAATAATAATAAGCGCTTGGAGCTGGGAGGTGCAGCTTGGTACAAAAGCACATGCAAAGCCCTGAGGATGAGTCCCACATGGGGTCGGGGAGAAACATTGGAGGTATGAGGCTGTCCCTTTGCAAAGTCACTTTGGCTACACAAGGTTCTTCACAATGTACTTTGAACTTTAGAATTCGTCAATTTTTTAATTGTACCAGGAATCGAACTCAAGACCTCGAAGTTGTCAGGCAGGCACTGTGCCACTGAGCTATATCATTAGCCCAGAATCTGTCCTTTCTACCCCCAAAGTAGGCTCATTGGAATTTGATTAGGGTTGAGTAATCTTAGGTCAATTTGGGAAGAACTGACATGCTAACAGTACCCAGTGCACGAACTCAATTTGTTCCACAATTTTGAAAAAGACAGCTGAGACTGTGTTCATCCCCTGATGTGGAGTCTGAAAACAAAACCAAACTTTTGTCAAATGCTTCTGTTTGCAAACCGAATTGTTTGCACATATGAGCATTTGTGAACCAAGGTACACTGTATTTTCAAATGAGATATAATTTACGTGCCATAAAATTCACCACTTTATTTTTGTTTGTTTGTTTGCTTGAGACCCTCTCTTGCTGTGCAGTCCAGACGGGCCTCCAACTCCCAGAGATGCTCCTGCCTCAGCCTCCCAAGTCCTGGGATTACAGGCGTGCACCACCACGCCTGGCTCAAAATCACCACTCTACAGTGTGCGGTGCAGCGAGTGCTGGTACAGTCACCGGGCTGTGATCCACTATCACTGTCTGATTCCAGAGTAATCCATCACACCAGGAAGTAAGCCCAAGCCGTCCGCAGCCACGCCCATCTCCCCTCCCTGTCTCCCCAGCAACCGCTGGCCTACTCTCCTGAGTAGACTGGTCTCGAATTTGCCCACTCGGGCATTTCACATAAACAGAATTATCCAGCATGTTCCCTCCTGGGTCTGGCTTCTTTCCATGAGCAAAATGTCTTCAGGGCTCGTCCAGGTGGTGGCAGACATCTTAACAATGTTGAATCTCCACCCCCAGAGCAAAGAGTGGATGAACGGCCTGAGAATGAAACTGTGAGGTCGGTGTTCAAACAAATTTGCTTCTTCCACCTGAAGGGACGGCCCAGGATGAATTTCTGGTCACCTGGGGCTTGCACAGCCATGTGGCTGTGGAACTGGCATGGTGCTGTCCAGAGGTTGCCAGCTGGTTGCCCTGGGGCTGACAGGATCATCAGAAATCCCTTTAAGAACTAGCTGACTGGGTTCTGGGGAGACAGCTCCGTGGTCTAAGTGTCTGCCTGGCAAGCACAAGGACCTGGGTTTGATCCCCTGTACCACATGCCATGCTAGCCCCAGAACCCCGGGTGTGCAGTGCCAACCACTGAAACCAGGCATGGTAGTTCATGCCTGTAATCCTAGTGCTGAGGACACGGAGACAGGAGGATCACTATGAGTCTGAGCTACACGAGACCCTGAAGGCAGACCCTGCCATTGTCTGCCTTCGACCCGGCCACAGTGCACTAGGAAAGGACAGCAGCATTTTCTCTGAGCCCCCTAGTATCTGTCTTCCACACCAGACCCTGTCCCTAATCTGTCAGTTTGTGGGGGCAGGGTGGGAGGGGGAGTGTAGTCCACACTGGCTTTGACTCACTATGCAACCCAGACTCGAAGCAATCTTCTTGCCTCAGCCTCCTGGGTGCTGGGATTATAGGCCTTTGCTGCCACACCCAGCTGTCCCTGCAGTAGATAAACCCCTGTGAGGTTCCTGATTTCCTGGGAACACACTATGAATGCGGACTGTGAGGCCTGGAAAGTGTCATTCTCTGTGGACAGAAAGGCTCCTCATTCCAGGTTGCCTGAACCTTAGCACGCCCTCTCTGCCCCACTCTAATCAGGATGGCCAGACACACGACCTCTCACTTCCTGTCCTGTTCTTCTCCAGAAAAAAAAAAAGATAATAAAATTTTTAAAAATGTAATAGAACAAAATTACTGGGCGTGGTGGCGCACACCTGTAATCCCAGTACGCAAGAGGCTGAGGCAAGAGGATCGCTGAGAGTTTGAGGCCAACTGGAACTAAAACAAAACAAAACTGAATAAAATATAATATCAGAGCAAGGTTTTATCAAACACCGATTCCACCTTCTCTCGGGGCTGTGGTCTGGGCCAGACGCTGGATTTGCCGGCAGCACCATCTCCAACTTCTTTCTGGGGCCAGGGCAAGCCATCCTCTGCGCAGTGGCTTTGCAGGCCCAGCGCTGACACCCAGCCCAGGGAAGGCATCACATCTCGGTAGCCGCCAGCCAGCGAGCACCGCAGCCAGATGGCCCAGAGCGTGCTGGCGACGATTAGGTGGGAGACGGTACTGGGAACCCAGCAGGCCGAGGATGAAAGCCGTGAGGACATTGTTATGTGACTGTTCATGGTTCCCAAGTAAATACTGCACTCACCGCTGCTTGGATTGCTCAGGCCTTGGACGTGCAGGCCGCAATCTGTTCCCAAACAGACTCCTCGGGTTTTTTTTTTTTTTTCCTCCGTCACCTAGGTGCTCACATTGTTGTCGGTTGTTTTCCTGGGCCCGCCCAGGCTCCGGCTGGGAACACTCCCTGGGAAAGATCTCCTGGCAACTCCTCTCACAGTTCCTCCTTGCCAGGCCTCTCCAGCAGGCAGCTGGCCGCGGGCAGGTGACCCAAGGGTCCCCCAACAACACAGCTGGGGGAGAGGGAGCCCCCACCCGCCTGAGAGCCCTGCTCTGAACCCAAGGGCAGGTGCAGACAGGACCCTCAGGGACAGCCACTCCAGGTCCCCACCTCCCCTGCAGCGGCCGGCAGGGACAGCGGGCAAGTGGCATGCCCCTCACAGCCCTGGGTCCTCCCTGTCTTTCTTACTGCTCATAAAGGCTGGTAAACAGATGGTTTGCTTTAGAGGAAGTATGCAGTCAGACTTATTAAAAAGAGGAGGAAGGG
>NW_004524689.1:6182528-6192350 GCF_000260255.1 Octodon degus
AACACAAGGTTTGTGTCACTCCCAGCTCTAGGATGATCCTCACTGAGCTTGTGAGTCCCTGAAGCGGCCCAGGCTCCTCCCCTTCATGTAGAAGTCACACTGCCCTGGCCACCGTGCCCATCCTGTCCGGCCCATGCATGAGACAGCCTGGTGACATGAGTCTGGAGGCACTTGGGACCAATGGAGACACAGGTGGTGTCTGTTGAGGTGGTCTGAGGCCCAGAAGGTGGCCCCAGAGATAGAGGGCAAAAGAAGACCTCAAGACAGCACAGGAAGAGGAGCACTGCAACTGAGGATGTCCTGCCGGGATTGGAGCAGCTGCAGAACCAGCCTCGCCATGAACCTGGCGGTGACCCTGACCCAGGAAGCTGCCCCCCTCCTGAGTCCTGAGAGGCTGGGGGCGCTGCACAGGGGATCTGGGTTGAGATGGGACTGAGGCAATGAACTGGCAGAGGGCGGACCCCTCCTCCACCCTCTGGTGGGACTCCTCCCTAGCTTCAGGGCCAGCTACAGCAGAAATCAGAAGAGGAAACACCAAGTTACAAGCTACTTTCCGTGTGGCCCACAACCTGTGCCTGGGCCAGGACAGCTCACTACTAGTCGGCCTTGAAGGTTTTCTTTTCTTTCTTTCTTTCTTTCTTTCTTTCTTTCTTTCTTTTTTTTAGGACAGGGTCTACAGGGTCTCACTACGTAGATTGGACTCATAGTGATTCTCCTGTTCAGCCTCCCAAGCGCTGGGATTACAGGCGCACGCCACCACACCCAATCTCAATTGCCATCTCAGCACGCCCCATAGGCCAGGCCAGCACAGCATACGGGTGATTGAACCCCAGCTACTGCATTCTGCCTAAACAGGCGCTTTACTCTGCTGAGCTATCAGGCCAGACCTTTCTTTCTGTTTTTTTGAGACAGGGTCTCACTATGTAGTTCAAGGTGGCCTTGAACTCACAGGGATCCTACTGCCTCAGTCTCCTGAGTGCTGGGATCAGAGGCGCGCGCCACCACATCCAGCTCAGCCTCACAATACATACAGAAATTTTAAAATTCAAAGTTAAAAACCTATATGCTGTGCCAGCCAAATAGCTCAGCAGATTAAAGCACCTGCTTAGGCAGACACAGGGACGGGGAGTTGGATCCCTGGCATGCTGTGTCAGCCCCGCCCCCAGGGCATGCTGAGATGGCAATTGAGACCGGGCATGGTGGCACGCACCTGTAATCCCAGCACTTGGGAGGCTGTAAAACAGGAGGATCACTACAACTCTGATCTACATAGTGAGACTCTGTAGACCCTGTACTAAATTAAAAAAAAAAAAACCTATATGCCACCTCCAATTTGTTATGCTTGTCCTGCTTATCTTTCTTGAAAAATAATGTGACTGTGGAACCTAATATCAATACTAATAAAACCCCGGCTCGTATTTTGCATGGCTGTTGTTTCTTCCGTTGTGTTCTCTCAAGCGAGCCATTGTTCTTGCTTTTACAAGAGCAGCAGCCTGCAATGGGCTAGAGGTTGTAAAAGCCAGCCTTTCACTATGATGGCGTGGGACTCCCTGGCACCGAGAGCTGCCACACTGTCCCCAAGCCAGGGACCGCAAGAGGAGGTTGGCGCCATAGCAGCACACGCTGCATATGCTGCACGGCCCTGGGGGCTGCAGAGACACTGGCCAGCAGCCAGGAGCCCAGGCCCATTGGGGACACAGAGACACACAATACTACAGCAGCTGGCAACCCTGCCCTTCACCAGCACACCACGGAAACAGGAGTGGATGGCAGCAAAGGTGATGCAGGAGTCCCTGGCATCCTTCTGGTGGCACTGAGGGCTTCTGGGGGCTCAGGGCCCAGCGATTCCCTGGAGGATGCTGCCACCACTCTGGCTCAGTCCCTGACCTGAGAAAAGCAAACCCAGGAGCCTAAGCTCCATGTTACACGGGAAACGAAGCCTTTCATTGGCTGAGGCTGGGCCTCGCGAGGCCTGGGGTTGGAGGCCTCTGCCCCTGCCTATTGTCTTTTTTCTGAGCTGGGAACTGCAAGGAACCAAGCAGAGCATGCTGCTGGCTGCAGCCCATAGTGGATAGAGTGTGTGCTTTCATTTACATAAAGTACAAAACCAGGGCTGGCGAGATGGCTCAGTGGTCTAACGCACCTACTTGGAACAAGCTTGGCAAAGCACAGGGGGACCGCGGTTCGATCCCCCAGCACCACATGCCAGCCAGCCCCGCCCCCTGGTGGGCTGAGCTGGCCACACACACAATAAATAAATAAATAAATAAATAAATAAATAAATAAATAAATGTTAAAAAATAAATAAAAATAAAGATTTAAAATTAAAAAAAAAAAAGTACAAAACCTGGCTGGCCCATGAGAGGACCCCGAGGGCTGACTGTGTGCCCCCCACCCTCATGCTGACTTGGGGGGCATTCTGGTGCACGCGCATGGAACACATGCGGCCCTTGAGAGCCTTGCATACTCGCCCATTTCTGTCCACTTGAGTCGTGTGTTGAGGCTCAATAAAAGGTTTGGAAAACACTGTGGCTCTAACCACAATGGCAAAAATAAAAACCCTAGCCAAGACTCCATGGGCCTTGGTTCTGCTTGGGTTCGAAACAGTCCGTCCCAGGGCCACAAAAAAAAAAAAAAAAAAAGTCACCCTGGAAGAGAAGCTGGGTTTGCATTTGGGTCACTATTTTCCCAGGTGGGGGGTGGGGAACTGGTGACTCATTTTCCTTACTCCCCCCATTCCATTCCGGCCCTCGTCCCCACCATGTGGGGCTGGATGGGGTCCAAGGGCTGGGAGATTTGGGCTGTTGCCTTGGTGATGTTTAAATATTGGCTTCAAGTCATGATGGTAAAATAAATAAGAGGGAGGCTTGGGGCGCTTCAGCCGGCCACGCCCGCATTCCAGACCCCAGGTTCCCGGCCGGTGACCCAAGGTGGCTCAGTTGTAGTGAACCCTGGAACTTTCTCCTGGTGGGGAGAGGACTGGAGAGGGCTGGATGTGCCGTAGGGCAGCTGGGTGTCAGACTGGATACTACGTCCAAGTTCCAGCGCTGATGGATTCCCTTTGAGTCTCAGCTCGCAGTTATCTGTCATAACCAAAATCCACAGCGTAGGGAAGGTGCTCTTCAGATGTGCAGAGAGGGAACCAGGAGAAGCAAACTTCAGCTGTAAGCTGAGGGCAGAGAAAACTGAGCTGTTGAGACTGAGGATGTGCAGCACTTGCCTAGCATGTGCAAAGGCCCTGGTTCCATCCCTGAGAGAGCAAAAAGAGGGAATGGAGCTGCCTCTGGGGGCCAGAGCCCTGCTGCCCGACTGCACCCCTACCCGCTCCCCCAGAGGGACAGGACAGGAGGAGCTGAGATTCCCATCAGAGTAGACCCTGGCCCAGGAAGCCAAGCCAGACATGGCCCAACATGAATTCCCACTTCCAGTCCCAGCTCTCAAGCCAAGATGCTCTTTGGCTCTGAGGTGTGCAGCAAGTTCTTAGCTCCTCCAGGCCTCAGTTTCCCCACCTGTAAGCCATTACTTTTATAGAAAGAGGCAAGCGAGTGTGGGACTCCAGCCCAGGGAACACACGCTCCCCAGGCAGCCGCGGCAGCTGTGCTGCTAGGATTCCAGGGTTTACGATTCAGCTGCTTTCAGGGAAGTGGAAAGTGTTCACCTCGCCCCAAAAGCATCCAAAGAAACCACCACTGAAGCCCTGGCTCCAAGGTCCCCTGATCCTGCTATATTTGAGGGGAGAGAGTAATCAGGGCTGGGTGGGATGGGTGGTGACAGCTCCCAGGCAGTGCTGAAGGTCACCGCTGTCCCCCATACCCTGGGCTGTGCCAGTGGGCAGTGATTGGCTAGCGTGTACCATGACTCAGGGCAGTGAGCTGCGAGGTTCCTCCCTAAGGCGTCAGCCACAGCCTTCAGAGAGGGAGACAACATCAAATTGGATTCATCCTGGGTATCCTAAAAAGGTAGTTACAGGGCTGGAGAGATAGCTCAGTAAAATAAGCACTTGCATGGCAAGCACAAGGTCCTGAGTTCAATCCCCGGTACCACAAAAAAAAAAAAAAAAAAAAAAAGGTAGTTACAGGGCTACCTGGATGCTCCCTCTTTGTGTGGCCCTTGATGTCCCTAAGGAAACCAGAAAGGGAATTAAAGGGGAGACTTATTTTTGTTTTTTTGAGACAGAGTCTCACTTTGTAGCCCAGGCTGGCCTGGAACTCTCGGCAATCTTCCTGCCTCAGCTTCCCCAGTGCTGGGATTACAGGTAATTTACTAAGCAAAAAGTAACTTAGTAAAGTAAAAGTAACTTACTGAGCACCTACTATGTGCTGTGTGTCAAATGCTTATAGGGTAACTGTACCTTGATGGTTTTTTTTTTCTTTCCTAGAATGAGGCTGTCATAATAAATTAGCATAAACTGGGTACCAAATCAGGGTGTCATGTTGGTAGGCCCATGTTTCCTCTGAGGGCTGGCGTGGAGCCCTCCTAAGGGCAGACCCGAGCTCTGCCTGCTTCCAAAGGGCACTCTTAAACCAGACACATCCTTCTTTGGTGTGGGAGGAAGACATCTGATCAAGGACTTCCGGCCGCTCACCGAGGACTGCCTTAGGAGCCTGCTTAAGTGGTCGTAACTCTCTTGCCCTGTCTCTGGCTTCCTATGGACTTCCTGCTGAGTATCCCTCTCTCTGTGCCTTCCTGTTAGTACCCTCCATCCAGGAGGTCCCAGCAGAAGGCCACAGCTGAGGACCTAGCTGGCTTAGAACAGAGGCCCTGCAGGGGTAGCCTCGGTGCCCCAGGGCCCAGAGACCCGATGGGGGCCATCCAGTGTTCCTCAGCTGGCAGACACCGGGATCAGGATTTGAAGCCAGGTTGGGTCCCATGACTCTGCCTTTGCCAGAATCCCAGACCCACAAGAGTTCCCCACTGCGGGGTCTGGGAGACTGAAAACTGGGCAATGGTCGCCTTCAGGACCAATATGTGGACCCAATTGCAGTTACTCTGGCTCCCCACCAGTAGCTTGCCAAATCGCCCTGAGATTTGGGCCCATCCAGCCTGTGGCCCAGGGCCATGTTCTCAGAATTCGCATCTGCCAGGACCAGACCCGAGGTCAAAGAGCAGGGAGCCCGGTTCAACTGACAGCATCGTTCTGCCTCGTCCGGTCCTCGCCAAATGAGCCCGGAGCAAGCCTGCCCGGACCTCAAGTCCTCGGTGAGCGGCCAGAAGTCCTTGATCAGATGTCTTCCTCCCACAGCAAAGAAGGATATGTTTGGTTTAAGACTGCCCTTTGGAAGCAGGCAGCGCTCGGGTCTGCCCCAAGCTCGCGTGCAGCAGTGTCGCAAGCTTCTGTCTCCGTCACGCTCCCAGCGCCCCCAGCTCTTCCCCAGCCCAGGCTTTCTTGTGATGGTGGCCCTGATCCCATGGAGAGCTTGGACCCTGTGAAGGGACAGCGCCATCCTCACTGCCCGCACCCAGGAGAGAAACAGGTGCCGCACTGGTGAGTTGGCCCCCTCAGAGCAGGCTCAGTGCAGGCTCGCAACAGGGTGACCTTGGCACCTCGGGGGTGCCTCGCTTGGCCAGGCTCATGAAACACAGGAATCGGGGGCCGGGGAGATGGCTCAGTGGAATAAGCGCTTCTCCGGCAAGTGTAAGGGCCTGAGTTCAATCCCCGGTTCCACCAAAAAAAAAAAAAAAGAAACACAGGAATCCGCCTCCAGGTGACCCATCCTGGTGTGGGCAGTGGCCCTGCCAACAATCTCACCCAGAACCACCCTGTGCAGCAGCCTCTGGCTTGAAACTCGTGGTGGATCCCAACGCTCTGAGGCTCCAGGAGAGAGAAAACAGGGAGGGAGGAGAGAAGGTGTATCACTTTGCAGCCCCCTCGCAGTCCCTGGAGGTGAGATGGTGTCCCTGGGGACGCCTAAGGGGGAAGGGGGCTGTTGTTTTATTTACGTATTTTAAATTTATTTTAAGTACAAGGATTGAACCCTGGGCCTTCACCCTGAGCTACATCTCCAACCTCAGCCCCTTTTCCAATTTTAATTTTGAGAGAGGGTCTTACTAAGTCAGTAAGTTGCCCAGGCTGGGCTCAAACTCAAGACCCTCCTGCCTCAGTCTCCCAGAGTGCTGGAGGTGTATTGTATTGTACTGTATTGTATTGTATTGTATTGTATTGTACTGTACTGTACTGTACTGTATTGCATTATTATATTTTAGCACAACTCACTAAGGTAAAATTCACATTTTTAAGTGAATTATCAGGGCTGGGGAGTAGCGCACTGGAAAAGTACTTGTCTAGCATGCATCAAATCCTAGCACCATAAAAAAGGGTTTTAATTCATTAAAGCCAACAGTCCAGTGGCATTTAATACACTCACAATGGCGTGTGGCCATCCTGTCTAGTTCCAAAAACATTTTCAGCACCCAGAGGAGACCCGCCCCTTGCATAGCCATCCTCTTCAGCAGCCCCATGCCCACCAGGATCTGTCCCGTGGACTTACAGTCAGGGCACCCGCTGGACCCTTGCTCAGCACCAGGGCCTTTGGACCACGGCATTTGCACTGGAGAAGTCACGTGACCCTTGCTGTTTCTCCCCCTCGGAGGGGAGTACTCCCGCGGGTGATACCTGACCCAGAGCAACGCAGGGCCTTGTGCTGCAACGTCACAGCAGGTGGCGCTGTTCTCCCGCTTGCTGATGAGCAGGAGGGGCTGTGGCAGGTGCCGGAGGCCACTTTGCTCCTAAAACTAAAATGCACCCAGAGGAAAGTGAGACCCAGAGCAGGCGCCCTCTCAGACACGAACACCAGGGTCCAGCTGCGCATACAGCTGTTATCCTTGGAAGTTTTGCCTTTGAAAGCCTAGAATGCCCGCATATACCTGGGTTAGAGCAGGGCTCCTGTAATTCCGATGTCTCAGCAATACCTGGGGCCAAGCCTCCCCTACCTTGCTGGGCTCAGGGCCCATGGAATATGATGCACCTCCTCCACTGAACATGCACGGCCTTTGTCGGTTTGGTTTGCGTTTTGCAGTGCAGACTGGGAAAGTGCTCACCACTGAGCCACCTGCCCAGCCCACATGTGTTTAGGCCTCTGCAAATCTCCCTGCCTCGGTGCCCTCCCCTCGTCTATCTTCTCCTCCTCCCTGTCCTCTCACGGCCCTGTGTTCCTGTGCCTGGTGTTTAATTATCTGTCTGGGCCTCTGTCTGCCCCACACACCTGGACTGGGCTCCTGCAGGGCGGAGTCTGTCTGGCCAGCTGCTGACCTGCGCAATGCTTGGGCCCTGGTAGATGTTTGTCGAATGAATGAGTGAAGAGATGAACTTGTGAAATGCCTTAGAGGCTGCTTGGAAAGAGAGCTCCATTTCCAAGTTTTCTGCAGAGACACGGAGTTCACGCCAGCAGCCTTCGCCCAGAAGTCAGCCAGCCCTATTCTTGTCTGTCTTTGAGGGTGCAGTTTCTGAAATTGCAGGCTTCGATCTTTTTGAAGGGCTGAGGCTGGACTCTGGGGCCCCTCCTGGAGCCCTTCCTGCTGCGCCTACCCCTGGGGTCAGAGGTCAGTGAAGCCCAGCAGCTCTGAGGAGGGAGCTGTGCACGCCCAGACAGGGCAGTTCCTTCTGTCACAGTCCTCAGGGCACAGCTCCCAGGTCCGGAGAGTTCCTGGAGGGGAGCAGCGGTAGGCAGTCTCCTGGGCCCAGAAAATGAGTCCAGACACCAGTTGTTCAGCAAACAGTTTTTTGCTCTAAGGAAAAGCAAAATGACAACGCTCGATTCTGGGCAGTGACAGGGACCTAGTGCTCACAAGGGCAGCTATGATGCGGTGAGGAACACCAAACCAGAGAGGACATTCCTAACCGCAGGGGGCCCTGGACATCCACCGGGAGGCTGGGCCTGTGGGGCCCTAGTGTCCATGTGGTCACAGACGTTAGCTCGGCTCAGACTGGAGATCAGGACCTTGCTGGTTCACCTCCTGAATTTCAAGAGCACCCCCCTTGCTTTGTTTGAGACATGGTCTGTCTATGTAGTTCAGGCTGGCCTCCTGCCTCAGCCTCCCTCTGGTTGTGCACGAGACTCCTCCTCTGGCCCCTGGTGCATCCTTTGATGCTTGGGGCAATTGCATCTGCTGGCTGAGCCCTCTGGGGCAGGAACAGAGCAGACCCCCGCCTTTACTGAGCTCTGTCCAGCACCGCCTGCCGCCCCACTCCCCACATCTCCCCACGGCCCCACTGTCTCGGCCTCATCCGTAGCTCTTGCTGTGCAGCGCTATTGCTGCCTTTTGCTGCAAAAATCCTTCTAGACATCACTGTCACCAGGAACGGCCTCAGAGAACCCCCAGGTGTGTGCATCTCCCTGTTCCGGGCTGGCTTCTTCTCAAGGCAGGCTCGGGCCCTCGGGTGCCATGGCTTCTCCCGGGTGGGCATGCTCGCCTCCCACCTGCTCTCTAGATTGCTTGTCAAATGCAGCGGAAACCGCTTCCTTTTCTGTTCTCTCTCGGACTCAAGATTCAAGCACAGCCAAATCCAGAGCGTTGGGCCGGCCAGGCCACCTGCTCTGTGCCTCGGCACCCTTCCAGGTTGTCAGAGCGTCCACCACGTGCAGGCACCGCAGTGAATGTGAGCTTTGCCACATTCTCTCATTTCATCCAGAAAACCACTCCTGGCTGGGTGGTTTCCATTAGAAGGAAGTGGACACAGGTTCCAGCCGGTGATGTGAATGCCCACAGCAGTCCAGTCCAGAAGCATCGAGACTGAGATTTCAGCCTTACGGGCTTGGATCCCCATTCCTCAGCAGGGGGCGGGGTGGAGCTTCAGGTGACAGGAGATTCACTCCTGGGAAACCACGCTAGGGCCAAAGTGCACTCTAAGGGAGGGAGGGGGATGTGTCTGTCTGGAGCGTGTGTTGTAGTGCCTACCTGTGACCCTAGCACGCTGGAGGCTGAGGCAGGAGAATCAGAAATTCAAGCCCAGTTTGGGCAGTTTAGCGACTTAGTGAGACCCTGTCTCAAAAAAGTGAAAAGAGGGCTGTAGCTCATGGATAACCCTGGCTTCCCACCCCAGTACCACACCAAAACAAAAAACCTCCCAAACTCTGTCCCTGTGAAACTCTTAATTCCCAGCACAACCCCTTTCTTCGATTCCTATAAACACGTTACTGGTTGTCTCTGGATTTGAGCACTCCGGGGACCTTGGGGGAAATATGGGTTTGTTTGGGACTGGCAGATTTCACTTAGCAAACATGCCAAGGTCCATGCAAGTGCCGGCGCAGGACATCATTTCTTTATTATGGTAAATAGTATTCCATTGTGCACATATACTGTACCTACAAAGTGTAAAGCCTGCCTCCAGTGGAACCTGGCTGAGCCACCAGAAGTCACTGTTTTGTCCTTCCAGGAATCCTAGGAGCCTCTGTCTCATCTCCAGCATCCCCATTTAGGGAACAGGTGTGAAACTCTCAGCTGGCTGTCTTTTGCACAAGGGACACCTTCCTCCATGCTCCCTCATGCCCTCCTGGCTTTTGTCTTCTCCCCTTAATTAGGCCTCTGCTCTTTCCTGTGTGTGGCCGTAAGGCACTTGTGGAGTAGGGCCCGGGCTGGGCTAGTGGTGAGTTCAGGAACAGCCTGGACTATGTGGCAAGATCCTGACTCACAGTATAATAACAAGGATGCAAGAGAGAGAGAGAGGAAGAGAGAAAGGGAGAGAGAGAGAAAAGAGACTCTTCCCTTTTGCGACCATCACTGGAGTTGCAGCAGCCAAAATAAAGTTCAATCCCTTTGTGACTTCAGCCCAAAGCAAAAACTGTAAAAGGCATTTCAATGCACCTTCCTACATTCGCAGGAAAA
>NW_004524689.1:6192921-6194188 GCF_000260255.1 Octodon degus
GCAAAGTAGTCCAGGTGGACAGGAAGGAACACGTCGTCTACGCTGAACGGGTGCAGCGGGAAAAGGCAAATGGCACAGCTGTCCTGTGGGCTTCGCCCCACAAGGGGGTTATCACCAGGCTAACACTAGGCAAAGGCCGCAAAACGATCCTGGAACACAAAGCCAAGTCTCGCCAAGTAGGAAAGGAACAGGGCAAATGCAGGGAAGGAACAACTGGGAAGATGCAGGAATAAAGTCCTCTCTGTGCAGCTTTAGTTAAAAGCTGCTAAAGTAAAGCAAGAGAGGAAAAAAGAGAGAAAAGGAAGAGGAGGAAAAGACAGCACGTAGGACTGGAGGGAAAGGGCTCGTGCATAGGTGGCAATCAGTCCCCAGCCTCTTCTTGGCTTTTTGGTTTGTGTTTGAAGATAAGGGTCTCACTATGCGACCCAGGGAGGGCTCAGGGATCCTCCTGTTTCAGCCTCCCAACTAGCTGGGAATACAGGCATACGTCACTACAGGCAGCAGAAATCTGTGCGTGTGTGTGTGTGTGTGTGTGTGTGTGTGTGTGTGTGTGTAATGGAATTTAGGGCCTCCTTAGTGCTAGGCAGGGGCTAAGCTGAGTCACCCCCCACGTGCCAGTTTCTTTCTGAAATGATGGGGTGGTTCAGCAATGGGTAGTGATAGTTTCATGTATCTGTGAATATATTATAAACTTTTGAATCATTCACACTCCATAGGTGGATGATGCAACATGCATCTCCTACCTCAATAAAATTATTAAGCTACAGCTGCTATTTAGGGAAAAAAACAAAATAGCAAAGTTCTCTTTTGGCCCACCTCCCAGCTTTCAGCAGTTTTCACAGTCCTTACCCTGACCTTGACCTCCTGCACATCTGAGTTTGCCCAAACTTTCTGCGTGGAAGGATTTGAAATTTTACCATTTTCTGAGCATGGGGGTCTCAGAGGCAGCTCAGGAGAGGGCGCAGATGGGCTTCTGGGCCCCACATCCTGGGTCCGCGCGGTCTTTGGCGCCCCCTGCTGGGCACCGAGGACCCTAGGCCGTGGATCCGAGCGTCTGGTGTCCTGGCTCACAGCGGAGCTCTCTTGACAGGGTCCCTCTGCAGCCAAGAAAGTCAGGCTTGGGGAGCCAGGGAGATGGCTCAGTGGAATAAGTGCTTCCCTGGCAAGTGCAAGGGCCTGCGGTCAATCCCCAGTTCTGCCTAAAAATTAAAAAAAAGAAAGAAAGAAAATTAGGCTTGGGCCTGTAGGACTTTAACTTTTTTTGGCG
>NW_004524689.1:6194995-6201896 GCF_000260255.1 Octodon degus
AATAAAATAAAATAAAATAAAAAATCATCTGGAGACTGGGGAGATGGCTCAGTGGAATAAGCGCTTCCCTGGCAAGTGCAAGGATCTCAGTTCAATCCCCAGTTCTGGAAAAAAAAAAAAAATCATTTGTTTCACCCAGGTCCATTCCTGTTGATTTGACATTTAAGTTTTTCATCTTCAGATTTTCTGTTCACCTTTTGGGTTTTTTCCAGTTGTAATTTCTTTTGTTTTATCGTTTGTTTGTTTGTTCGTCTTCTTGAGACAGGGCCTTGCTCACGATGTAGTTAAGGCCGATTTGAACACACTGTGTTGCCCAGGCTGGCCTCAAACTCATGGCAGTCCTTCCTGAGCCCTGGGTTTAGAGGCATAAGCCACTACACCCAGCACTTTTTGCAGATTTTAACACATAATTCAGCTTCATAAGGGGCCTGGGATTGAAACCTTGCTAATGAACAGGGACTGGAGCCCCAGCTCACTGTTTTGTGGTCAGATCTACTGGGGTTTCATTTGTCTTTGTGTTCCAGTTTCCCTGGCTCTCAGGAAAAAAAAAAAAAAAAGTTTAGGCAGAAACGCACCTGAGATATTGTCAAGAAAGAAGGAAGGAAGGAAAGAAAGAACAAACGAAA
This sequence comes from Octodon degus, assembly GCF_000260255.1. Classification (NCBI taxonomy): domain Eukaryota; kingdom Metazoa; phylum Chordata; class Mammalia; order Rodentia; family Octodontidae; genus Octodon; species Octodon degus. The sequence goes on from NW_004524689.1 coordinate 6,195,622, forward strand.
GAGTACCCTCTTTCTTTTTCTATCTTTTTCCCCCCTCTTTCAAAAGACAAAAACCTTAAATTTTTCCACGCCCCTCTGAGGTTTCTGAGCCTGCTCAGAAGAATGGCTCCATCCTCACGACCCTGCTGTGAGCTACCGGGAGTGCGAGCCGGGCAAGCATGAGAGAACGTGGGTTCAGCCTGTGGCCGCTGGCCCTGACTGCCTGGCTCTCCTCCCGCAGTCCCTGAGCACTGGCTGGGCCACGGGGCAGCCTGGGAGCCGGCGACCCCACCTCTCTCTTGGCCACCTCTGCTGCCTGCCACCCGTCCTGGGCAGCTTTTCCTCTGCCAGGCCCTTGCCGTGTTCTGCCCTGAAACCACCAGACTATGGACCGTGGGCCAACATAAACTTCTCCTCCTTTAACTTGTGGGCATTGGATGCTGTTCCCAGTGACAAGGAAAGTGATAAAAACATTTCGGTACCAGAGAAGTGGGGGTTTGCTGGGACTGTGCTTGACCAGGAGGTTTGAAGCCCTTGGAACTGGTTTTCCAGGGGACTCTGGAAAGGTCTGGAGATGCCAGCTGGACAAGCAGCCCGAGAATGCGTAAGCTGAGCTCGGTGGGAGATTCTGACTAGAACTCGGAAGACCACAATGTGGGTAAAGATGCAGATGGTGAAGACCAGGGTCAGGAGTGTCAGCTGGGAGCAAGGACTGCGCTGGCCATCGGACTCCAGCCCATGTGGGTTACGCGCCGGTGGAAAATCTGTCTACAATTTGCTCATGTCCTAAACGTTTGCAGAAGACCAAGATTAAGGGCAGTGGATTAATGAATCTGGGAGACGAGACTTCAAAGCAGCCCAATGTTGAGGCTATAGATGGGTTTTGTTTGGTGGTTTTAACCAGGCTTATACCAAAAATCAAGGGCAGATAACACAGCTGAATCATTTCAAAAGTTTACAATTGGCCAGAAAGGAAGTGCTCGTAAACGTTTAGGCCCACAAAATTAAAGCACTGCAGAATTTGGCTGCTGAAGAGATTAGCCCTAACCCATCTATGACTAGCATTCCATTTTGGGAATGCCCTAAACAATAGAATATAATGTAAAATCTCTCTCTCTCTCTCTCTCTCTCTCTCTCTCTCTCTCTCTCTCTCTCTCTCATCTTTTAAGCAGGATGGCCTTGAACCTACTATGTAGCCCAGGCTGACCTCAAACTCACAGAGATCCTCCTCTTTCAGCCTCCCTCCAGGTACTGAGATTATAGGCCTGCACCACTGTGCCTGGCCTAGAAAATTTTCTTCTCACATTCTATTTTCTTAATTTTTCTAGGTAAAATTAAGGGCTGGGGTCTGTTTTCACAGATATATCCTTCCACCATCTGATCACAGCTCCAGAAAATAATCTGGAAAGCGTTGCTAATGTGGCCTGGGGAGATGGCTCAGTGGAATAAGCGCTTCCCTGGCAAGTACAAAGGCCTGAGTTCAATCCCCCGTTCTGCCAAAAAAAAAAAAAAAAAGCATTACTAATGTATTCTTCATCCTGACTCACAAATCTAGTGGGATTTTTAGGGTACAATCTAGAATTTTTCACCAATGGCTCATCAATTACTTCATCAGATTAAATTAGCACTTTTTGGGTTTTGTTTTTTTTTTTGTGTGTGTGTGTGTGGAACCGGGGATTGAACTCAGGCACTTGTGCTTGCCTGGGAAGCACTTATTCCACTGAGCCATCTCCCCAGCCCCATTATTTTGTTTTTTTGATGACTTGTTTATTTGTTTGTTTGTTTGTTCTGAGCAGGGTCTCACTATGCTGTCCAGGTTGATCTTGAATTCCTAGGCATAAGTGATCCTCCTGCCTCGGCCTCCCAATTAGCTGGGACTACAGGTACACCTCATCTCACTTGACTTTCGCTTTCTTTTCAGTTCTTCCTTTCCTTAATTAAATTTCTTGTAGTGTCACTGTTTGAGCTTTTGAGAGGCTGAGACAAGAAGATTGCTGTGAATTTGAGCCCAGACTGGGATACATAGCGAGTTCGAGGGCAGCCTGAATTACACAGTGAGAACCTCTTTTTTTTTTTTTTTTTTTTTTTTTTTTTAACTGGGAATTGAACTCAGGACCTTGCACTTGCCAGGCATCTGTGCCACTGAGCTATACCCCCAGGCAGTTTGAGCTGTTGAAATACACATGTTGTTCACTTTTTTCTGTGCTTTTTCAAATTGTGGAGTGTGGGGACGAGCTTGAGATAGGATAGAAGATATTAAAATGGGTAGAAAGCAGAGAAGAAAAACCATAGTTGTAAAAGTAAAAACCAAGCTGGGAAGATAGCTCCGTGGCAGAAGTGCCTGCATTTTTCTTTCTTTCTTTCTTTTTTATGTATTTGGTACAGGGTCTGCAGGGTCTACAGGGTCTCACCATGCAGATCAGACTCGTAGTGATTTTCCTGCTTTTAGCCTCCCAAACGCTGGGATTACAGGTGCGCATCACCACGCCCAGTCTCAAGCGCTGTCTTAGTGCACCCCAGAGGCGGGGCTGGCACAGCAGGCTGGGGATCAAACCCCGGCTGCTGTGCTCTGTCTAAGCAGGTGCTTTAGTCTGCTGAGCTATCTGGCCCACCCAGTGCCTGCATTTCAAGCACAAGGTCCTGAGTTCAATTCCCCAGTACCATAAAAATAAATAAATAAAAATAAACACCAAATACTTAGGACACAAACTCTGTTTTATTGGGTTTTCTTTTCTTTTTAAGACAGGGTCTCACTATGCAGTTAAGATTGGCCTTTTTTTTTTTTTTTTCAGAACCAGGGATTGAACTCAGGCCCTTGCGCTTGCCAGGGAAGTGCTTACTCCACTGAGCCATCTCTGCAGCCTCACATTGGCCTTGAGTTCACTATGCAGCCCTGGCTGGCCTCAAACTTGCAGCCATCCTCCTGCTTCAGCCTCCTGAGTGCTGGGATTACAGTTGTGCACCACCATGCCTGGACAAGCTCCGGGTTTTTTTTGGTTTTTTGTTTTTTGTTTTTTGCGGAACCAGGGATTGAACTCAGGCCCTTGCGCTTGCCAGGGAAGCGCTTATTCTACTGAGCCATCTCCCCGGCCCCTACAACTATATTTTCTTTGCCTTCTTTTGGAATGGAATCGGCCTGCACAGCCCCTTTTCATGGGCAGGTGGGTTCAGCCGGTCCCTTTAATTGCACTTGGTCCCCTGTCACCCATGTGTACAGCACCCTTTCACCTGTGCAGCAGGTGCCCCCCTCCAAGCCAGGACACCATCATCCCCCCATGTGTGGGCCACCGTCCCCCACCAAGCAGGACCAGGATGACAACTGGATAAGCCCCTCTGATTTCCACCACCTAAAACACATCAACGTCCAGAGCCAAGGTCCGCACCACAGCGCCCCTCTGAGGCCTTGCGCTGCATTTCCCTGAGCGCATGCCTCTAGGTCGTCCCCAGGTGCATCCTAACCACTATAGGATCTCGGCGCTCTACCGGGGACTCTTTGGGGGCATCCTGAACATTCTTTGTCCGTGGTGGGAGTCAGCCGCCTTGCCCCCACTCCACGGGGAGAGTGGGTTGGATTCCTTGGCGGAACCGGGGATTGAACTCAGGCCCTTGTGCTTGCCAGGGAAGCGCTTATTCCACTGAGCCATCTCCCCGGCCCCCAAGGCTTTTTGATTTTGATTTTTTTTTTCCTTTCCCCATGTCGCCTGACCCTTGTCCTCTGAGGGATGATGTGTTTACTCTCTCCCCTCCCCCTTTCCTCAGACCTCTGCAACCTGGGTTTCTTTCCTCGTTTTTTCCCCCCCACGGGGAAAGGTATTTAATATTGCTCACAGAAAGACATCGATAATAATTCATGGTTATAAACAGGAAAGCCGTGCCATTTGAACTAACCGGTAGGCCTATGGCCACACCACCCAGAATACGCCTGATCTCATCTGAACTAGTGGAATTTGAAGTTATCACTAAAAATTGAATTATTTTTTATGCAAATGATAATAATAAGGCTTATCTATAACACTTTAGCGCTTCCGGCAGCTCTGAAACTTGTAAATGGCTGGGGCATTCACTGTTTTTTTTTTTTTTTTTTTTTTTTTTTTTTTATTTATTTATGTGTGTGTGTGTGTGTGTGTGTGTGTGTGTGTGTGGCCAGCTCAGCCCACCAGGGGGCGGGGCTGGCTGGCATGTGGTGCTGGGGGATTGAACCGCGGTCCCTGTGCTTTGCTAAGCTTGTTCCAAGTAGGTGCTTTAGACCACTGAGCCATCTCTCCAGCCCCATCACTGTTTCTTTCTTCGCCTTCACCTTCTGAGTTTTGTCCATAAGATCCTTGCCTGTTTGAATTTTCTGTGCAGTAACGAATGATTTCTTCTCTCGTTCAGTCCGCCGTGTCAGGCCGTTCTACTGCTTTTGGCTTTCTTTAGCTGTCCGCTTAAGTTGAGTCTGGTGGGACACTCCTTTCACTCTTTCCTTCTGCAAGCTCTCTGTCTTGGGTCTGTTAAAGGCTCTGCCAGCTAGTTCTGGGGCTGTCTGCAGATGAGTGGCAATAGCAAACCGTTCAGCTTCTAGAGACCGGGGAGCTGGCTCAGTGGAATAAGCACTTCCGTGGCAAGTGCAAGGGCCTGAGTTCAATCCCCGGTTCCGGAATAAAAACAAAACAAAACAAAACAAAACAAAAAACTGTTCAACTTCTTTTTTGGTATCAAAAAAGAGCACGTGTTTATTCTGTTGCTTTCCCTGGAAATCCAGCAGATGGAGCTCTGATTTTAGTCTTTCAATTTTCTTAGCTTCAGCAACTCTTTTCATTTCTATATATTTGTCATCCTGAGTTCTCATTAGCTTTAGCTGTTCTGCAGTTACTTCTTCCTTATTCTCCTGAATAACATGAACTCCATCCTCGAGCTTAAGCCGAGTTATTTTATAGTAGAATTCATCTGGATTTTTTTCAAGAGCCTTCTTTCGAAGACCTTTGAGGAACTCTTTGCTTTTTATGATAGTCATCTGTATGAAGTTTGTAATCTTTCTTTTTCTCCAACAGGCCCAGATGTTTTCGAAAGCCAGGCTGGCTTCGCTCTCGGTGTTCTCGCTGCTGGGACTTAGCCGCCTTGCGAAAAGCCGCCGCCATATCTGCCCACTAGGTACTACAGACCTAGCTGGTCCAGGCTCCTCAATACCTTGCTTCGCGTTCCTCAAAGCCTTGCTGACGAGTCCTTCTTTCCTCTTTAGCAGTCGAAGGCTCCCATGTTTTTAGACAAATGAGAAAAAGCAAGGAAGACCAGAGGCACTGCCTGCCTCTAACCAGAAACAGCAAGAGGGGGACATTCTATGACATCCAGCAGCCTCCTCAGGAATCCCTTGGGTCCACAGACTCCCTTCCTGGGTCAGACGCAACTACGATTTGCTCACTAGTGACACTGTACAAACAAGCACTGTGGGGCTGTGCAGTACCCCGAGCAGTTTCTCACCTGTGGGAAACTAGTCCTGAGATACCACAGAGAAGAGCAGCCCTTGGGGTGACACCCAGGGCAGCCATCTCCTTCAATTACACACATCTTTGGGTGTGGGGGTGTGGGGGTGTCTTTTTGAGACAGGGTCTTTCTATGCAGTTCAGGCTGGCCTTGAGCTCACTTTACCGCCCAGGCTGATCTTGAAGTCATAAGGATCCTCCTGCCTCAGCCTCCCGAGTACTGAGATTACAGACACATGCCAGTATGCTTGGCCCAACAATTTTGTTTTTTGAACTCACTATGTGGCCGTAAACTCATGGTGATCCTCCTGCCTCAGCCTCTGGAGGGCTGGGATTAAAAGTATATGCCACCACACCTGCCCCAAGCACTTTGGATCAAGGGACATCCTTTAATTCTCTCCGGGCTAGGAAAGCCCGATCCCCCTCTCCCACCCTGAGCCTTTCTCACACCAGATGACTCAAATCCCCAAACAGTTCCTGACTCTGATCAGTGGAGAGATGAGAGCTGGACAGTAGAGGGGCTCAAGGTTCTCCTGGCCCAGCAAAGGCTCCAGCCTCTGCTGTCTGGGGAGGAGAGAGAAGCCCTCCATGCTCCCATGCCTGGGAGCAGCAGAGAACGTGCAGGGTTGAGGATTTCCCACCAGTGGTGATGCCCATGGGCCCTGGGTGGGAACCTATTTCTGTCCTTTACAGCTTGCAGCATGACCTTCCCAGCCTTAGGGTTGCCCGTCCAGCCCTGCCAGTAGGTGACTTTTCTGGGGGCTCACTGGGCTGCTCCCCTAACACTAGCTTGCTTCCACCTCCCACTTTATTTGGGTGTGGTGTTCTTAGGTAAGT
>NW_004524689.1:6203066-6205981 GCF_000260255.1 Octodon degus
TTTTTTTTTCAAGGAACAAAAGCACTAGAGCAAAAATCCACCCCAGACCCATGAAAATCTCAGTGCCGAGCCCCACAGGAGGTTGCAGGAGGCCCATTTTCTGGGGACTTCAGGCTGCTTTGAAGGTAAAAATGAGGTCGGGACAGAATCTAGGCAGCTGTGGGGGCGGCCCCTCCCCTCCGAGCCCCAGTCCCTTCCCAAGGTCAGGGACCGTCCAGAGGGAAAGCCGGGATACGTGCGGACCTCTGAGGCCCTGAGAGGGGGTGGGAGCCAGGGTGCACCCCGCAGTTACCTGCTGGGGTGACGCAGCCACGTTCACACGCACACCCTCACTGGGAAGAGGAGAAAATAATAAACTCAGCCCCGGCGACAGAAACCAGCTGGTGTGGCCCCTACGGGGCTGGTGGCGGCTCCGCTGTTTCGCTCAGTGGCATCAGCCAGGCTGTGATTCTCCGCAGGGACACGGGGTGGCGGCGGCTCGAGTGACTTCTCCAGGAGCCAGACGGCCAGAGTCGCTGGCCTGGAGCCAGGGTTCCCCTCAGCCCCGAACCTCGTGCTCTTCACCCCGAACCTGCACCTGCAGAGGCCGCGCTGGCAGCGTCGCAACCACCCTGCTACGCGGTGGCAGCGACAGCCTGGCTGCAGGAGCGGCTCCCTGGGGACAGCAGGCCAGGATGGTTTCCAGAGCAACGCATTCCTGCAACCTGGGCCAGCCGTGGAAGCGTGTCCAGTGTGAAGGCCAGCGCGGCCTGGCAAAAATGCCCAGGAAACGTGACTCAGCAGACCTGAAGCTGCTCAGCCCCACGCTTTAAACCTGCACTCAGACCAGGCTCCTGGAGAGCCTCATGGTCGTCATCTGGTGGCGGAAGGGGACACAGCCATGCCCCTTGCCTGCCTGTACACACAGTCCCGTGCCTGTAGAAGGCTGAGTCAGAAGGGTCTCATTCTCCTCCCGCTGCTCCCATCCAAGTGCCTTGGCATACGGAGAAAAACTGATCTCAGGTGGGTGACCCCCAAATGATAGAGAGAACCTCCAAATGACACAAGGAAAAATGATCTCCCGACCTGACCTGCAACAGTTTGTGTTCTCTAAAACCAAAGAATGAATTTTAGGAACAAACCAAGGTTATGAGCAGACTAGATTTATTGAGGGAAAGAAAGCTCCTGTCCAAGACAGGGACAGGAGGTGGGCCTGAGGGGGTAGTTCCCCCGGGAAGCTGTCTCATTCAGGGACTTTTAGAGTATAGAAAATGGGCACTCGCTTAGGTGGATGTGGAGTGGGACAAAACTATGGTCAACCAATGGGATTACAATCACCACTGCGCAGGTAAAATTGATTAGGTCCAGGACCAAATAGGGTAGTTCCCCCAGGAAGCTGTCTCATTCAGGGACTTTTAGAGTATAGAAAATGGGCACTCGCTTAGGTGGATGTGGAGTGGGACAAAACTATGGTCAACCAATGGGATTACAAGCACCACTGCGCAGGTAAAATTGATTAGGCCCAGGACCAAATAGGGTAGCAAGTCACATAACAAGCGGGCATGAAGGTACAACAGGACCTTATCTGGTGGCCTTCAGACAATGATTCTTCCTGAGTAACGATCAGTCCTGGATGCCAGTCTTTAGGGAGGTCGGCATTCGTTTGGTCTTTAGGTCAGGCTCACAGCTGGAGCAGCGTCCCTCCCACAGTTGGAAGGCGGCTGGTCTTTGTTATCTCCCTGGAGGGCCTGACCCTGTCTGCCTGCCTATAATATGTCTATCTAACTCAGTTGCCTGCAACACCCCATGACTCAAAATGTGATAAAAAGAAAATACCGAAGGGCCGGGGAGATAGCTCAGCAGCATAAGCACCTGCCAGGCAAGGGTGAGGTCATCTCTTTGATTCCTGATACTAGAAATATATATATATATATTGAATATGTTTAAATTTTTTAAATCCACCACAAGAAAATACTCATCGCTGTGAATCACCCTCAAAACACTTCTTTGACACACTAATCCTCCCACTCAGGAGCTGAGGCAGGAGGATCTCCACGAGCTAGAGGCCAGCCTGGGCTATACACGGCTTGGGGAGACCCTCCTGCCTCAGCTCCTGAGTGGGAAGATTAGAGACCATCACATCCGGCTTTTTTTTTTTTTAGCTTTTTAATTTTTTGGCGCTGAGAACGTAACCCAGGCCTCCTACTTGCTAGACAAGCGTTCTAGCCCTGAGCTAACTTCTCAACCCCGTGCTCATGGCTTTCTGAAGCGACTCTGGACGTCTTCTTCCTTGAGTCTTCCATTGTGCCGTCCTGGCTGCCTCCAGGTTGTCTCCCTCTCATGGTCATTTGGAGAAGGGCGAGAAGTCACGCAGTGTCAGATCTGGTGAATAAGGTGAATGAGGCCACACTGTGATGTCTTCCCAGGCTGCCGTCCTGCCCACAGGAACATTTGCAGTTTCACTCTACCTCATAGGAAACCCAAGAAAGAGAACTTCCAGACCTGCTTCAGAAAGGGGCAAAACACGGGAGAAGTGTGCTTAAAGTGAGGGGGGCACATTTGGACAATTAAATGCCAATATCTTATATTCTGAGTAATTTTTTTTTTCTTTTTGAGATAGCGTTTCACTACACAGTTCAGGCTGGCTTTGAGCTCACTTTAGAGCCCAGACTGGCCTTGAACTTGCAATGATCCTCCTGCCTCAGCCTCCTGAGTGCTGGGATTACCACCATACCCAACTTGAGTAACTAATTTAAAGATAAAAATTTGTAAGGACCAGCTAGAAAGCTCAGCAGACTAAGGGCCTGCTTTTGCAAGTGCAGGGATCGGGGATCAAACCCTGGCCTCGCTATGCCATGCCGCCCCTGGGGTACGCTGAGCCAGCCACCGAGTCCGGGTGTGGTGGCACATGCCTGTAATCCCAGCACTGGGGAGGC
>NW_004524689.1:6206416-6211043 GCF_000260255.1 Octodon degus
GACTAGTAGAAAGCCTGCTGGGCAAGTGCTGCAGTCAGGGTTTCCAAGGGAATAGATTTACCACAGGCCGCATCATTTATAGGATTATTTTATAATACTCACCCAAAAAGTCAAATGCAAAAGAGTGTAAAAGATCCGTCCGTGCACTCGAGATCCCAAAAATCCAGCTGAGGGCCTGGATTGTTGCGGATCAATTGGAGCTGCAAGAGGAATGTCAGCAGGCTGGATGCAGTGGCCACCGGGGTCTCAGGTGCTTGTCTGAGCCCCGAACTGAGCACACACAGCATATTTACTGAGAAGCTTAGACAGTGCCAGTCATTGACAAAGGACAATGTACAAGAAGCCCTCTAAACCACAAGATCCTGATTAGTCACATATTGCAGTTATCCTACAACTTTAAAGTACACAAGGTTTCCTCCTCTAGTCTCTTAAGACAGTTCTGAGAAAACAAATGGGATTGTTCTGTCCCGGCAGCTTGCCTCCCGGTGAACATCCTCTTCTCTGTTTTCCCTGAACTTCTGAGATCCTGAGATCTATCGGGAATCACACAGCGCTGGATCCCACAGCAGTGGCCTGCGCAGGTCTAGCAGGAGGCCTAGAGCCCACGACATCGTCTCAGGCAAGTCTGTACCAACGATCTGCACTGCGAAGGGTGAAAGGTCAGTAGTGGAAGCTAGAAAGTCTGCCAGCGGGATGGAGGATCTGTGCCAGCAGACCGCGGGGTCTGCACGGGAGCCAGCAAGCGACACTCAAGGTGAGGAGCAGAGCTCCCCATCAGGCAACCACAGCCATCCTGAGCAACAGTGAGGACCCAAGCTCCTCGGTGGACGCTAACAGCTGAGCTCGTATCAGGAAAATCTGTGTGACACGCTTCTCCAGGAGCATCAGCAGGACTCCATCTTCCCCTCTACTTCTGCTTTTAAGCTGTTGCCAACAATCCTCAGGTAGGCCTTCCACGCCCAGCGCCACACTGGCTCAGTTCAGCTGGGCTTTCCAAGTTGACTGTTAGTTAATCCACTGCAGCAAGGGACCAGGGATCCTATGCACAAGTGGCTGGAACCTGAGCTCTTGGCCCAGAGTGTAACCCTGAGTTGAGGGGATGCTGCATGGCTCTCCCTGGCCAGAGGAAGGGCTGCACCAAGCCCTGAAGGTGCAGGCCTGTGCTGACGGGACATACAGTGTGTCCAGCCACTAGAGAGGTGGGCAGAGCAGGACCAGGAAATGGGGCAGACCTCACTGGTTCATTCATTCACTCACGTGACAGAGGTGACTTGACTCCTCCCTCTTGCCACCTCGATCATCACAGAACCTCCTACAGGTTCCTGGAGCTCCCGGGCCTGTGAGGAAGATGTAAAAGCTTTGAGAAAATAGAAGAGAGAGAGAGAGAGAGAGAGAGAGAGAGCGCCTTGAGAGGTTTGAGAGCCAGCCTGTCAGCCCCTGCACATGTTTGGGGAGGCCGGGGAAAGGGAGCGCCCTGTAGCAGGGGCACCTGAAGATTGACCCAAAATGGGCCAGTGGGAGTAAGGGACCCAGTGGGGGAGGGGACAAGCAAGGGCCAAAGCCTGGCGAGAAAGGCTGGCAGGAAACATGCCCTTGGGGCATGGCAGGGCCTGGTCAGATCGAAAGGCTGAGAATTGGCCCTCTCTCCTAGAGCAAAGGGAAGCGACTTCAAGGCCACTGGAGATGGCTTCTGAATGTTTGCCATACAGACAAAAAGTTAGTAGAAGACTGGGCTCAGGGTCAGGGCCAAGGGTGTTTGGATGGTATGGACAAGAAAGGGTGGTGGCCATGTCAGGGCCCTGGACTGACAGCCTACATGAGCATGGCAGAAGACCACAGACAAGGGGTGACCCAAGCCAGTGTGTTTTAAAAGAAAAAACAGTTAATTACAGCAAAAGATCCCTTGCCCTTGGTGTCGCTCAAGCCCCTCCCATTTAAGCACATTTCTCCCATTGCTTTGCCACTTTCTGAAGCAGGTCTGAAGTTCTCTTTCTTGAGTGTCTCTACATGGTGGGTCAAAAATACAGGGACCACTCTGGAGCTAATGTTTTTTTTTTAAATATTTATTTATTTTTATTTATTACATTTATTTATTGTGTGTGTGTGTGGCCAGCTCAGCCCACCAGGGGGCGGGGCTGGCTGGCATGTGGTGCTGGGGATCGAACCGCGGTCCCTGTGCTTTGCCAAGCTTGTTTCAAGTAGGTGCTTTAGACCACTGAGCCATCTCTCCAGCCCCTCTGGAGCTAATGTTAACTGGGTACTTTCTCTGGTCAAGGCACAATTATCTCAGGGAATCCTCCCCTCTACCATGGAAAGTAGGTGTTATTATCCAGCTCCCCTTTGCAGTTGGGAAAACTGCAAGTGCCTAGAGAGGTCCTAGGACTTGAGACCCCAGAGGCCTGGCTCTAGGGTGGCTGGCTTTTCTTCAACCCCTGCTTGGAGTTCAGCAGGCAAGTTAAGCAGGTCATGATGAAATCATGACGCTGGTGAGTGACTTCACCTCTCCTAAGCTCAGTCTGCTCCTCTGTGAAATGGGAATAATAAGAGGATATTGCAAGCTGGGAGCTTCCAACAGGATCAGGTATACAAAGCGCTGGGCTGGCACCAATGCTCAGGGAACAGATGCCCTGGCTGGTGAACAGGTCGTCAGCTCTGTGACCTCAGGAAACGTACTGAGCGTGACCACTCTGAGAATACTGTCGTCCTGGGGTGGTCAGGAGTATCAGGGAAGAGTATCCCTTAGTTATTGTGAACTGGTCAAGTCTGCAGTCTCCCAAGCCAGTGGACTGTGGAAGGCTAGATAAGAGACAAATGCAATGATTTTAGCACTCCAGGAGGATCAAAGTCCTCTCATAGAACAAGATTCCCTCAGGGACAAGACCTTCTCTGGGTGGCCTGTATTTATTTAGTTATCATAACAAGAGAGGGGTATACTCAAGAAGGGCAAGAACCGCTCAAGGACTTCTCCAAGTAAGGCATTAACTTAATCCACACAGGAGTGAGATGCGTGAGGTTAATGTCTATCTAGTTATGGTTGGAGCCAGCTGTCCTTGGCTCTGACCTTATCTTATCCTTTGAGGCTTTCCAGCTTCACCTACCATTACAGGACTCAGTAGGGACCAGTGACTCGCAGGAGTTCACTTACTGTGAGTCCCCAGCCCAACTCCAGACAAGGGGCCTAGGCCTTGGACAGACTCTCAAGTAAATGTGGAATTCCCTGGAGCCCTTAAGTCCTGCTCAGAGCTGCGGTCTCCATCCCAGGAGGACGTAAGGAATAAAGACCCACAACCTTCATCCACTGTCTTAGTTCCTTTTTTTTTTTTTGCAGAACCGGTGATTGAACTCAGATCCTTGTGATTGCCAGTCAAGCGCTTATTCTACTGAGCCATTTCCCCGGCCCTGTCTTAGTTACTTTTTACTCATTGCTGGGACAAATACCCAACACTCAAAATGAAGGAAAGAAAGGTTTATTTAGCTCACAGTAACTGGAGGGTTCAGTCCATATTCCGCTGGCTCCAAGGCAAATAACAGCAGTTCATTGACAGAAAACAATGAAGAGCAGAGGAGGAGCAGCAGCTGCGGCGTTCATCAAGCCTCTGTCTTCCTTCTGCGCTGACTGCGAAAACTGGCTCAGCTGCCAAGATCAAGTTCCTCCAAAGACTGGGACTTCTCCACGGAAGGGGGGCGGACGGCAGGAAACCAGGAAGGGCGGCTTCCTGCCCTTCTCAATTCTTGGGCCCTGCCCACCTGCAGGGCGAGGCCCCCATGCTGAGATCTGCCGGAGCTGACTCAGCCAACTTGACACAATGTATCAACTAACACATCCACCTTATGTGTTGTGTGTGGATGTCCCCCGAAAGCCTCATGCAGTCATGGAGAGGGAGGCTTTTCAGAGGCGGCTGACTCTAGAGTTTGTGATTGATTCATGGTCCAATGCTGGGGTTGAGGGTGTAAGTGCTACACCGCCCTAGGGCAGGTAGCCTGCATACAGCGTAGGGTCAGAAAGAGGCTTGTCCCCGGGTGCTCCCCCTGGTTGCTTTTACGCATTCCACAAGCCACCCTGCCTTGGAGCCAGCCAACTCACCCTTTAACTTTGGACGCTGGGTGCCTTGTCTCAGCAGTGAGAGAAAAGTAACTAAGATGATGGACAACCTGAGACCCCAAAGGTCTGGGAGCTGAAGCCTCACTCCTTGGCAGCACTTACTCCATTGGCAACCCTGACCTTACTGCACGGGAAGCTCTTGGCAGGGTGGGGATTTTTGTTTAGTTTTTTTTGTTGTTGTTAGATAGGATATTGGTATAGAACACAGGGTGGTGCTTGCTTCGGCAGCACATATACTAAAATTGGAACGCTACAGAGAAGATTAGCATGGCCCCTGCGCAAGGATGACAGGCAAATTCGTGGAGTGTTCCATATTTTTAGTAAAGCCATATTAATATGCTGAGCTGTAAAAGGCTCAAGTCAACAACTTCTGACATTGCCAGTCTTACGGAAAACCCACTACTATTATGGACTACTGGACTATTTTGGAATATTTTGCTGAATTCACCTACCTATAATATTTAAATGACAAAACTAAACAAAAAAAGGGGATACAAATAAACAACCATTTTGTATTTGTATATT
>NW_004524689.1:6215308-6240041 GCF_000260255.1 Octodon degus
TGCCGAGCTATGTCCCTGGCCCTGGGAACACCTTTCAACAGGGATAAAGGGCCCACGGCATCTGAGAAAAACAGGTTCTAGCCTGGCAAGTGCAGAGACTCAACAGCCCGGACTTCCCTTGCAGGAAGCAGAAAGACATGGGCCTTGGTAGGAGGAAGGCCTGGCTTCCAATGTCTCAGCAGGGCCTGCAGACACCCAGATCAGCTGGATCTGCTCTGTCGGGGAGAAGAGGGCACACAGGCCCTGCTGAGCGCCTGTCCTTTGCCCCACACCACACTACCTGCCCCTGCTGCCCTGGGCAGAAATAGGCCTTTCCACTTTTCAATGTTTTTTCGTATTTTTGAGCCAGGGTCTTGCTAAGCAGTTCAGACTGGCTTTGAACTCACTATGTAGCCCAGGTTGGCCTTGAACTTGCAGTGACTCTCCTGCTCAGCTGCCTGAGTGCTGGGATGACAGGCGTGTCCCACCACACCTGGTTGCTTCTCATTCAGCTCTAGGAGAGCTCCCAAAGGAGAACCAGGCCCTGCCCCAGCCTTTGGCTGTCTACAAAACTGAAATGCTCCTTAGGATTCCCTAAAAAGAAATGACAACACATCCTTGGTGGGATGGTCCCCCCCCCCCATAGCCAGCAGTTAAAAGAAAAAGATTAAAGCAGCAGTTAGAGGGCTGACAGCCAGCAGCCAGAAGAGAGAAGAAGAAAGAGCCTGCAAGCGGCTGAGGGAAGGCACTTCAGGCCTGGCCCAGAGGGCTGGGGGTGGAGCTCAGTCCAAGAGAGTTGGGGGGACCACGCCTCAGGCCCTGGGTTCAACCCCAGCACCAGGGCAAACACTGGAACCACCACCAAGTGTGGGACCCAGGCCCCCAATGAGTCTCTGCACAACTCTGCGTATTCCCACCTTTGCACAAGATGCTTGGTACAAATGAGTTAGTTGAGGTTTTTGTTGTTGTTTTTTGTCCTTTCCTTGTACTAAGGATTGAACTCATGACCTGTATGGTCTGCCTTACATTTTTTTACCTGATCAAACTTTACTGACACATAATTTACATAAAACCACTTTAAGTGGAACATTTGGGCTGGCCAAATAGCTCAGTGGATTAAAGTGCCTGCAAGCAGGCGCAGGGGCTGGTATTCAATCCCTGCAGGTGCCTGCTGTGCCAGCCCCACGCCTGGAGCACGCTGACATGGCAATTGAGACTGGGTGTGGTGGTGCACGCCTGTAATCCCAGCTCTTGGGATGCTGTAAACATGAGAATCACTAACAGTCCAATCTAGTAGTGAGGCCTTGCACACCTTGTAGACCTTTGCCTAAAAAAATACAGGAAAAAAAATCAGTGGAACATTTATGTATTTATGTGTGTACATATGTATATATTTTTAAGATAGTGTCTTGTTCAGGCTGGCCTTGAATTCACTGTGTAGCCCAGGCTGACCTAGAACTCATGAAGATCCTCCTGTTTCAGCCTCCCAAGTACTGGGATTACAGGCAGGCACCACCATTCCTAGCTTGGTTCCTTTTTTCTTTGTTTTTCTTTATGCTGCTGTTGTGAACAGGATTTAAATTTTTTCACATTTAGCCAGGTATGCTTCAGTTTTTAAAAAATAGAAAAGGCTGGGAATATAGCTCAGGGCAAAGGTCTTGGGTTCAATTCTCAGTACAGCAATCCATCAATCAATTTTTTTTTTAAAGAATTTTTTTTAATTATTTATTTATTTATGTGTGTGTGGCCAGCTCAGCCCACCAGGGGGTGGGGCTGTCTGGCATGTGGTGCTGGGGGATTGAACCGTGGTCCCTGTGCTTAGCTTAGCTTGTTCTAAGTAGGTGCTTTAGACCACTGAGCCATCTCACCAGCCCCATCAATCAATTTGAAAATTCATGTTCAAGTTGTTCATAGTTAGCATAACATTGTTTGCAGTTTGTAGTTGTGATAAAGTGACATGAAGGAATCCAATTGCTGGGACAATGAAGAGTGGGGCTTTTTTTTTTTTTTTTTTTTTTTTTTTTGCGGAACCTGGGATTGAACTCAGGCCCTTGCGTTTGCCAGGGAAGCACTTATTCTACTGAGCCATCTCCAGGGGCTTCTTATATTGAGAGAATTTCCAGGACTTCCTTCCAGTTTCCCCGTCTTCATTTCCACCAACATGTGGTACTCCCTGGGGTCCTTTGACCCGGTATTAGCAGGAATGACAGTCCTGGCTGGGATATGTGAGGACTCAGGCCAAGTCTTTTGCTGCAAAGGAAAAGGAAAAATAAGGAAGACAGAGTTGGGGTGAAGGGCGCAGTGCTGACGGAGACCATGCTGGGCTGTCCACTAGGGAAGGGGGCCGGTTTTACCAGCTTGCTGGGGTGGACAAGGATCCTGTCCGTTATCTCAGCTCTGGCTCCACAGGTGGCTCATAAGGAGTCCCCATCCCCTGGGATCTTGTCCCCTTGCAATTGCTGTTGGGGAGTATAGCACAAGGGGTGATTTGGGGTGAGCTGTCTGTGAAGGCTCTGCTGAAATCCAAGCACAGCCCCATGAGGGCGATGACTGGAGACCTCTAGGTACTGCTTGAATCCCGAGGGAGTCTGGCCGGCAGACAACAGGGACGCCTAGGAACACAAACAGCATGCTTAAAGGCACGGGGTGACAGATCATTGCATCAGCCACTGGCTAGCTTTGTGACCTTGAGCAAATCTACTGTGCTTTATCCATAAAAAGAAAGGAAAACAACAAGGCTGCCAGGAGGGTGAGACCCGGATGAGATAACACACACTGAAAGACTGGGAAAACTCTGACAGGAAGCAGAGGGGGGAGGGCAGTGGTCCTGCTGTCAAGGAGGTCAGGATGCCAGCTTAGGTGCGCTGTTGATACTAGACTAACAATCTTGGGGGGAAAAGAGCAGGAGGTTGGTACTGCCTCTGAGATAAGAGTCTGGGTCCCAGCCTCAAACTCCAACCACAGCCTGGCGTGGTGGTACATGTGTATAATCCCAGTACTCAGGAGGCTGAAGCAGGAGGCTCATTGTAAGTTCAAGACCAGCCTGGGCTACAATGTAAACTGAAGACCAACCTGAACTGCATAGTGAGACCCTGTCTCAAAAAGACCACACAAACCCAGCCACAGGAAGTTGTGCCCCAAGCATGGTTTCACGCCCAGCTCAGAATCCTTCCCCCTAGAAAGCTGTTCATCCTGATTGACAGCCTGGCAGTCCCTTGCTGCTGCCTGGTAAATGATCTTCGGCTTGTGTGTACCCTAGGCTTCCTAAGTAACTGCTGCGGGGGGTTGGTAGATCCAGGAACCAGATTCCCCTCCCTTCTTCCCTTTCTTCCTTCCTACCTTCCTTCCTTCTTTTCTTCCTTCCTTCCTTCCTTCCTTTTCTTCCTTCCTTCCTTTTCTTCCTTGCTTCCTTCCTTCTTTTCTTCCTTCCTTCCTTCCTTCCTTCCTTCTTTTCTTCCTTCCTTCCTCCCTTTCTTCCTTCCTTCCTTCCTCCCTTCCTCCCTCCCTCCCTTCCTTCCTTCCTTCGATTTTTCATATGCCCACAGCACTGCCACGGTTTCTCCTCTTTCTAGGCCTGGAGCAAGGGCTTTAATTAGAGCAATCATCATCACTGCATTTCGGATGACTGCACCCAGGAGTTGTTTCTACAGAGTCCCTGCAATCAAAACCAGATTGGCTTGCTAGCGCCCATGTTTGCTCACAAGCCTCCTCCCATTAGGCTGTGTACACAGGGGCTGTGCGGCAGCTGAGTCGGGTCAAGGGGCTTTCAGCAGCTCTGGGAGATGCAAGAAAAAGAGAGGGCATTTTTGTTCTGGATCTGGCACCTCTAGAGTGAGACGGAAGTAGGGGTTATGGACCAAAGGGGTGGCCTATAAGCACAGGTAGGATTTAGTTACAAACAGGTGAGAGCCAGAGAGATCTGAAATCCCTAGCAGCCATGGGGGGGGGGGGAGGATCTGGCATTGACTGGGTAGTCACCACTAGAACAGGAAACTGGAGAGGCTGAGCAGGTGTGGGGGAGGGAGGATCAGTTCAGGTTGAGACAGTCATTCCTTAGTCCCTTGGGTATTACTAGGCAGTAGGTACCAGGTCAGGAGCAACCTGTGAACACAAAAACAAGGTCCCTGGTCTCCTGACGCTCACCTCCCTCCCCAAGTGAGGAGGACAATTTAAATAAATCAGCAAAGTGACCACAAGAAGCCCACAGGGGGCGTTGGGAATTCCATGGGGGGTTATTCGACGAAGGTGCCGGGCTGGGTGCGACAGCGACCCTGCACAGACAACTGGAGACACAGTTTGCAAAGCTCTGTGTGAGCTGCCACAGGAAAGGTCAGAAAGCACACTGCAAAATACATGCAGGGCCAGGGAGATAGCTCAGTAGAATAAGCGCTTGCCTGGTAAGCGCAAGGACCTGAGTTCAAACGCCAGTTCTGCCAAAAAAACAAACAAACAAAAAACATGCAGCATACTGTACTGTCCATAGAAAGATACACACAAAAGGATTCTAGAGGTACTCTGGTGTTAGGTTGTTTAGTTCAAGAATTTTGACTTTTTTTTTTTAACCTTAACCTGGTTGATGAACACAGAGGTGTGATATATAACAGATAGTTATCAGCTTGTTCTAAGAAGTAGGTGCTTTAGACCACTAAGCCATCTCACCAGCCCCTGTGCACCTAACATTTTTGAACCGGGGATTCAACTCAGGTCCTTGGGTTTGCCAGGGAAGCGTTTATTCCACTGAGCCACCTCCCAGGCCCCATGCACCTGACTTTCGCAAAGTGAAGTTACTACAAAGGCGAGGCCTCTGGCTCAATCACGACCTGCCAAGCGCGACCTCACCGCCCTTAAGCCTGGACCAGTCGGCCTCAGCCGGTTTTCACCCCCTCTTGGCACCGACCTGGCCGACTCCGCCCACATCCGCCTTTTGTCCAATGGGCGCGCGGGAGCCGGGCCCACACCCCCGACGCACCTCGCCTCCCGCCCGCGTCGCCGCGTGACGTCACGGCCCAGCCCCCGCCACGTGACGGGCGCACGCCAGACTCTAGCTGGCTGCGGCGGCTGCGGCGCAGAGGCCGGTGAGGCGCCGGCGCCGACGCCGCGGAGGGAGCTGAGTCCCGGGTCCCGCGCGCGCATGGAGGAACCGGCGGCCGCCTGACGACCGCGGGGCGAACGGACCCGGAGGACTCTCGCTTGCCTCGAACGGCGGCGCCGGCGGGCCTCGGAGCCATGGCGACCGGCAGCCAGCAGAAGGAGAACACGCTGCTTCACCTCTTCGCCGGCGGGTGAGGCTCAGGCCGGCGCTCGGTTTCCCAGCGGCCCAGGGAGGACGTCCCTGCGGCCAGGCCGGTGGTTGGGGTCGGGCTCGCCCTGCGCACCCCCGCGGCCGCGCCCATGCCCTGTGCCCGCGGCCCCGCGCTTCTGCTTTGGCCGGGGCGAGTGTCTCCCTGGCCACCGTGGCCACCGGCCGCCTGCGACCGTATGCTCCCGCCTCGGGGCAGTCCCCAGCACCGGCGTCCAGGCTCAGGGCCGCCGAGCCCGGGCTGCTGGTGTCACCTCAGCGAGGCCCTGAAAGGGGCTGGGGGCGGAGACGCTGGCCGGCAACACGTGGGAGGGCGAAGGGGGAACCTCGAGGTTCCGGGAAGGGAGTGTGCTGTTTCATTGCGAAGCACCCTCAGGTTATTCAGTCCTGCGTTTTGGGGAGGTTAAGTGGAGGGGATCAGGAAAGGGCCTAACCCTCCCCATTTCCCCAAAATGGAAGTTAAAATCTTGAGTGTTTTTAAAAAAAAAAAAAATCTTGAGTGTTGGTAAGTTTTTTCCCCCTTTAATCAGACAGTGGCGCTGGTCCTTTGGATGTCTTCCAGATGTTTGTTTCTGAGGCCCTCAAGGGCCTGGCAGAAGTGGGGTTGGTTTTTTATTTTTATTTTTTTAGCATAGGATGTTCTCCATCAAACAATGCTATCGTGGGTCATCATCTTGACTGGAGCGTTCTGGTTACAGCCACCTAGATGTGTTCCTTATAACAACCGGTAATGGTTGGGAAATGTATCTGTGAAGCAGGCCGTGGTGGAAATGTTTCTGAGCTCTTTGTACTATTACTGTAGGTGGTCACCAGGTCCCTTTCTTCCTCCGGGCAAGCAGCTTGGTGTCCTGCTAAGAATTTGTTCTTTCTCATTTCCCATTCATCTCTTCTCTGTCACTCCCCTGTCGCCCTCCCTTCCCTCCACGACCCCATTGATATAGTTCCTCTGAGAGTAACACTCCAGAAGCATTCTCAAATTAAGAAATTAAGACACTGGGGATAAATGTGTCATTCCTGAGAATTTTAAACAAGTAGGGTATATTTTAAAGTCAAGAAGGAGCGTTTGGTAAAATGAAGTTATGACCAGTAAATTTTGACTTAACTGGTTTTAGTGAGGTGGTCTTTTAAAGTTTTTCTTTGATCAGCCTGTGTTGAAACTCACTGCAGCCCTGTGGTGATGTGATGGATGTCCCCAACTGCCCTTCCCAGCGCCCTCTGGCTGCAGATTCTTCTGTGTGAGCAGCCATTTCTCTTGATGGAGGAAAACAGTGACAAAGATGTAGGTAGTAGGTACTTTATTAAGTAGTGCCTGAGGCCGCAGTGGTAGCTAAGCAGCTCCACTGGGATTGCTGTGCGTGCAGACATTCAAGACAAGAAAAAGGAACCTTTGGAAATGAAGTTCTTTCAGAGTTACTAAAGAGATTTTCATCAATTGTGGACTAAAATATTTTAGTTTGAAGCCAAGCGTGGTGGTGCAAGCCTGTAATCCCAGCACTCAGAGGCTGAGGAAGGAAGATCGCCAGAGTTGATAGTCTAAGGCTGGCCTAGCCAGACTATGTAGTGACACTGTCTAAAAAAAAATAAAAATTAAAAAAAAATTTTATATATATATATATATATATATATACATACATACATACATACATATGTTACTTGGGCTTGTTTTAGGGTAGAACATGAAAGATGATATGTGCAGACTGGATAGAGTATGAAATTAAACATAGTCGACCCCAGCCTGCTCTGGAGGAGTACATACTGGTTTGTACCACCTAACCAGGTCCTCTGTTGTTTAGCTGGCATCTTTCCAGAGAACTAAGTTCAGTTCTTTTGAAAAAGGTTTGGAAAAGAAGGCAGAGCCCTTGATTTTAAAAACTCACATTTCTTCTGTTTATTGAATGGCTGTTGAAAGCTGTATTACCAAACAAGTTAAATGCTATCACTAATGTTGAACAAATATTTTTGTCAGGTGTGAGCAGCTTGTGCATAGGTGAAAATTAAGTTTTAGGTCTTGGAAAAAAAAAAAAGTACCAAAGTAACTCTGTCTAAATTTTTTTTTGAGGGCTGGTGAGATGGCTCAGTGGTCTAAAGCACCTACTTAGAACAAGCTTAGCAAAGCACAGGGACCGCAGTTCAATCCCCCAGCACCACATGCCAGCCAGCCCCGCCCCCTGGTGGGCTGAACACGCCACACACACACACACAAAGTAAATAAATAAATTTTTAAAAATAAATAAATTTTTTGGGGGGCTGGAGTGATGGCTCAGTGGAATAAGTGCTTCCCTGGCATGCATGAAGACTTGAGTTCAATCCCCGGTTCGCCAAAAAAAAAAAAGTTTAATTTTTTTTTCAATAAAATTTCTGGGATACTTTCTAATAAAAAAGTACTCTTACCATTCTTTTTTTTTTTTTTTGCGGAACTGGGGATTAAACTCAGGCCATTCGACTGAGGCATCTCCCCAGCCCCACTCTTACCATTCAGAAACCAACATTTAGAAATTTTAATAAATATTCTATGCATGCATTTTTGTACCAAGTTAAGTTTCATATTCATTTGTGTGTGTGTGTGTGTGTGTGTGTGTGTGTTGAGAAAGGGTCTTGCTGTGTAGTTCAGACTGGCCTTGACCTCACTGTCTAGCCCAAGCTGGCCTTGAACTCAATGATCCTCCTCTTAAGGCTTACTTTAAATTACTTTCTTTTTGGTGTTTGAGACAGGATCTCAACTGTGTAGCCCAGACTGGCCTTAATCCTCCTGCCTCAACCTGAGTGCTGGGATTATAGCCCTGTGGTGCAGTGCCAAGCTTAGATTACTTTCTTTATGATATGTTGAGTTTTAGGGGCAGTGTGGCAGTGTTATTTCCGAGTGAAGTTTATTATTTGATCTGCATTTGTCTGGTCCTGGTCAGTGCCAGGTTGGGAGAAGGTAAAGGTGGTTTCTATGCCCAGTGACTGTCGTACTTTATAGCAGGCTACCTTACGGAGTCTGATGATTTTATGGTCTCCTGCCACTGCTGGTTCTTCTGTTTTTGTTTTTGGGGATTGA
This sequence comes from Octodon degus, assembly GCF_000260255.1. NCBI lineage: Eukaryota > Metazoa > Chordata > Mammalia > Rodentia > Octodontidae > Octodon > Octodon degus. The sequence continues at coordinate 6,223,627 of NW_004524689.1, forward strand.
ATTTAGGCCCTTGCACTTGCCAGGAAGCGCTTATTCCACTGAGCCATTTCCCTGGCCCTATTTTTGTTTTTGTTTGGCGGAACTGGAGATTGAATTCAGGCCCTTGTGCTTGCCAGGGAAGCGCTTATCCTACTGAGCCATCTCCCAGGCCCCCAGTTTTTTCTTTTTTGTTTTTGTCATTGGAAATAAGTGGACACTCTTACCTGTGCACATGTTGTTTATTGCCTTTGGGTAGTTGCAGAGTCAGATGTTCTTAAGGTCCTAGGTCCCAGCTCAGCCCTGAAGTCTCTGAGTGGCTGCTTCTGCATGAGTCAGTGTCCTTTATTTGATGTTGATGTTTGGTACCCTTAGGATTTCTGCTTTCCTCCCATACCTGGGTAGTGTTGTCCAAACAAAAAAAGTATAAGCCTGTCCTTCCTTTTCTTCTTTTTAAACCATCTCATCAAGAAAAGCAACAAAGATCCAGGTGTGGTGTGGTGTAGTGTGGTACACATGTAATCCCAGCATCCATGAAGCTGAGGCAGGAGGATGGCTGTGAATTCAAGGCCAGCCTGTGCTACCCTGTTGTAATAGACAGAAAAACAGTGAAATATTGTGATATGGCCCTTTGCCATCAAAGGACTTGAGCTGGAAGGTGCAGCTCAGTGGAAGGTGCTTGCCTAGCAGGTGCCAGGCCCCAGGCTTGATTCCCAGCAATGGGGAAAAAAACAAAAGGCTTAGCGATTCTGCTTGTCCTAGTGTTGGTGACACCCTTCACCTGTAGTGCAGTCCTAGGAGATCTGCTCAGCCCCTGAAATAGCTGGACTGAGCTGAGGTAGGTTTAGGTGTTGACAGCTTGGACTAACTGGTTTTTTGGTTTTTGGTTTTGTTTTGTTTTGTTTTGGACTGTTTTTGAGTCTTACTTTTATGACATGAGTTTTGTTTTGCCATCACGTGTGCTTACACAGCCTTTAAAATGTGTTTACATGGGAATGTGGTTTCTCTTTGAGGTCCAAAGGATGGAATTTGCTGACAGGTTCAGCATTTAGTGCTTGCCCCTTGATGAGGGTGTTGCTAGATGTGTTCTGGTGCTGTTCTTGTCCCCACAAATGTGAGCTGCAGCAGCCAGGAGTTACCTGAGGCCTTAGGGAATATAGACATGGGATAGTGGATCTGTTTCCAGATCAGCTATCTGCAAGACTTATTTGAAATGCTTGAAAGTTTTGATAAATGTAGGGTGCATGATTTGTATGGAGCCCTCTGTATAACTGCTTGCATATACTGCTATGAACATAATTGGCTGATTTGTTCCAGTGTATTCAGACAGTCTACAAACATTATTATTATTATTATTATTATTATTATTATTATTATAATTCTATGGTATTTGGGTAGGAACTGTGTTGATTTTCTTTTCGCTGGAATATCACAAGGTGTTACATGATGGACTAAGGGAAAAACAAATGTCTTGTTCATTGTACCAGGGGTGTGAGTAATGTGCTCTAAGTTGTCTCAGATAAAGAGCAGCAGTACTTTGATTATTTGTGAATTACAAAGTTCGATCCTTATTAAGATTTGCTAGAACCATATTGGCGTAAGTGAGTGTTAATTTGCATTTGTCTATTTGTGAAAGGTAAGACTTCTCAGGTTCAGCAAGTACTTATTCATTTGGGGCTATTTTAAGTTCTCTTTCCAAATGGAGTAAGAGGGGCCGGGGAGATGGCTCAGTGGAATAAGCACTTCCCTGGCAAGCACAAGGGCTTGAGTTCAATCCCTGGTTCCACCAAAACAAACAAACAAACAAACCAAATGGAGTAAGATACTAGAAACAGTATCTGAAGAACTAGCTACATCAAAAACTATTACATCTTGAGTGAATAGAGAATTTATGTCATCAAAACCTCTCACACAGCATTGAATAAAACTATGGTATATGCAGAATAGTAACTTTTTCAAGTAGAAACTGCAGAAGGGGCTGACAAAAAGGAAAAATGAGGCAATGAAATTAGGGGGACTGTGGGCGCTGGTAGGATGCCGTTGGTGGAGCCCCCGTATTGTACAAAGTCACAAGTTAAGGGGTATGGAAATCGGCTCTCCGGCAGCAGGGCAGCGGCTGTTTTGTCTTGATTATCTGAAACTAAGAGATGAAAGGTAAAACCTGTGTGCATAATTTAAAATTTGTGTGTAGCTCTATGTGACCACATAAAAATGGTCAAAAAGCCCAGTGTGGGCATTGCATTGGTAATTGTGCGACGTCGCTCCCCGAGGAGAAATCCTCCAGGTTTTGCGTTCTCTTGGGGGCGGAAAGATAAAGAGCACAGGAGCGCTCTAGCACACGAAGCTCCACTTCTGCAGAGGAGCAGTGAGAGAAGGAAAAGTGGGCCGTAATTTTTTATCAAATGGAAATGGTACTGAGGCAAATCTAGTTAATGGAGTTGAAGGTGTTTTTTGGGCAGAACTCTCCTGTGGCTGCTCTTAGACATGTCCTGGAATCACCCACAGCCTTTCAGTTGCTGACCGTTGGCGGTTTGTACCAGGACAGCGTCCCAGAGGGTTTTCCCTGGACTTTGGCAGCAGTAATAGAGCAGTGTCGCCCGGGAGTGAATTAATTTAACATCCTGGAAGTTTTTTCATGGCTGTGAAGAAACACGCTCTCCTACAAACATGAGTCCTGCACACACCTCGGAAGATGACGTGTGTGATAGAAAGACAGGAAGTGCTCTCTTGAAAAGCCATAGGGGTGCGTTTTTGACTAGGCTTCTTGTAGGAGCCTTCAGGTTGTAGTAGAAAGTTCGTTCTGTGCCAGAACCGGCTTCTGGAGAGGGCTTGTCTGCACACTCACCAGTGCCCCCGTAGAGCCCATCTAGGAGAGGCTGCTAGACACTGGCTCTGGTCCCTGCCTGACACAGTGGTGTCTGTCCCCTCACTAAGCAGGTCTTGGGTTTTACTCCAAGTGTACCAGCTTGGATTCACCTACCTCTAAACCAGTCACTGCTCTGAGGCAAGGTGCCAAGGCCCTGAGATGGGTCATGCACCCTCGTCTGAAGCTGAAATGAGATCTGGCCTACTGCTAGCCACATGAGTGGCCTAAAACTGGGATCTGGTTAGGGCAGGGCAAAGGGAGCAGACACCCAGCCCTGGTGGCCCTGCCCCAGAGGTATTATCCGCTGTGGCCCTGTGGGCATGTTTGGACGGGAGCTTGCTTTGCATGTTGGCTGTTTTCAGCACCCCTGGCCTCTGCTCCCTATATGCTGGCTACAGACCCCCCACCTCCAAAGACATCTTCAGACACTGCAGGATGTCATTTGGCATGGTTACAAAATGCTCAGGGGTGGAACCTCTGGTCTAGAATGGTCTCCAAGTTTGGGTTTTTTTCCCAAGTTTTAATCATGAAGCCCTATTATTAAAATGTTTGTGCATCTCTCCATGTATCATTATATCACCCTGTTAATTTTATACCTGGAAAACCTCCACGCCACAGGGTGTTAGTGATGCACACCTATAATCCCAGCACTTGGGGGCTGAGACAGGAGGGTTGCAGTAAGTTCAACACCAGCCTGGGCTACATCACTGAGACCCTATCTACAAATAAAAAAGAACAACAACAAAAAAACCACATCAAATATAAATAAGTTCAGGTGTGGAGATTATAAAAAAGTGGAACCTTATTTCCGTGTACTGTTTCCTTTGTGTACACCAGCAGATGAGTTTTCCAGGCATCTCGTGAGGATGTCCCACTTTGAAGCCTGTGGTCTAGAATATCATGCTCCAGTCAGCTTAGTCAGTTCTGTGGTGCTCGTGCTGTGTCACCAGGGAAGTGAGTGTGAGTGTGACTTTCCCATTGTCTGCGCTGTGGCCACCTGTGCACTCAGATGGCGCAGGAAAAGCCTCTGCTGTGACTCAGCTTCGAGATCTGCCCTGCTGCTTGTGACCACTCCACTCTGGGTGTGCTTGCAAGGAGAAAGGCTTATCTGTCATTGCTCGCTCCTGAGTGTGCTGGTGGGGGAGGTCTTACTGTCGTGTCCCAGCCCTGCGAGCCCTGGGCTGCATCTCATCAGGCTGAGAGTCTGGAAGCTTCTCTGGAACTGGATGGGGTCGGGCGCTTCTGTGGTGTCCAGCCAGCAGGATTTGAGAAGGCTGGCAGGGGTGGTGACTTCTTACCCCAGGATGACCTTGTTGGCATGATCAGAGACTGGTGGCCCTACTACCTCAGTGTGGAGTAGCTTATGGACCAGAGAAGGGGAGGGCACCTGGGACTGCCACAAGGTCCTGAGAAGGCAGACAAGAACTCGGGGGTGCAGGTTCTTGGTGAAGGTGGCCACCACCGATGCCGAAATGCTGCATTGACCCAGGCCCCTGATGCGGCACACAGCCAGAGACAAGGACTGGTTACCTGTCCCTCAAGCCCAAAGACCTCCGTGGAAAAAGCAGAAGTGACAGCAGGCCCAGTCCCCTCCAGCCACAGGGCTGTTGGCAGACAGAGGTGGGCAGTGGGACCACTCCTGAAAAGCTTAATGTTCCCAGAATTTGCCCTCTATGTGGGGGAGAAGAGAAGGACTCTGCACAGCTGAGAGACATGACTGTGGGGGCAACACAGGACAGACTCTGTGCCCTTTTTGCTTGAGGTGGAGGGGGAGGTCCCAGCAGAGCTGGGACACTGCAGGGAGCTGCGACTGGACCCAGCCTTAGTTCAGGGTGTGTGTGAGGGCCAGAGCCGGGTGCTGTTTGTGTGCAGAATGAAGAAAGGTTAGGAACGTTTTCACTGTGAAGGATAGTTTGTTGTCATCTTCAGTGCTCTGGACCTGAACTTTTTTTTTTAAATGTATTTAAGACAAGGTCTACAGGATGTTCCGGGTCTCACTATGTAGATAGGATTCATAATGATTCTCCTGTTTTCAGCCTCCCGAGTGCTGGAATTACAGGCACTGTGCCACCAACACCCAGTCTCAGTCACCGTCTCAGTGCACTCCAGGGGCAGGGCCGGCACAGCAGGCCAGGGATGGAACCCTGGCTCACTGCGCTCTGCCTAAACAGGCACTTTAGTCTGCTGAGCTATCTGGCCAGCCCTGGGCCTGAAAATGTTTTTGAAAAATCAGTTTTGGTTAATTTCTATGTGTGGCACCCAGGGTTGATCCCCAGGGCCTCAGACGGGCTAAGCCCATGCCCCCCCCCCCATGATTATAGTTTGAGAAACCCCTGGAAGGCCAGGGTGGATGAGTCAGTATTTCATCTGCTTATTATCCCTCTTAAAAGTGTATGTCTTGTGCATTTTGATTCATAAATTGCCAAGGTGATAGAGCTGGCAGTCCTCTTCCTTCAGCCTCCTGAGTGCTGGAGTTCTGGACGAGTGCTACTCTCAGCCGAGTTGAAATATACTTGAAAAGTTCTACTAGAAAATGATTTAAATTTCAGGAAAGCTCTTCCTTGTAGATGTTAAGATTTGTTATTTCCGTTTTAGTTGTTTGGATGTTTAAGACAGTGTCTTGCTGCGTAGCTGAGGCTGGCCTTGAACTCACAGCAGTGCTCCTGCCTCTGCTTCAAGTGTTGGGATGACAGGTGTGGAGGGACCATCATGATTGGACCATCCTGATCACCTTGGAAATGTTAGTTTGATATCAGAACTTTTTTCTAATTAAGAGGGTTTAGTGACTCTGCATCTGACACAGCCTAATGAATGTCCTCTGGGCAGTTCACGCCTAAGGATTTTCCGCTAGTGGGTGACAAAGACCTGCCTGGTGAGTACAACTTAATTTGCGTTCCCTCCTGGGCTGTGGTGTTGGCCAGCTCTGTCCTCCTGTCCTGTCCGCTCATCCTTGAATGGGACTCCTGGTGGTACCCCATGGGAAGCGGCCCAGCCCCTCCTCACCACCACCACCACCTTCTGCCCTGGTCATCGTGGACAGCATGATGACCTTGACCTGCTACTCTCTAAGGGGCCACCCCCGTCAGTAGGCTGGCTCTGCTGACAAGTGCCCAGCAGTCGTGGTCCGATCGATAGCATAGATTTGGGTGATGGTCCGCCAGAGTGCAGAGTGCAGCTGACGTCCAGCTGGGGCAAAGGTGGTTTCCTGTCCTGGCTTTGAACTTGTTGCCTTGCTGATGAAAGAATTACCAGGAAACTGGCGTGGAGTTGATACGTGTGTGTCCCCACGTCTCAGTACTGAGGATCAGGTCCAGGTCCTTCACACAGAGATGCATCCCTAGTCTCTTTTTTTCTTTATTTTTTGACACAGTCTCAGTTAAGTTGCCCTGGCTAAGCTCAAACATAGGGGATTACAGGCGGGTACCACCACAACTGGCTTAACCTTGTATTTAAGTGGGTGGTTAATATGACATATAATGAATAGGAGCAACTTATATTGTGTCAGTAGACATGAGTTACAAAGGTAGCTTTCTGAAGGGTTTTTTTTTTTTTTTTTTTTGGAACCAGGGATTGAACTCAGTCAGGCCCTTGTGCTTGCCAGGCAAGTGCTTATTCTACTGAGCCATCTCCCCAGCCCCTTGTTTGTCTTATTTGAGAGGATTCGAAACTCACTTTGTAGCTCAGGCTGGCTTAAAACTCAAGGCAATTAATTATTCTGCCTCCCGAGGGCTGGGATTATAGGTGCTGCATTCTGTTACACTTCACAGCTCAGCATGTGAGATTGTGTGAGCAAAAGCAAAGTTGTCAGTTGGCACTACCCTGGACTCTGTTTGTCCTAAGTATCATAAAGTAGGTACTAATACAATTCCTCATTTAGTAACCACTGTGGGCCGGAAGTTGGTCCTCAAAAGAGGAATGTCTGTAACCCCAGTGAGACCTCATAGCTCTAATTTTAACTCCCTGCATTGCTTTTGTGATTGATGGGCTTTGGCTGACAGTTAAAAAAAAGTTTCATAGATAAACTGCTTAACTTGAGGCTGGGATTATTATGATGTGAAGCAGATCTACCCATTTTTCCTCCCTTCCCATTGGTACATTTTTGTCTGCACTGCCGCGTAGACTCCTCGCTGTCCTTTAGGACCAACAGTGGGCCCTACCTCAGGAGCACTGGTGAGATGGGTGCTGGACACACAGCAGCCGTTCGGCTCCTGGCATCTAAGTGCAGTTTCTTTTTTCTTGCTTGCTTTCTTTTTCTTTCTCTCTTTTTTTTAAAATTGCATTTAGTACCAGAGATACAGGGTCTACAAGGTCTCACTACGTAGATGGGACTTGTAGTGATCCTCCAGTTTTCAGCCTCCCGAGTGCTGGGATTCCAGGCACGCACCGCCACACCTAGCCTCTAAATGCTGTTTAAAAGCAGCTCTCTTCCAGGGCTCGGCTGTGACGAGACTGCAGAGCTCCAGCATCTCTTTTAAATTCTGCGTGGAGATTTTAATTCATTTTTTTACCTCAGGCCTGTGGGAGGTGCTGGCTTTGCTGCCACATTTCCAACACTGGTGTCCAGACGCTGTAATAAATATTCTGCAGGGCCAGCCTGCTGCTTGCATTCTTTGCTTTCCTGGCTGGAGCTGCTAGTACCAAGTCATGTTGACTAAACTGCCACGTGTGTCAGATGCTTGCACTCTTGCTAAGTGCAGGATCAGATGGACAGAGGCACTGCCCCTTCCAAGGGTCTGGTGAGAGGTGGCAGGCCACAGGTCAGGAGCAAGTGTTCCTTCATACACCTTTAGGTGCGTGAGAGCCGGCCTCCAGGGGTCTCCAGTAAATAACCCTGGCAGAGCACAGATCTTTGTCCTGATGTCAGGGGCACAGGTGAGCAAGACCTCAGGGTCCTGCCTTGCTGTTTTCCAAGGATTCCCTGACATGTGGGCAGTGACATTAGAGGGCATGTGCAACATACCTAACCATCAAACATAATTTATGACTAGTGCTGTGTAAGAGAAGACAGAAGTAGGGGTTTGGGCTAAATAATTGAGTTATCTTGAAGAAAATTGTTTAGTAAAGTTGTAGCTTTGCCTATGTTTTGAAGGGTAGGGAGGCAGACGGGGAACAGTAGGCCATTCTGAGGAAACACAGTAAGCACTGATTTTCAGTGCAGTCCCAGTTAGACTTTAAGAAAGCTCTGTGCTGTCGCGTGGCTTTCCCAGACAACGGCATTACCTGAATGTTTGGCTAGGGTGCCCAAAGGGGCATTTCTGAAACATCCATCACAGCATGACAGGGAGATGGGAAATGACATGACATGCAGTGGGAGGAAACTGCCTTGTGCGTGCACACTGGGACAGTGACATCGCCAACGGGTGCTGGGGCATCTGGACCAACACAGAAGCACACAGCATAGTCTAGAATCTCACCTTTTCTGTCCCTTGCTGTGCTCTGTGGTCTGGAGCACCAAGGCACTGTCCTGACCTGTGGTGTCCGTCCTGCAGGTGTGGGGGCACAGTCGGTGCTGTCTTCACGTGTCCACTGGAAGTCATCAAGACCCGGCTGCAGTCCTCGCGGCTGGCTCTGCGGACCGTCTATTACCCACAGGTTCAGCTGGGGACCATCAGTGGGGCCGGGGTGGTGAGACCAGCCTCCGTGACACCTGGCCTCCTGCAGCTGCTCAAGTAAGTTCAGCCCGGTCCTGTCCATGGGCTGCTTGTCCTGCTCCATGAGGCTCCTGGGGGCAAACTGAAGAGCAGGACCCTTCACGTCTTGGCATCCAGGCTCAGTTCCTGGGCTGTCCAGCTATGCGTGTGACTATTGTCCAGGGACTGCTGAGTAAACTGAGCTGTAGCTCAGACCCAGAGCTTGCATTGAGGTTCTCAGACAGATCTTTGAGGGCTAAAACAAGAAGGAATGTTTTTAAATTGTGTAAGGCAAGGGTTGTGACCACTTCAGGAGAAAGTAATATGGAAATGAAATGTGTATTTTGCTTTTTATTTTTCTTTGGAAATAGGTTGCTTATTTGTTTGTTTGTTTGTACTGGGAATCAAACTCATGACCTCAAGCTTGCCAGGCAGGCTCTGTGCCAGAGAGCTATATCCTGGTCCTGATTTTATTATTTTTACTGCAGGAAAATAGCTCATTTTGCTTAAGAAGTAGCCCAGTATTCTAAGTTAACTTTAGCCTATCAGGTTTTTTGGTTGTTTTTTATTTTTTCTTTGGTGCCAGGGATTGAACATAGGACCTTGTGCTTGCCAGGCAGACTCCTGAGCTGCTGAGCTAAATCCCCAGCCTTAGCCTATCAGTCTATAAGCTTAAATAAGCAAAATAAAAATATTTGAAAGAGCAGCCAGACACAATAGCAAACGCCTGTAATCATTGCAGTGAGGGAGGCTCGGGTGGGAGAAGCACAGGTTTGAGCCCTGCCCAGGCAGTTTAGTGAGGTCCTGTCTCCAGGTGGCACATGCCTGTGATCCCAGCCCTCCTGGGAGACTGAGCCAGAAGCATCAATGGGAGTTGAAGGCCAGCCTAAGCTACATAGCAAGTTCAAGGCCAGCCTGAACAGCATAGTGAGACCCCATCTCAAAGCTGCCTGTTATGGTTTGTGTATAAGTGTCCCCCCAGAGCCTCATGCCATCATGGGGTGGCTTCTGGAATTTGTGATTATTATGGTATGGATACTGCACCTGCCCTGGGGCAGGTAATTTGCATTATAAGGTAAGGAGGGGATGAGAGGCTAGCTGGCTTCCTGAGCTGCTGCCACTCTCTTTGCTCTTGCTCTTTGCCACTGCCATGAAAAGTTGCTCTGGGGACTGGGGAGATGGCTCAGTAGAATAAGCACTTCCCTGGCAAGTGCCAGGGTCTGAGTTCAATCCCCAGTTCCACCAAAAAAACAAAAGAAAAAGGAAGATTGTTCTCTGCCATGTGCCATCCTTGCCTTGGAGCCAGCTGGGTATAAACTGAAACCTCCAGTAACTATGAGCTAAATAAACCTTTCCTTCCTTCATTTTGAGTGTCTGGTATTTGTCCCAGCAATAAGAAAAGAGTAACTGAGACAGAATTTGGTATGAGGAGTGGTGTCATTCCTGTTACTAAACCTGACCATGTGGATTACGAGCTTTTGGGAATGCTTATGGAAATAGATAGGAAGGGTTTCGAGATGTCGCCTACAAGAGAATCACTAGAACAGCTGTTCTGTATGGGAGATTCTGGTCAGAGCTCAGAAGACCAGAAGGCTGATAAAAGTCTTGGCTGTAAAGTCCAGGCCAGGGAGGTTTCTGCTGGGAAAAAGGACTGCCTTGGTTGTTGGACTGCAGATCATTTGTGTTTTGGCTTGGCAGAAAGTTTGTCTGCATTTTGCTTGTGTCCAGAGACTTTGCCTGAGACTGAGATTAAGCGCAATGGACTGTTTAATCTGGCAAAAGTAACGTCAAAGTAACCAAATACTGAGACAGTGGCATGGCTATTGTTTGGGGCTTTTAGTCAGATTTTTGTTGAGAATCAAGAGCAAAGAGCCCAGCAGGATGATTTAAAATGTTATGAATTTGGCCAGAAAGGAAGCTCCAATAAAGCTGTGGAATGCAAAAATAGAACTGAGAGGATCTCCACTGTGGAGAAAGAACAAGAGAATCAAAAGAGTGGCCTGAGGGCATCACTGAAGGCTGCAGGTCTCCACCCTTTGCAGCCTCAGAATTGTAAGGGTGGGGGATTTGCTCTGAGGGAAAGCCACAGAGCCTCATGTACCAGAATGGAGGCAGCAGCCACACCAGTTTCTAGAATGGCGCCAGTATAAAAAATTTGTTTCTGGGACTCAGGACCAGCGTGCTCAGCAATCCAGGCACTCAACCCCTACAGCAAAGAGAGAAGCAAGCCTAGCTACCTCTGCAGCTGGCAGCAGACCTTGGCATCATCCACATGGCATTGGTTTTAGGTGATTGCAGAAGGGCGAGAAGAGAGGGCAGTGTGTAAAGCTGTGAGTGGAAACCCCAGAAGTTTGGAAAAGCCCGAAATGTGGACCATCTAAGAGAAGCTGCAAGGAGGGAGCAAAGCCAGCCTGAGAGAGAAGCCGAGGGAGCTACCACCACCAGTGCTGTAGGGGTGGAGCCATATAAAGCTTTTGGAGCTCACACTTGCTACAGATTGCTTTGGATGTTCCACATGGAACTACAGGACGGACTTAATGTTCGCCCTTCTGGATTTTGGACTTGCTTTGGTCCCAGTACTTGGTATCCTGCTGCATACCTTTTGGGATGGTAGTGTTTATCTTGTGCCTTTTTTTTTTTTTTTTTTTAAAAAATTTTTTTTAAAAATGTTATTTATTTGTGTGTGTGTGTGTGTGTGTGTGGCCAGCTCAGCCCACCAGGGGGCGGGGCTGGCTGGCATGTGGTGCTGGGGGATTGAACCGTGGTCCCTGGGCTTTGCTAAGCTTGTTTTAAGTAGGTGCTTTAGACCACTGAGCCATCTCACCAGCCCCTATCTTGTGCCTTTGAATGTTAGAAGTGTTTAACTTTTCATTTGTACAGGAGCTCACAGCTAAGAGTTTGCATTGGATCTTGGCGGAGACTTGGGACTTGGACTTTTCAGCAATACTGAAACTGTTGGGCCTTTGGCAACTCTTAGAGATAGACTAAAAATAAAATGTCTTTTGCATAAAGGGATGTGCATGAGCTTTTGGGGGCCCAGGGGCAGAATGTTATTGTTTGTATACAGGTGTCCCTCCAAAGCCTCCTGCATTCCTCCAGGGGCTTCTGGAGTTTGTGCTTGATTATTGTGGGTGTGAGCGCTGCACCTGCCCTGGGGCAGGTCATCTGCATTACAGTGTAAGGGGAGGTGAGAGGCTAGCTAGCCGCTGTGCAGCTGCCACTCCCCTCTGCTCTCCTGCTCTTCGCCACTGCCATGAAAGGTTGCTCTGCCGTGTGCCGCCCTGCCTTGGAGCCAGCAGAGTATGGACTGAAACCTCCAGTAACTGAGCTAAATAAACCTTTCCTTCATTTTGAGAGTGTGGTATTTGTCCCAGCAACAAGAGAAAAGTAACTGAGACACTGCCCCGTCTCAGAACCCCCATTCTTTAGAGATAGCCACTGCCTGGAGATGGCACGTACCTGGTACTGTCGACACTGCCTGCATGTGATGCGCTTTTCTCCTGCCCTGTCGTCCTGGCCCAGCCAGAGCAGTACCAGCCCAGTAGACTCAGGGCCTTGGTCCCTGGTCACAGATCCGAATGTTCTGCCTTTGGAGTCGAGGCAGAAGCTGGCCCCGCCTCTCCTGCTCCTGTCCTGCTGGAGGCATCTGAGTCATCCTTGTGTCTCTGCATCCCCGGCCCTTACTCCACCTGAGACTCAGTTCTCCCTATCCCTGCCCCAGTAGCCAAGGCCTATGTCCTTCAGGGCCCTGCACTTTTCGCCCTGTTTCTTCTTTTGCCCCCAGGCCCCTGGCTCCTGGCTCATCTCATGTAGAAAGCACCCCAGCCTTGAGGGACAGTGCATGCTGTTTTCTCCCGGCCAGGGCGGCCGCGGTGGTCTGTGGAGAGGCCCTGCGTGAACACTGCGCACAGGCCGAAGCAGGTCCTTGTCTGCTGCAGAGCCCAGGGCTTCTGCCCATGCTTGTACAATGAAGGCCCAGAGCCAGGCGTGGTGGTGCACCCTGTGGCCCCAAATTCAGAGGCTGAGGCAGGCTGGTTAGTGTGAGTTTGAGACCAGCCTGGGCTACACAGCAAGTTCAGGTCCAACCTGAACTACATAGTGAAACCCTGTCTCAGAAAAAAAAAAGAATCAAATTCCAGCCATCTCTAAACCTCACTGGCAGTGTTGCCTTAGGAGATTTGTCAAACAGGAATTTACTTACAGGAAGTTTATTTTCAAAATGTAAATCATTATGTGCCAGTGTATAGGACTAACCAGTTAGAGAAGAAATATTCTCCATTGTCATTTGAATATTGTAGGTAAATAGCAAAAAAAGGCAGGATGGATATTTGATTCAGGCTCTCATGTCAAATTTACAAGAATAATAAATGTTTGTTTCAGGCACCTTTTTTTTTCTTTTTGAGACAAGATTTCACTATGCAGTTCAGGCTGGCCTTGAATTCACTTTGTAGCCCAGGCTGGTCTCAAACTCACATTGATTCTTCTGCCTCAGCCCCCATTGCCGGGATTATAGGTGTGCACCACCATGCCTAACTCAGGCATCTGCTTTTTAAAAGTCTTTTTTTTTTTTTTTTTTCAAGAAAAATGTTTGTTTTTTTTTTTTTTTTTTTTTTTTTTAAACCCTAATACAGTTCCTGTTTTCTAAACTGCTGAGGCATAACGTGCTTTCGCATTTCTGGGTTCCCCCAACCTGAGACGCACTATGTGTCTGTGAGCCAGCCTGTGTCTGAGAACCTGCTGTGTGCAGATGAGTTGCTGGCCTCGGCTCGGTCGCCACGTTGTGACCCACATCCAGTGAGGTAGACATGAAACTCAGACCCCAGCTTCTCTCCAGGTGCAAGGGGACGTGACTGTGGCTAAGTGAGTCTGGCCCTCCTGTGCTGTCCCCAGGCCGAGGGGACCATTTATAGCAGGAGCGGACTGTTCCTGAGCAGGGCTGTAAACAGCCAGCTAGGTTAGAGTCTGGATTATGTAACAGATTGAGTCCATGCCAGCACTTAATACGCGTAGCTGTGGCGACCGTCCTTCCTCAGGCCTTGGAGTCACTTGAGGACATGCACTGCCGGATGAGCCGCTCCCGCATCCTGGGCCCTAGATTCCCAGGATCCCGTTTGAGCAGCTCCCAGGCTGCACGGCGTATGGCACTGGGCACAGCGGACAAAATCGCAGCTTGCAGAGTCACGTCACATTCTTTGGCGTTTTGGAAACCTTTATTAAGCCCTGTGTGGCAAGCTGAGGTCAGAATTACACTGTGGAGAGAAGTGCTTGTTCAGAGCGCGTGTCCTGAAAACACTGCATAGAGAAAGGTGGTTAGAGTATTTTAACTTGAAAACATCCAGTTCTCATGCCTCGGTTGAGAGCCAGAGGGCTTGTTCCGGGCCAGTGTGAATATTCACTGAGTCTCTAGGAATTTCCTTTTGAAGGCCCATGTTCATGGAATCCCAAGAATTGCATTTACCCTGACTCCTGCTTCATATTAATATCATGGGTTTAAGTCCTGATCCTAGTGTTTTATGACCTGTAATAAGATTTTTTAAAAAGAACTTTGTGTTTTGCATTTTGAGATACAGTCTTGCTAAGTTGTCTAAGTTGGACTCAAACTTGGGGTCCTCTTGCCTCAGCCCTCTAAAGTGCTGGAATTTCTGTTGTGTGCTGTCATGCCCAATTAAGAAATTTTGTATCGTTACACTGTACTACTTTTTAACTATCTTACAGTCTTTTTTTTTTTTTTTTTTTTTAATCCGGGATTGAAGTCAGGACCTTGTGCTTGCCATTGCCAGGCAGGTGCTTATACCACTGAGCTATCTGCTGGGCTTCACAATCTATTTTTTCTTTGTATCATTGACTTTTTGAAAACAGCTGATTTAGTTCAGGCTACGCAGGAGGCTGAGGCAGGAAGATCACTTGAGCTGAGAAGTTCCAGGCCAACCTGAACATGGTAGGGAGATTTTCATTTCTTAGGGGAGAAAAAAGCATATAGTTCAGTTGTTTTGAGTGTTCACAGGGCTTGTGCAGCTGTCACCACAATTTAATTTAGAATATGTTCCTCTGCTTTGGCCCAGCCCTAGCCCTGGTCCTAGGCAGCCAGTAACCTATCCTGTCTCTGGAGGTATGCCCCTGAGCCAGATCATGTGTGTGGCTTCTTATAACTGGCATTTTTCACTGAACCTGACTTTTTTTAGCTTCCTCCTTACAATGTCAGTACTTCCTCCTAGTTGTTGTTGGGTTGTGTTCTGTTGTAGTTATTTAAAACTCATTGCTTTGACCTTCCCCAGATACAATGAGAAAAAAGGAAATACCTGCTGCCCCTGTAGAGAGATAGGCTCTCGGGTACACATGTCAGAACTGCATCCCTTCAAGTGCTTGGCCTGAGTGTCAGTCTGGGCCACACACTTGCAGGGTCTTGGGGCCACTTAAAAGTGCCCATGGCCAGGTGTGGTGGTGCACACCTGTAATCTCAGCACTCCAGAGGCTGAGGCAGGAGGATTACCATGAGTTCCAGGCCAGTTTGAGCTACGCAGTGAGTTCAGGGTGAGCCTGGACTGTAGTGAAATCCTATTTCAAACAAAACAAAAGTGCCTGGGTTTATATCTACCGGTAAGAAGATCTTATAATTAGAAAGGAGTGGGGGGCCGGGGAGGTGGCTCAGTGGAATAAGCACTTCCCTGGCAAGTATAAGGGCCTGATTCAATTCCCGGTTCCAAAAAAAAGAAAGGAGTTGCTAATAATTTTTACCATAAGTGGGATGGGAGGTCTAGTTTACTACTTTAAAAAATTATAGTAGCATTGAGATTCATGTACTATAAATTCATTGTATTCTGGGTGTTTTTGTAGAGTTCCCGTTATGTTATTCAGGCTGGCTTTGATCTCACTGTGTAGCTGAGTCTGGGCTTGAACTTTTGTCTGTTCTCCTGCCTCAGTCTCCCAAGTGCTGGGATTATAGGAATGTGCCACCACACCTGGCTAATTCATTGTATTAAAGTATAAAATTTGGCAGGGTTTTTTTTTTTTGTTTGTTTGGATTTTTTGGGTTTTGTTTTTTTTTTGTTTTGTTTTTAATGTATTTAGTACAAGGTCTACAGGATCTCACTACACAGATCAGACTCGGAGTGATCCTCCTGCTTTCAGCCCCCAAGCATTGCACAGGTGTGCGCCACCTCACCCTGCCCAGTCTGTCACCTTCTCAGCGAGCCCCAGGGGCATGGCTGTCAGGGGAGGCAGGTGTTAGCACATTTAGCATTAGTGACTACCACGTCTAATTCCAGAACATTTTCATCACCTCTCCATTAGTGACTGTTCCCCATTCTTTCTCCAGTCCCTTGGAACTGTCAATCTAGACCATGTCTCTGTGGATATGTGTTCTCTTCCTTTTGGTGTTATTGTAAATGGAGCTGGATTTTATTTGTTTGGATTTTTTTCTTTTCCCAGATAAGGTCTTCATATGCTGCTTAGGTTGGCCTTGAACTCCTGGGTTTAAGGCGTCCTCCTGCCTTAGCCTCCCAAATAGCTGGGAATGAAGACATGCCCCACACAGAATTATTTTTCAGTTCAGATTAGTTGTTGCTAGTGTATAGAAATACACTTGATTTTTACATGTTGATCTTGCAGGGCTTATTGTAGGGTTTTGGTGGAGCCAGGGATTGAACTCAGGCCCTTGCGCCTACCAGGGAAGTGCTTACTCTACTGAGCCATCTCCCCAGCCCCTTATAGTAGTTTTTAAGTGCATTCATTCATATTTCAACATATGATCATTCTGTGTGTCAATAGATTTCCCTCTTTCTAATCAAGATACTTTTTTTCTTGTCTAATTCCTAGCCTGCTACTGTTTATTTGTTTATTTAAGGCAGGGTCTTGCTAGTTCAGGCTGCCCTTGAACTTGCAGGGATCCTCCTGCCTCAGCCTCCCAAGTGCTGGGATTACAGGTTTGTGCTACAGTGCTCAGC
>NW_004524689.1:6240952-6244977 GCF_000260255.1 Octodon degus
AAAAAAAAAAAAAGAAAGAAATGAAGGCCCAGCTAGAAACCCTAGGAAAGCAATGTACATTTTATTGGCTACCAGTGGAAAACTGAGCCATAGGGAAGAAGAAATGTAACCGACCTGAAGAACCTCTTTGCTGGCATAAGCAGCTTCTTGTACAGCCACTTTAGGATTTTCTGGGTTCATTTAATTAAAAAAAAAAGTTAACTTTTAAGCACACTGATGAAGTTATGGAGAAATTATGACTCGTGTGTTTCTGGTAGAAATGTGTGATAATGCCTATGGGAAGCAGGATGGCAGTTTCTCACACAGTTACACAGAATGACCACGTGATCAAGCAATCCTGCTTCTCAAGAGTTAAAAGCAGGGATTCAAACAAGTACTGTGTTCGTACACCCAAGCTCATAGCAATGTTGCATGCCAGCCAGGATTTGGAAGCAACTCAGGTATCTGCTGATGGATGAATAGATAAAGAATGGGTAGTGGGTGGCTGGGCTAAACTGCAGTGGAATGTCGTTTCCACCCTTGAAACAAGGACATTTGGCTGTGCTTCTGCTGGCTTCTGGTGATTAGGACAGGCGAATGCAGAGGTGGCCACTAGAGTGGTGGTGCCAAGGGCCCACGAGAGTGCTACGTGGGATGTTTCCTGCTGGAGAACAAGAGGCTTGGTGGCAGATGGTGGTGCCAGTTACACAGCAGTGCCCCGTACCTGAAGTACACACCTGTGCCTGCGCCAGTGGTGGCGCACACCGGCAGTTCCCACACTCCGGAGCCTGAGGCAAGAAGATCAGAAATTCAGGGCCAGCCTGGGTTACAGAGAATATTGCAGGCCAGCCTGCCCTGGCTTCCAAAAAAGGTTTAAGCGGCAAACTTTAGGCCATGCAAAAAGTTAGACAAGTGAGTCACAGCCTTACCTTTGGATTTGAGATGCCAAGCTTTGGGTTTAAGTAACTTGGAACCATTGTAGGCTTTTGTATTCCTTATTTCTCTGTTTCGGAAGAAATGGCATCCAAGGGCCAGCCAGATAGCTTAGTGGACTAAAGCGCCTGCTTAGGCGGAGCACAGTGGCTGGGATCTGACCCGCTGTGCTCCTGAGCTGGCCCCACCCCAGGGCGTGCTGAGACAGTGACTGAGACTGGGTGTGGTGGCACGCACCTGTAATCCCAGCACTTGAGAGGATGAAAACTGGAGAATCACTGTGGGGTCCGATCTACATAGTGAGACCCTGTACTAATATGACAAATGGCATCCAAAGAAATCAGCGAGCCCATTTCTCATCGAATCTTTATGATTGAGGACATTATGGTGCTAGTTACTCCTCCTGCCTTACTAGGATTGCAAGTTGAAGACAGACCCTGAGTATCTTACTTCTATCAGAAGGAAGGAAAAGGCTTGGTGAAATGTGTCTAGTGAGTGGGTTCACAGCCTTTCCTCTTGCAGTGAAGCGGTATTCTGCAGCCCTCAGGGCATGTGCTGTCGTGGGATCGGGTAGAGTCTGGGGTCCCTTAAATGTCGTGTCTCAAGAAGCTCACCCAAAGACATCTCTTTCTTCTTGTGGGGCATAGGCCTTGCTCAGGGACTTAAAGGTGTATCTTCTCTTATTCAGGTCGATCCTGGAGAAGGAGGGACCAAAGTCGCTTTTTAGAGGCTTGGGTCCAAACTTGGTTGGAGTTGCACCCTCAAGGTAAGCTTGAGCCTGCAGGGCAGCGCGGGGTCTCTGTTTCTTTGAGTCCTGTCTAGTGTATTAGAAAAGGAGATTCTGGCTATTTTATTAAGGATGAAAATGAATCTGCTGCCTGAATCCACATTTGCTGCCCCAAGTATGGTATGTGGTTGGCACCCGGTGCGGCGTGGGCATGTGTGCAAGCAGGCTCGGGACACTGCCACCCCTGCACCTACCGGGTACACCTGGCAACACTGAGCCAATTATTTTAAAGGCTGCCACGTTTCACTGTCTGTAAAACAACGTCCTTGTTTTGTTTTATAAGCCTTGATTCTTTTTAAAGCCTGTTTAGATATGTAGAGCCAAATTGTCCAAGTATAGTAGCTGCTGGTCATTTGCACCTGTTTTTTGGAAAATTTAAATTAATAAAAATTAAACATTTGCTTCCTCAGTCTCACTGGCCACATTTGAGTTACTTAATATTCCCCTGGAGCTGGTGGCTGTGCATTGGAGCTCGTAGATCTGGTGACAGCCTGCCCGCCTGTGCGGGAAGTGCTAGGATGGGGCAGCACTTCTGCAAATAGGATGTGTCCGGGCAGGCGAGCAGGAAGGATGGTTGTATAGACAGAAGCACTGAAAAGTATCAACTGTGATCAGAAAGGACTTTGGACGTTTCAGAGTTACTTTGCTTGTTGGGGACACACGGAGGCAGAGCAACAGGAAAGTCCCTGGCTGTTCCCAGCAGGTTAAGCAGAGGGAACTTGACTCTAAATTATCCTGCCGATGGAGACTGGCCCTTCTGTGGAATCCATTATTTCTCTAATGTGGATTTCTTTTTTGTTGTTGTTTTGCTTTCTATTTTTTTGAGACAGTCTCACTGTGTGGCAGGATCATCACAGGTGCAATCTCCAGCTTATTTCTGATTTCTTAAAAAGCTTAGGGGACACACTAGCACCTGTGACTCCATTGTTTTGGTCTGGTCCATTGGGACCTAGGACAGGAGCTTGGTGTAGAACAAAGGCCTTTTTCCGGTGGGGTCCATAGCCGTCCTGCTCCTGTGATGAGCAGGGAAGCCTGCAATAGCTCCTTCAGCCCAGCAGTGAAGAAGATCCTTTGCCACTGGCAGCTGGGAACTCAGGACAGCCCCAGCGGGTGGGAGGACAGGGGTGCCGGAGCCCTTCATGCTGGCTGCTGTGAGCCCAAGTCCTCAGAAACAGTTCAGATGATATGACTGTTCGGTGGCAGGCAGCACAGATGTGAGGCATCTTAGAAATCTACAGGTCCTGAAGTCCAGTACATGTCAGCGCCTAAAGGAGCAGCACTTACCTGGAACGAAGACTCTTAAGGGGACAGTGCCCAGACCTCAGTTTCCTCAGTTCCGCTGGACTGGTCTGTGACCACTGACTAGTTTGTGCGTGGGTGACTAGCGCTTGCTGACAGTGTCATGGAAGGTGTGGGTGTCGGCGCCAGGAGGCCATGCGTGGTTCTGTGCGGTCTTTCCCCACACTGCCCGCTCTCTCCTAGTCTCTTAGGGGTTGTGGAGGGATGGATGGATATGACGCGGCCACGGTGATTCCCTCATAGCCGTCTCTCTTTGTTCTAACAGGGCTGTGTACTTTGCATGTTACTCCAAAGCCAAAGAGCAATTTAATGGCATTTTCGTGCCTAACAGCAATACTGTGCATATTTTCTCCGCTGGTTCTGCAGGTATGTTACCCGCTTCCCAGAGCACGCTTTGCTCTTTCTGCCAGGCATTAGCTATTGGCTCCCTGCTTCTTTTTCACCTAAAACCATTTTTCAAAAGCTTTGTTAGAAATGATACAATGGAAGTATTCAAGCAGTTTGTAACTTGGTTTCATTTTCTCTGATCACGAAAACTTTTTACTCTCCCTACTAATTTATGTATCCTGCATGCTACCAGGCAGCATTGTGCTTGTTTTGTTTTGTTCTGTTTGAGACAAGCTGACTTTGAACTCACTGTGTAGCCCAGGCTGGCCTCAAATTCATGGCAGTCTTCCTGCCTCAGGCCTCTGGAGTGCTGGGATTACAAGCGTGCACCACCACACCTGGCATAGGGTTGTGCTTCTTTTAAAAGAATAGTAAGGGCCAGGGATATAGCTCAGCTGCTCAGCCTGTCTGGCAAGTGTGAGGTCATTCAATTCCTGATATTAAAAATAAATAATTTAAAAAGATATTGGGGCTGGTGAGATGGCTCAGTGGTCTAGAGCACCTACTTGGAACAAGCTTAGCAAAGCACAGGGACCGCGGTTCGATCCCCCAGCACCACATGCCAGGCAGCCCCGCCCCCTGGTGGGCTGAGCTGGCCACACACACACACACACACACACAAATAAATAAATAAATTTTT